>NC_080672.1:270704846-271024846 GCF_030247195.1 Topomyia yanbarensis | reverse complement strand
GGTGCTATCCTTTGGTGGTCGACCGCAGCAGCTATGTATATAGAATGAAAAATAGGAATCAATTTCACTTTCAGTGTCGGCGTCGGTGGTTCACGACTGAAGATTTTGAGCGGCAACTTTGTCGTGAATCTACCGGAGGCCAGACAGACGTGATGCGATGCCACGGAATGATGCCGCGCTATTCAGCGTTTATTTGCGGGTTTCCGATTACCTATTACCGCAGCAGCCAGAAGATGCATCTTATTTCATGCGGGGCGCCCGATTGAATCCGCACAAGATTGCTTATAGTCGGCGGGAGGAGACGAATGGGTTGGATCGAACCGTAGCGGAGGCAACTTTGCCCACAAATCATAATAATAGCTCAGTTATGCGGGTTTAAACGTAGCGAGCAAAAGTTTTGCCGCTTCTGCTCTTTCTTATGCATGTAATTAATTGAGCATTGTATCACGCGGGCTTTTTCATGCGCGATGTTGCTGTGGGTAGTTTTCCGCAGCGCGGAAGAGGCGGCCCCATAAACTTGTCCTAGCAATTTCGATGAGTGAAGACATCGGTGCGAAGAAATATCATGATGTGAGTTTTGCTGGGTTGGGCGGCAGGAATAGTTTTCTGCATTCAATATTAAATTGGAGTGTTCCAATTAGCGGATCTTGCAGGAATGAATCAATAACCGAAGTATCACAGTTGTGAACTGAACAGGTTAACAGCAAGTACTTAAAAGCGCCTTTAGACACCTTTGAGATACCATGCTATATTTTTCCCTATTCTATTCTATTCTATTCTAACTCTTACACAGTCAGTATTGAAAAGCATCCTGGAAAACACTGCAGTTATTCTTTATTTTTTTTCAACATTAATATTTGAAGCATATCATAATATGACGCAAATATTAAAACGGCCATAATATGACGCAAATATTAAAATATTGTGCAGAGTTGGGTTTGAAGAGGTTTCAATATTATACGGCAATTGAATTATTCATTTAATGAACCAACGAATCGTTTTGAAACTTGAATGAGGAAGAAACGAGGACAACCGTACCAACAGTTCCAGTTTATAGTGGGTTAGGATAAAACGTTGGGAGTGACTTGGCTAAGAAGGTTAATGTCACTCCTTTGATCCTTTAGTATGGGATGGGAAAGAGGTATTTATTTCTTGCCCTTGCTAATAAGCCTAGGTTAAAGCGCCTTTTCTCGCTCTCCTCCACTTATGCTGATCTCGGTTCTAGATCAGAGTCGCTCTAGATTTGCTCTAATATTTACCAAATCAATCAGTTCAGAGCAACTCCAGAGCGACTCCAATTTCAAGGCGAAATCAGCATTTGAATGCACGTGCGCTTTAAATTTTCATTGTCCTCTGGGGATTATTTCGGAAAGAAAACAAATATGATTTTTTCCTAGTTTTAGTATTTAAATAAGGGGACTTGGGCCAATTCGGACTTAGTAAGGGTTTATGAGCTATAGAAAACTTGAAAATACGATCATGCTTAATACATATACTTACCGGTTTAGCCTGTGGCCCCACCGGCGTACCAGCTGCCGAAACCGGTGTTCAATATTACACTGAACTGTGAGCGCCGCGTCCGATCTTGGACCTGCTGACTCATATACAACTTACCGCTCCAGTTTGTGGCCGCACCTGCGTGCGCCGCATCCGCTCCTGGATCTTCCGAGGACAACACTCATGTCCCGAATCCTTCTGGATGGCTCGAGCGTTTTGAGGGGCATCGAAATCATTCGGTGTTCTTGATGAATAGATCCTCCCTTCAATAATATCCGCAGATCTTCCAAAAGTGGAACCATATTCTGCTTAATCACTGCTTGAATGCTTTTATCCGCCGTGGAGATACCGGTACAAAGCCTGACAACAAGCACACATTACGCGAAGAAATACATATACACGATTTTCCCAACAAAAAATATGGGAACTAAACACTTGACACGATTTTTTCCAGCCGTTTGGTATCGCAGCTTACTGCGATCCTCCCTATGCTATATTTTCCACTAACGATGAAATTTGGATAAAAACCAATTTCCCCCCCAAGGAAAAAATGGTACAGAGTTACCACGTTTCACGAAATGGATAACAGACCTATAACTAAAATATCTATGGAGATGCGTTTCGAGTTCCTCTCGTCAGAATCCGACACTAACTTAGTGCCATGACTGAGCTACCATTTTTAGATGATTTTTGGCATTTAAATCACCTAAAATACAACAACTATAACTATTATATATATACATATATATAGTGTTTATTTGACCAACTAGGAAACGAATACACTGGGTCTTTTAAGCGTGTGGGAAATACGCATGGTCTTGTCTGAGTGAATGACTTTTGAATTATGTATGAGGGTGGAGAATTGACAATTCGCAAGGTCAATTCAAATCCAACTACCAATTTGCGGCCATCATTTCAGCACGAGGAACAAATGTTTTATGGTCATATTTAATGTTTTACTTTTTGTCCATTAACTCATCAGTCAATTATACTGAGCTAATAATAAGTACGTACCATTTGGAAACGGGGGGTGTTTGATTCGTGCATGATGTTAATATCGTTAAGGAACGCAGCATTTATATTTTTTCCGTTTTGCGTCTTCATTGTAATATCGCAACGTTTACTCGAACGAGGTGGAAAATTTCAAGTTACGGGATCTCAGTAAGCTTTTGATTATACTAATAAGGACCATTTTATAAATTATACCACGCTATTAGGACGAAGAGATATGCCTAATTGTGACATAAATGGGACGGGAGCACGTCATGTGCTTTGACGCAATCGGCCGTTTTACGCATTTACGATTGCGCCATGTATATAGGAAATTCCATAGAACATGAACACTTTTGCGAGTATCGGTATTAATGTGCTACTACAAAATGAAGGAAAAACTAAAATCATTTGATTCGTATTAGGCCAAGGGCAAAAATAACGTGGTAATAAGAGAGTAAGTTAGTATTGGGTAATCTTTGCGTGACATAATTTATTAATATTCCACAATACCACTTTTAAACTCATTGTTTACGGTCCATTTTACATTGTCGACAACACCCCCGACAGCCGGCTGTCCGGAGTTCAAGTTGTTTTTGATGAAACAATCTCGATAAACGATTACCCAGAGTTTAAACGCCTAGAACATTAACGTATCCTACAGTCAATAAACTATCCAAACATCTTATGCACGAAAGTATATTCTCAGTCGCATCGCTTGCTTTAAGCGAATCCTGACTAACAACCCACCCACTACCCAATCCGTGGTACTTATGGGAGTGTCATTGAGTCGGGGCCTTCCGTTAAGTAAGTACCACATCAACACTTCCTTTCTCATCACAAACTACGGTAAAGATGGTCGTGGCCCGCAATAGTGGCTCTCAGGCGAAATTCTTGCTTACGCAACGCAACCCAACGCAATAGTATCTTCTGAGAATTTAATGAATGCAACATGCCCTTTATTTTGGTATTGTGTTTTTGCTGATTAATCCCCCTACGAGTAGATATTTTCGAAAATTTTCTTGGATTGAAATGATGCCTTCAGGAAACTTGTAACTCTTACTTTTGCGAACAACTTTACTGAAGACAACAGATATACGCTTTGAATACTTTAAAAATTATGGCTTATTGTTTGTGGATTACCCTTTGTCTTCTGTTTATTGTTCAATATAGTAATAATTCATTTAAAAAATCTATTGACCCTGCCACTTCTAGTTTTCCGATCTGTTTACTTCACATCCTTGCTCTCACTTGACTACTATGGCTCTAATTACAATAACTTTTCCTACCCAGTAATCTCTAGCTAATTGAATGTCGTTAAAATGTAAAAAATAATCCTAATATTATTTCGATAAAACGAATTTCGTATTTCATTTTTCTATTTACAACTGTTAGAAATAACCACTGAATAACCACAGTTGTCTAGATGGAACTTGATGACTTATCAGTGCAAAAATGTTCATTTGCGCGAATCTCCTGACTGAAAATTTTCTAACTTATAACCATCGGATCGATCTGAAACATATCTCGGCAAATAAGAAGTGATATTAATAACTCCAAGCAACGGCGTAGCCAAGGGGAGGCCTTGGGGTCTAACACCACAACCCCCCCCCCACCAAAAAAAATATCTGCAGGAAAACATTTTAATAGAAACTCATTCGAGAGTTCTGAAATAAATCTTTAACCTCAGATTTCCTGTCATATTGAGCTCACTTTTGAAAGTATGTACCGAAATATGGATTGGGGTCAATTTTTTTTAGTGGGCAGCGAAGTTGGAACTGATTTAATGTGTACGAAACAGGGCCAAAAATTCTCATACCCATTCAATGAACGATGAAATTCACTGAATTCACCTTCGTCTTTTCGCTGCCTCCTTCGTTACTAAATTCACACAAAGCGAAACAATAAAGACAACACACCTTCTTCTTTCGATTCTATGGATGCGAGTAGCAGAAGTAGTGACTTTCGTTTTCCTATGACAATACGAAAATTTAATTTCGTTTTAATTTCAAATCAGTAATTTTGATTTTTATTTTAATTTTCATTAAATGAAATTATAGCAATGTGCATCATAAAATGCAACTAAAACGCCGCAAACACAGGAAATACGCACACCACTGCCCCTTCAGTCGTCCAATATCATCGCTAGCTTGTTATTCTCCCAAATCGAACAACGACAAATAAATATCGTTACTAGTTTCTTTTCGTTTGACCAGCGCTATGTGCAATATCGAAGAAACTAATGGCGTTCTCAATTTCGAAGCGAAAACGAATGTGTGGAGGAAATAATGAAATTGAATTTACCCGCATGCTTTGTCGTAGGCCGTTGTCTCATTTTCGGTTTCGTAATGTTCTAATGGTTTAGAAAGTAGCATCGCTCGCTCGTCATTTTCGTCGGATTTTGGTAAACGAAAAAAACATTTTTCGACTCTGGTACGAAACATAAAGCTGCTCACCGAAAAATTGCATAATTTTCACCATTTTCTGAACATGTTTTATTCTGGGAATGCGTAGAGTTGAGACGAAAACGTAATATAATTAATAATGAGGATACCACTTTCCGAAAGTTTAAAAAAAATTATGAAAAATATCGTTTAGGGAAATTAAGTTATCCCTACACAATGCATTGATGGAAGCATTTTGGTATGTTATTAACAGAGCATTAGCAGTAATTCGTTTTTATGTCTATTTTATGGGCCACTTTTCCGCTTTTCCATTGATTTGGTTTAGCCTTTGAGATTTCTAGCACTGACTGTTGGACAAATTGAATAAAGTGAATAAAATAAATAGGATTAATAACTTGAACGACAATAATAAATTGAATGAAATGACTAAATTAAATTAAAAAGAAATGAGAATACTTAAATAAATGATGGAACTAATGGAGGCAATGAAATTGAAAACGTTAGCAGAAATAATTGATTGAGTGAAATTATTAAATAGATTTAGGTGAATCAAATAAGTAACTGTAAGGCTGCTATCAATGAATTATAAATACACTAAATAAAATTGATGACCTGAATAAAATTATTAAAATAAATCGAATAAAACAAAAATAGCGAGTAAAACAAATTTAAAGAATGATTTGATTAAAATGTATAAAATGAGTTAACTGAACGAACACAATCAAAGGAACAAAATTGATGGAATTGAATAGATTCAGCAAAATGAATGAAACTAAACGAATCAAACATTTCAATTGATTAAAATAAATATAATAGAAAAATAATAGAAATAAGCGAAACGAATTAAACGAAAAATTTTAATCGCGCACCCATTTGCAACAACCAAATTGAGGGTAGATTTGTATGGATGAATTTTACAGTAGACTTAGGACTGTAAGCTTTTGGCAATGACTTTTTGGGGGGACATAAAATTTACGAAATATTACAGTTTTTCAGAAACTTTATAGCTTCAAAATATATTTTTACTTGGGAACCCTTTCAAACCCATTTTCCATTAGAAATTCAATCATAGAAAAGTTGGATTTGAATGTTTTATGTTCCAATCGTCAGTCACTAAAACCAACTTGCTGCCAGTTAGACGATGTATCCAAACTAACACCAAAATGGCGAAAGTTAGACACTAATTTCAAACAATTTACACAACATATGTGAACGTCTTAAGCAACTGGCTGGTTGTCTGGGAAATCTGAAAGTGATAAAATTTTGAAAGAAAAGTGGGTTGGAAAAAATTCCGAAAAAATATAAAGCTTTTGTATAAAAAATGCAATATTTCGCAAATATCAAGGCATCTCAAAAAGGTAATAGCAAAAGCTGATAGTCCTAAGTTTACTTTAAAATTCATCCATATATACAAAACAACCCCAATAAACCTGATGCAAAGAGCCGTAGCTATCAAAGTTTTCATTTTTTTCAGGTCAAAATTTGAATATTTTTCAATGTGACGATTACAAATCGCCAAGGTGTATCCTATTTTCAAAGCCCTTTTGAGAAAAACTAAATAGAATTTGATTTCATCAAGTTGAACCAGAGTTAGATAAATTTTAAAATTTCAACCTATTTCTTCGGGCAATTTTTTGATGCCCGTTTAACTCCACCTAGCCTTCATAATATTAAGCAAATTTTTTATCAAAATCTGTGCACATCATACCTCATACGACCACTCGAATAAAGAGGTCCCCACTATTCTAAAACTGGCTCTTAATAAGTTTAAATTCAACATTAGTTCAATGCTGTCTTCCTGCTAACTTATTTTGGCATGCGGGGATGGGTGTGGGAAAGGGGTGATAAACCACAACTGAACCACCCAGCATATTTCGGAATACCTGGTGGAGGAAGTCGATGGAACTGGGAGAGGTGGGTGGGTCTGTGCGTGTGATAGTGAGGGATCAAAGGGAAGTTGAAGGGAGGAGAGTGGTGCATAATATAGAGGGTTACTCGGGATACGTTAAAATCCAAAAAACCTAACCTAGTCGAAAAAAATTGGCAGGGATTAGGTTGATGATTTCTTGCGTGATGGCATAGTTTTTTTTATTAGAGAAAGGCAAAAATGTGTTAAGTATTAGAAGAATTGCTCTCCCTTGAGTACTATGGCTCTTAATGTTTGAAAAATACTTCACCTTCCAGTCCCTTGCTAATTATATGTCGTTACAATATAAAAAAATGTTAGAATATAAGATCACCCGTGGTTGCTACTCCGTTTCTGACCAGAACCAATTGAGATTGCGTGGAAATAACATGATGCGCCATCACAATAGATCTAAATACTGGTCATAGTGGTTTGTCTCCAATAAAAAAAACATGATGCGCCACATTGTGCAATCTATATTGATCCGTACATAGCGATCAATACTGACGCTGGCCACGCCCGAAATCTTCTGGGAAAGGAAGGAATGTTAGTCCAATACATATTGCTTCTTGCGACCGAGGAATCCACTGCCTCTCCACATGTATCACGGGAAGGGGGGAGTTGTTAGTAAGTGTGCCGATAGCGTTTACATGTAATAATTGCTCTGGGCAGCCGGCTGCCGAGAGTTTGTGAAATTTATCATTTGCCGTATTAATACGATTGGCCAAATAAGCAACCTGAACTTCGAATAGCAGACTATGAGGAGCATTACTTATACTTTAATAAATCGGTAACGTTCACTTTTCTGTCATGCGACGAATTTTTCGTGGTTTCCAGACATTCACTCACGCGAGAAGAAGCTTATCCGATGTCCAACTTTTCCGAGATAAGATGAATCGCAAAATTCTCCGTCCTCACAAATAGCGTGAGAATAATTTTCCGGATAAAATTTATTTGAGTTTTTCATTCTCGCCGGAGAAGGTGATAATATTTTAATTTCGAGGAAATCAATAAAAGCGTCAAAATATACACTTAATTTCAAAGAAAAGTGGCTGAGAAGGACGATAGACTTGTTTTTTCGCAAGGCAGCGAGCGCAAGAAGATACCGTGATAAATTCATTCGCTCATTCTCCGGCGGTTTTATTTATCCGGAGAAATAACACGTTGTATTTATCCGGAGAAGTTGTGTGAGTGCCAATAACTTTTAGTGTGAAAATGTAAGTTTTTATTGTCGCAGTAGCAAATTATCCGGACGCATTTACTCATATGAGCGATAAATGCAATGCCTGCTGGTTTCTACCGTTTTAGTGCTGATTTACCCGGCGATTGTTTGAATAAAATGCGGATTCTTATACAAGAAATATTTGTGTGCGTCATTTTTTGTGTCAGGTACTATTCTTGTAAATAGTTGGAATTGAACATGGTATCATAGTAAGAGGAACCTTTTTTAATATTAAGCTGCAAAAATAATATGAAAACAGGTATGGAAATTGAGTTATTTCTGTAGCAGTAAGATATCAGCATGCCGATTTTAAGAAAATAATTGAATGCCGATTCTAAGCAATCGCTTCCGCACCCAATTTATTTATTGTTACTGGTTATACCAAGTAAGTACTAAAGAAATATAAAAACATGAGATAGTTGACAGTACTACAGTTCTGAGTGAAGATATAGAATACAGTTAATTTTGACATTATTCCTACAGAAGACAAACCAGCGTAATGAAAAGCAACAAAAATCTCGAAATGGAGATGGAAATAAGCTGGGGCCACAACTAAACAATATCGACAGTTCTCGTGCCAGGAATATGAAAAAGAATTCTTCGTGCTGATATGATAAATACGATAGGTAAATCGATAACTGGCCTTCGATCCCTCTCGCGAACGGTTAATTCTTAATCCTCATACATGACTGAATTCATCACTCCACTCAGACAAGACCATGCGTCCTCCCCACGCACACCTTATGCACCGTAGATTAATTACCTAGTTGGTCAAACAAGCATAGAAATAAGTCCACTTAGTCCAAAGTAATTTCAGCCCGATCGGCATCATTCGGCGGATGCGTCCTCCCTTACAATACCATCAAAATGACGAACATTTAACATTGTATAGAACAAAATAAGTGCAACTTTGAAATAATAAAAGGAAGACTACTATTTATTTGCAACAAAATAAATAATGAGGGAGGCGCTGACCATCGCTTCATCCCGAATCAAACAACTACTGTGTTTTGGCAGGTTATACACTGATGGAATTAGCACAAATCGTACTTTTTCCAATTGACCACTAGGTTGTGGTCGATTAGTGACGGTATTTGTACGACGACGATGAAGTTTGAATCGTAGGATTTCACTCAACCACCAACGGCAGGGACTAAAGGAAACTCAAACTGGTCTCAGCTTGAGGAATAGGGTATGATATTTTACGGAGAAATATTTTGAAGAATTTTTGGATATTCACGTTCTCGTACACGTATACAATCTCAACAATGACCTTCGAAGGACCGAATTGAGATGTAAAATTAGCGCAAGATTGTGCAACGCCACCGGTTCCAAACGTTAGACACACAGAAACCATGCAAGAATTCAACGAATGAAGAATGACACGTTGGAGATAACCAGAGGGCAAATAATGTTGAGGATGTTGTCTTTCTGAAAGTCGAAAGCACCTGACTAAATTGAAGCGATAATACACAAGGTGGTCGGAATGAACTAAAAAAGAGTATCAGGACTAGTCAAATGGGTTCCAGAAACGTCACACACTTCATTGCAGAATTATGGCGTGTCGCTTCTTAATACAGTCGACGGAGTTTCAGACATTTAATACTTGATTTCAAAATAAGTTTAAAATTTTTAATTTTTCCTTTTTTACTTCGTAACGCATTCAATAGACCTTTCTCGTCCGACCTAATCCCCTTTTTTCTTATTTTTATTCAAAAGACTACACATTTTTAAGAATATTTCCGCTGAAATGAGACTTTTTAGAGCTATCATGATTTTTTAATGATTTTTTTAAATTTAAAAAATGCAAGAATGTTGAGTATTTTTTCACCTTTGCAAGAATGGTGGGACTCAAAATATGTGTTTGGGCAGCACTGTTTTGTATATTTTTGCTTGGCTTCCTGGCAACGCGGCAAATGAAGTGGTGAGTCGCGGTATAAAGTTCATTGGTTATGTAAACAAACTAAAATGAACTTCTCGGTGGAGAACGTTGCATGGTAATGTGTAACCTCACTTTTTTGACAGTTCAAAGAGATTGTTTACATGATCTTGGAATTTTTGTTGATTCGATCATAGTATGAGAAACTTGGTGTGGTTCGCTGCCAAATGTTAACACTTTCCCAACAAGGTCGCTCAGCTGTATTTTTTAATTGATGTCGGCATCATACATTGTTCCGTTAAATTTAACATTTTTACTTTTCTTGTACATGATTCATTGAAGAAGCAAGGAATTTCTAGCCAAACATTTAAAAAAGGCCTACTGCCAAATGCAAACAAATCGAATTTTGATGTTCTCTATTAAAATTATGGGACAGAACCTGTGGATAGATGTTTTCTTTTTATTTTTTCTGTTCATTTTATCTCTTGTCTTGCATAGCCACTCTTTCTTCCTCACATATTTTAAATGGACTGGCTACATTCGACAGTCCCCCCTGACTGCATTTGACGGTTCCCTTTGGCTGCATTTGACAGCTCCCCCTAGCTACAATGGACATTAGGTTTTTTGTATCCACACGTTCCGTCCCAGTTAAAAACTATCTATCTGGCCATGTACATAAACATAACGCAACAATGGATTATGAAGAATTTTGATAATGATTTTATAACAAATTATAAAAGAGCCCGGCTGATATAAAAGTCCTAACTAGCAATACACTTATTATAAAATGATTATAAAGGATTATTGTAACTGATTCCAAAAGGATTATAAAGGCAGTGAAATACGTACTCAATGAATTAAGGGGTGTGTCTGATGTAAACAATACGCGCAATCAAACTAAATAAAACAGTATTCAATTTTTAAATAGAATTATAATGAATTCGACCAAAACTTCTTTTGCCTTTTTCTCATTTTCAAATGTTTGGGTAGAATTTAGATTATTTTATCGTTGTTGCGATCAATTTCGTTTGGTTTGTTTTGTTCACAATGTTAGTCGCAGAGCATTTTGGTGATCTATGGCAATTGATGACCTTGACACCCCATACTAGGTCCGCTCCTGTTGCAGCTGTTTCGCCCTGTCCGGCACCGAGTCAACCGATGGTCCAACCTGCGCCGCACTCGTCTGTCGCTATGTCAATGGCAGGGACTTGGATTAAAGGCCAAAATTTCAGCTACGGTTGGTGGTGTTGCTGCAATCGGTTTGCCTTCGGCCACGTTGGACATTCGGCTAACGGGAATATTCAGCGATTCCGATTCGAAGGAAGCAGCGCCAGTAGCAGACTACTTCGGTTCAGCAATACGCTCCGGTATCGGACGAAGCTAACACTCCGACAGGACGAAGGTTTCAACGAAGGGCTCAGGCATAAGTAGCAGAGTCCTTGCACTTCCTGCTTGTCGAGTGAACAATTCCGACAAAAACACTGCCGCTCTCGCCAAGTTTGATCACCGTAATAAGTGCAACGTCAGCGGTATATTGCCAGGATTAGTCGAGAACAGTGCCAGGACTGACTTGCCAAGAGCTACAAGATTAAATAGCAATGCGTTTTTAAAGTGACCATAGTATAACGTAGAGGCTTTACCAAGATGATTTATTCAGCAGAATAAGATAGCAAAATTACCCAAGGCAAGCAATATTGGAACGCAGCGAAATTCCTCACAATGAATTGATCTCGTTAGGTGAAATTCCAGGAAGTACAATTTTCATAGCACAATTTAGTCGACCGAAATTGTAGTCCTCAGTCGAGAGAGAGAGACTGATAGAGTAGCAGCAGCTAGGAATTTTCTTTCGAAAGCTAGCAGCGGTTTCGCGTATCCTGCGCTAAGTAGAGAGCGTTAAGACAGATCTCCGAAACATGTCAAGTGCTATCAGATGAGAAAAAACGTCGCATCTATGACCAGTACGACAAGGACGGTCTGCTGACCAACGGTTCCGTCCGGTACCACCATAACACACGGCAGCGGCGACACATATATATTCACAACATACTAATTACTTATCCTTCCGAAAAAGTAAATAAATTGACTATGCAATTTATCATTCGCTGCCTAGTTATTTCCTGCCAATTTGAACACGACAGCAGTTGCAGAAAGCTTTATTGCGGTGCAAAAATGATGGCAACTCGGGATATAATATAAATTTACATATAATTTCTCCTCCCTGCTCTGCATTCTTATCACTCCTATCAAATCCTTCTTACTCCTTATCGTCAGTGTCGAGCACTGTTTTGCATTTGCCGGCTAAATCAACGACAATGCGATAATCGTCAATCGACGAAACTTTTCTTCCATTCGAAAGCGATAACCTTGTTGTCCTCATGTTTGCAGCTATCATACGCTGGTAGGCATTCTGACCAATGGAAACGTTTTTCGGTATGGGCATTGAACGATCATTTCAACAACTTATCATCGACCGAATTCGTTACCTATTAAGTTCAGGTAAACTTCACCACCTAAAAATGAGTAATAAATCGGATCATCTTGTTAGGACTTAACCCACGAGCAAACAAACAAATGTGTACAAATCCTTATCCATCATCCAGAAAGCAATCGTTTTATAGCCCAATGCTTGATCTTACGATTCAGCATATGCCACCGGGTTTTGCATCGAGCGCCGATTGGCCAATGTATGAACCAGGGGTGACATTACGCATCTCGAAACGAAAGGTTTATTGTATTCAAGCTTGTGTGAAAAGGTCGATTCGAATTGGTTGCATGATGTGGCACCAGGTTCCCATTGTTCCAATCCTCATCCCTCTTGAGTTGATAGCCTTTCAAAGAGCATCGAAAGTATTCGAGTAATGTAAATTTTAAAAGTCCATGTAAACAAGTCTTAGGTAAACAAGCACACTGAACTGTCAGAAAAATGAGGTTATACATTTTCATGCAATGCTCTATGTTTTTGACAGGTATATGAATGAATCATTTCAGCATCAGTGATGCCAGGTCTATTCAAACAATAGCCTGCAGTGAAAATATAAAAGTCTGCAGATTGCTACAAAAATCTTCAATAAATTTGACATAGAAATGTAGTATGTATATATTTTAAATTATCAAAAATCTTGAAGGCTTGTGTATAAATTGGCTGGCATAGGCTTTGTTCTGCTAAATATTTGTAATCTGCAAAACATCTGCAGTGAAAATGCAAAATCTGCAGATTTACTAATATATATGCAGATCTGGCATCCTTTTAGTATTCCCCACAGGAAATTCATCCAAATGGTGTAAAAATGCGTGGAAACAAGGCAAGATAGGTATTCAGAATATGGGGTTAAATGAGCAGCTTGCACTATTTCAGATTTTTTCAATAGTTAGAGGTACCAAATCATCGCGGCAATCGGCAGTAACGAATTGGGGATAAAAAAGGAAGCATCCTATCATATAAATTTTTTTGACGAGAAAGGTCTATTAGCTAGAGATTACTGAGTAGGGCAAGTTATTAAAGAGCCGTAGTACTCAAGTGAGAGCAAATATGTGAAATATACAACTAGAAATGCAAGGGTCATTAGAAACAGGTTTTAAATCTTACGGACTAATCCATTGTCTTCTGCTGGCAGGAGTCAAGTATCGCTGCATTTTGATATCATTGTAGTACCAGTTTATATGTAAAATTGCAGTGGGACTGCACTGTTCAACCCGTAACTCCCGAATCGGAAATCTGATCGACAAAAAAGTAGTAGCGGCAGATGGGTTTTCATTTGAGACTAAGTCGGTCCAGTCATCTTTGAGAAACAGGGGTGAGTCATGACATAACCTTTCTATTTCAGAGCTTCGTTGAGTGAAAATCGCATCATTATGAAAATAAAAATCCCTTAAAAGGGATATTATGTTAATCGTCTCCTTATAAAATCTTTGTGAGATAACCGAAGCGGCAAATATTAAACTTGCCTTCAATTTATGCTTTACCTAACTACCTGTACATATTGTTCCTTCATTAACCGGTTGTGTGCACATTTCCACATTTGTCGAAGCTAAATCAAAGAGCACAAAAAATGAAACAATATGAAACTGAATTCATCAAAGTGAACTGCTCATCACACAATGGCACAATGCATTGTTCGTTCGGTCTACGTACATCTATGAACCAAGTTCGCTAAATTCAAAAGCAACAAAAAATGCTTCCCTTGTACACGAAATTGATAAACTGTATGCGCCCCGTCGCAGTCATCAATATTAATTCTGACTGTTGGCAATAAATGAAAAAAATATCAACATAATAAAGAAGCGGCAAAATAAAAACTGCACACCCAAACAAAAATGCAAAGCCCTGCAACCCTCGAATTCGTGCAGTGGAAGATATTGAATTACCGGAAAGCTGGTTGATTCATGAATATTTGCGGGGCCCATTGTGTAGTTATGTGTGCGTGCATTCATTCTCGCCATCATTGATGCACTTCCGCCTGTTTCGAAAACCCGGCGGTGGTGAAGGATGCGAGCAGAAATCGACCTCAAAAACCACTGCCAGAAATATAATCACAAAAGAGCTATGCACTGTATTCAGTTCCCAGTGCAATAGCGCCAAAGTGTGCAACTTTGGAGATTTATTTCCAATTTTAGCCCAAAACCAGTAAATGTGTGGCAAATTCAACCGGCAAAAAGTATGAACTCTCGCTCTCGCTGATTTACTCTGCCACTCGTCGTCGTCGTCGGCGGCGTCGTCTTCAACACAACACAGGTCTCCCAGCGTGCTTTGATAGCGTGCCAAAAAGCGCATCGAGTGCCACAAACAGACTACTCGGTCTCGCTTGCTGCAATCAATTGGTACAGGTTGGGGGTGATTTTGTTGTGCCGTCGATAGACTGGTCAAAGTTATTTTGGAAAATTGAGTGCGAAGCGCTTTGGAATGAGTACGCTACTCTCGCCAAATTAGTGCCATCGGAAGTTTTAGTTCTGTTCTAGATAAGTTGAAATTGGTCACACGAACTTCATTTTTTTACAAGAGCTTCCTTTTAAAAATCCTTTTGAAATTACTCTATATTGATATCATTAAATCTAAGGACGTAATAATAATGAAGTCATGAACTACTTTTCAGTTGCAGCCATTTTTCGCTGCATTTCTAATTAATATTTTGGTGGCTCATAAACTCTTATTCCACAGAGATGCGTTTATGAAAATATTGTGAAAATCCATTGGTAGAGCGTAAAAAGAAAGTCCGATGAACTTCTAATATCGACTATTCAAAAGAAATCACATTTTGTGATATTAAGAACTTGAAAACTAGCAAATGTTTTACAAAAATTTGACGCTTAATTAGGAAATGAACCAAACAAATATTTTGTGTTCGATGCAATCGTGGTAATTAGTTTAAATCTTAATCAAATCTCCGAGAAAATGAATGCATCCGAATTTCCGTTTGATTTGATACAATTTTTGTTGTTAAAAAATCGAACTCCCGCTGTAAACTCACCAAGAAGAAATTCGAAAGCACTCATCGACCATAAAATTAAATAATAAATTTTCATTCCCATCCTGCTGACATCCAGTTCACCCACTCACCATTTCCGGTTGGTGCCAAATTTCGACTCCAGGCAGTTTTGTTTTGGGCGTTTGTGATCCTGATTGTGCCACAACTTTACTGACCTGCTGGAGTGCAACTACCTAGAGAGCCGGCCCAGTGGGCCCCGACTCAGTTTGTAAGCAAGCGCAAAGGGCAAAATGCGATTTAGAGTCGAGTTGGTTGTCGAAGATGATTTATTGCCCAGGTTCGGTAGTGGTGGTGGTAGTGGCGATAGTCAGTGGGAAGGCAGGTTCGGAAGCGTTGGCTCGTAATAAATTTATCCCCTGGATTTACAAGGATGAATAAAGCCGTGCCAGATTGCAATCGGCAAATGAGGGAGTTTTTTTCTGTGGTTTTCGTGGCCTTTTTTGCTCAATATTTGAATTGAAGGAAATGGAGAGATTGAAAAATAAATCACCAGAGGGATGAATTGGAGGCACGATGAAGGAAGCGAACCGCAGGCCAAATAACTTTTTGTTCGTTTTGTTTCGAAGAAATGAAAAATCGCGTACCAGGTACGTAGCGATAGTGGGGAGTGAATAAGCATGAAATCACAGTTGTCCTGAATTGAAACGGCAGCTGTTACATGCATTTTACACTTCCGGTGTGCAGTAGAGGTGGTTGGGTTTCCATTTTTTTTTCGAAACCGAGAAATTGAAAACTGTATGACTCGGACCCAATACGAACCCGAAATTGTAAAAACTAAAAAATCCGGAGCCCCACTTCGACCCGAGCCCGCGAATTTTAAAATTGGAATACCCGAGATAGACCTGAAAAATAAAAATTTTAATTACCCGAAATTGTTTTTAAGCAGTCCCTCTAAACAAGGTCCAAAGCATGCGTCAAAACTGTTAGTGGTAGTGAACAGCCTATAAAACATAGTATTGATGACGTAGACGCAACCATACGCCATAAAAACTGTCACACATCCGAGCCCAGAACCGTTTTCTTTTTGACGCATGTTAGGACCTTCCTATATAAGGACTTTGGTTTTAAAGGAGAACCGACCAACTGCTTGATGATTTAGAATGATTTTTATGTTGTAAACACTGCTCACGCTTTACAAGTTAAGAATAACACTAAACTAAAAGCTTAATGATGACAGTTTTAATCGACCTACAGGGTGCGGCACTCGAAGTGTAACCAACTGCAGTTCGTTCGCGCAGCTGTCTATAAATCGACTGAATGGCAATTCGGAGTATTGTTTACAAGCGTACAAAAGCATGTTGTCAAAAGTGAAAGCAAAAAAAGTTATTAGCGATGTAAATAGTATGCTTGATTGATATTATTTAACTAAAAAACCGCAATTGTTCGTGAGCTTAAACACCTTAATGCTAATAAAGTTTTTGTGTGTCGCATTATAACTCGTTGCAATAATACTGGTAGCATCGTAAAACGCCATGGAGGTAGGCATCAAAAGACTTCAACGTCACGGTTCAGTAGGGAAGCAGCGATTTGAGCGAAATCCATGACGAAGTGCCAATCAAATGTCTAGAGAACTGAAAATATCCGACTGTGGCATCCGATGCATATATGAAAAGCGCTCAAGGTCAAACCTTACAAATTGCAAAAGGTTCGTTATCTCACATTGAAACAGCAACAACTTGAGAGAGAGAAAGAAGAAGTGGCTCACTTGACTGAAAGAGGTCTAATTCCGAACATTGTGTCTACTGACGAAAATAATTCAAATTGAGCGATTCGTAAACTCTCAAAGCTAAAGGGTTTATTTGATCCACCATTCGTATGAGAATTTAAGTCATCAGTTGGCCACCAGGAGGAAGCATCCGCCACCAATAATAGTTTGGGCTGCTGTTATCGCAAATGGGCGCCCTCCAATCGGGGATGACAAACATTTTGGTTGCAACCTATGGACGTTTCCACAAGACTCGGCATCGTGTCACAAAGCACGAGTGAACCAAGAACAACTGAAAACCAACCTTCCGAACTTCATTTTGACCACACAATAGATTTTACCAGATGAAAAACCAATGGATTATTCTTTCTGCACCTCTTTGGGAATCAAGGTTAGATGTAAAATATACATCAGGCTCGAGACGCTCAAGAAAGCCATTGTCCGTGAGTGGGCCAAAATTGCGGCAAGTCAGACTTATCAGTTTTGCACGACCCAGAGGAAACTTGGCCTTAACCCCACAGCTCTGTCATCGATATAACGTGATATTCGTTATGGAACATTGTTTGAGGCTATTCATAAACCATGTTTCGAATAAATAGTTTACGTGACGAATGAAAATTTTTTAAAGTCACGTAAATAAAAAAACGAAACGAAACGAATAAATAGTTCAAAATAAACTTCCCCTCAAGCAATTGTT
This sequence comes from Topomyia yanbarensis, assembly GCF_030247195.1. Lineage (NCBI taxonomy): Eukaryota > Metazoa > Arthropoda > Insecta > Diptera > Culicidae > Topomyia > Topomyia yanbarensis. The sequence continues at coordinate 271,007,062 of NC_080672.1, read as the reverse complement.
GTTGTTTTTAGTGATCTCAAATTCATTTTTAGTTTTTATCTCGGTAATACATGTTACGTCAAGCTTTTCTCAACTAATTATGAAAGGCCCCTTGGTGATATATTTAAAGCAGATAATTCAATGAAAAATCGGATTGACAGGATTTTAGTGCGCTTTTAGCACCTTGTGTCACTTCTTTATATTTGTGTTATATACTACGATTACCAAATCATATAATGTGATGGTCGGAAGATTAGAGAAGCAACCCCCCTCCTTCCCTCTACATAAGAATAAGGTAGATTTTATTGAGAAACATATCAATCCAGCGAACTGTCCACAGCTTTATCTTATTGAACGTCAAGCGTATCTTTAAGAAAGATGGTAAAGTAGGTAAGACCATCCAGATTTTTAAAAAATATATTGGAATGCTGTGTACAAAAAATGAGATGACGCCATTGTCCATAACCTAACGAAAGGGATAAAATCTAAAATCATAGAATTCGTTAATTTTTTTCTGCTCGAAACTATTACTCATAGAAAAAGACTTAAATGTTTATAACCAATTTTCGATACAATCCTTATTTAGACTGAAATAAACCTTTACAAAATTGTAATTGTACAAAAATTTCACTTATTATTAAAAAAATACAATATTCTTAAGCTCATTAAATAGAATCCATTTTTCTTACATGTCTATGGCGCCAAATTGCTGAAGGTATAGATTTACCTAACTAACTAACTGGCCCCAAGTTTGTGTCATTTACTGACGAGATGAACACGAAACATCGGAGTCCAACTATTCACAAACTGTAATTTTTAAATTATTTGACTTGGAAACCTGGCGCCTTCAGCAAAGCAGTTCACGGATGTAAATTTTGCAACTTGCCGAAGGCATCTGTTTGCGATAAATTGATCAAATTGGCATCACTGCAATAACGAGCACAAAGCTGAACGCTGCCGTCGTCGTCGCAGAAGTATCGTTTTCGAATTACCATAAAGTGGAGAGTTATCATCGTTCGCCAGAGTCGTTGTGTAGATACGTACACTGATGTAGCATTAGCTACTAAGATAAATGTATTGAAATTAATATCTTGTTAATAGTATGAGTGGCCACTAGTAGTATTTCGCAAGGACGTTCACAGCTATCGTAGAGCAATAATGTTTGTCCGCAAACAATGTTATTCGTTTTGTAGTATCGTCATACTTTGGTGAACCAGTCAGTGAGGCTACAGCAACAGTCGACGATTCGGACAGTGTCGAGTGTCGCACATAAAAACGTCCTTTGAACTGGATCGTTCCGAAGATAGTTAACCGAAACCGTGATACTAATCGTTATCTAGAGTATCTTCAGTAGCCATTTTAGTCGCTTTAAATATTAGTGCAGACAAGGAAAGGTTTGCGGTGGCCGCTGCAGAGAGAAAGGTCGCTATTTTGTCTCCCGAAGAATGCTGAGTGCAGTTCAGCAGCATGCTACAAAACTTTGATTTCGTAACACGTTCGAAGAGGGAAACGATTTTCTCATTCTCGATACTCATGGCCCAGCTTTGTCAGAAATGCGTATGACGTTTTTAGAAACGGAAAGCAAGCTTTTCGAATTAATCACGAAGTATCATCTCTGAAGATGGAAAATTTAGACTTTTATGAATTGTTGAGCGAAATTTGTTACCAAATTTCGATGTAGTTGCAACTGAAGGAACTCAAATCCACTCGCGACACAAGTTCTTTTTTTTCAAAAAATATGCTCCGATTCATATATAAAGCTTCCAGAAATTGCACTATCAAAATGTAAAAGCTATTATTAGTAGTAGTTGTATTTTCTCGATCAGTTCAATCATCTTGTTCGTCGAGATGAATCTCTAAACGATCAACAACGTTTACATTTGAGCCCTTACCACTACGGAAACTGAACCGAGAGCGACTCGAGGTCCGATGACTTTTGAAGGATTCCCCGCGGGTCCGAAGAATACCATCCGCCAATCCGACCTACTACACTGAGGTGCTAATTGGTTTCGCTGATCTCCCGTTTGTCCGAAAGTTGCAAGTTTTGCTCTTCTCTCCCGGTCACCATCTACGCATTCTTTCCCCTGTCCTTGATACAACTGCTTCTACACCGATTTTGGAAATAATCCCCCCTCTGAATATCGTGACCAAGCATAAGTCTCCGATAAAAAATCAAATTTGTATTCCGTATTCCTAGTTTTAAGATATTTGTAATTTTACCTCTTTGTTAAAACTATTGTCCCCCATCTTGTAAATAGAATTGTATCCCTAGTTTTAAAACACCGTTGAAATTTTTCATAAATATTTGTTCCCCCTTTTGTGTACCAAACTATATTGTTAGTTTTAAGATAACTGTAAATATTTCCTAAAAACTATTACTATTGAATTCCTTGTTTTAAAATTTTTCATAAAAATTTTTTTTTGCCGCCTCTCTTGTATATAGAATCTTATTTCTAGTCTTAAGATAGCTGTAAAATTTTTCTCTTTCATAAAAAAAATATTTCAACATTGTAACCTCCTAGTTTTAAAATATCCAAAATGTAAAAACAAAAGAATTTGGCACCGCCAAGCTAACGCATGTGCCTATCAAATAAACGAAATGAATAAAAAACCTATTTTAATCCACCTAGCGGTGCAATTGTGCCTTTCTCAATCATGAATCACGAGAATGTGTGCGTTGTTTATATTCATTAAAAGCTTTTAAATGCATATATTACATTTTATTATTATACATCACATGACAACTATATACAGGAAAATATATCATTATTCGAGTTCTAAAATTTTGAAAAAGAAAAAACAGCCACGGTAATATTGAACTGAAAAAAGGTGCAAAATCGGCAAAGTCCCAAAAAGTCGATTTTTACAAAAAAAAAATTTTTTCGAGATAACATAAAATCTCGACGTTTCATGCATTTTGAAGATGTTTGGCATCAAAAATACGAATTCGATTTCCCTTTGAAAAAAAAATTGAGTTCCGGCTTATATGGTAATTACATATGTGACCGGTCGATTTAGTCTATATTTCCGGACCCATATAAGCGATCCGTACGAAATTTTATAGACATCTGTGGGGATAATATAGCTATCATTTGGGACTAAGTTTGTGAAAATCGGCCCAACCATTTCCGGGAAACTGATGTGAGTTCGTAAATTTTGAAAGATGGCCGCTTTTCCCGGGCACTTCCGGAACCTTCTATGGTGGTCAATGTAGTCAACGAAAGTTTGGTTGGCCGTCGGTGACCTAGAACAGCAAATTTAAGTTGTTTGAGAGACATTTTAGCGAAATTTTTACCTTTTTTGCTTTCATCGGAGTATCGGTTTGAATCACAATTTGCTATGTGATCGCACGCCACATCCTGTAACTCCGGAACCGGAAGTCGGATCGGGATGAAATTAAATAGCCATTTACGGGGACGCAATACCTTTCATTTGAGGCCAAGTTTAGTCGAATCGGTCTAGCCATCTCCGAGAAACCGATGTAACTGTTATTCTGAATTTAGCTACTTCCGCCGGGGCTTCCGGAACCGATGATGGTGGCCAATGTGGCCAAATAGACTTTGAATGGATGTTAATGACCTAATACTACAAATCGAAGCAGTTGTGGTCATATTTTGGAAAAATTGTCACCTTTATATATTCATTGCAGAATTTATTAAAATCGACATTTTCTGCGTGTTCGTACTCATCACCCTGTAATTCCGGAACCGGAAGTCGAATCCATTAGAAATTCAATAGCAGCCTATGGGAACGTTGCACCTTTCATTTGAGACTAAGTTTGTCAAAATCGGTTCAGCCATCTCTGTGAAAAATGAGTGACATTTTTGGTAACATACACACACACATACATACACATACAGACATTTGCCGAACTCGACGAACTGAATAGAATGGTATATGTCACTCGGCCCTCCAGGCCTCCGTTAAAAAGTCGGTTTTCAGAGCAATACCTTTCTATTGGGAAAGGCAAAACGTTTACATTTTTTACAATCGTGTCTCTCCGGTGAAGTTACTAATGGTAACAAGAGAAGAGATACATTACGAAAATCGTCGCTGGTTAGTCGTTCGCTAGTTTGTAGAAAACTGAAATTGACGAAGAGGACCGGCGGATCACGTGGGCAGCATAGGTAGTACTACCCACTCGAAAATGTTTGAAATTTAAACCTATTTTTTATATTAATACTGTATTTGTAACAATACATTTTAAATTGTATTGTAACAATACATCACGAACCGGGTCGCCGACTGGCCTTGGATCCGCTGGGAACTCTTTTAGAACTAAATTCCCAGTTAGCAGTTAGCATATCTATCAAATGAGAAGAGATAAATAAATTGGGATATCTATCGTGTTTAAATTTATGTATATAAGAGGCATATATGGAGATCTAGGATAGCCAGCGCATATTGGACTGAAACAAGGACCGAAGGGATTCGTTTAACGGAAATCTGGCGCTAGTGCATTGGGCGCACGACCAGACAACATGTTTAATGTCGCGATGACCATCACCATAAGCGCAAAGACCGCTCTCTACAACCGGAGATGCTCATTCACCGTATAATGACTGGACATGAATCGAGATATCACCCGAATGAAGTCACGAGCCGCGTATCCATCCCCTTCAACCAAGGCTTGTTGATTCCTTTGGGATTCCAAAACTTCCAGTTTTGCCGAAATTTGCCAATTTTCGAGCTTCCTCTGACAAGAAATACTGAAAAACTCGTTGAAGCTACGCGATCGCTCATAAATATTACCTTCATTACCATCCAAATATAAGTGTGTATTTTCTCTTTACCCACAATGGAGCAATGCGAAAGAACTTAAACTAAGGTAATCTGGTATGGTTTTTCAGATAAAGAACTCTGCAACCCTCTTGTTTTCCCCAGGAAATACAAGGAGTGCTTTCCATGCTCCATCAAACGGAGCGCCTGCTCGGAACTGTAACGATGTAGGCATGGTCGTTAATAGGTAAATATAAAACCATTAGTTTTATGCAGCATAGCCTCTTTTGTGATCACCCTCACCACTACTGTCATAATAATTGGCACAGAAGCGATGTATAACTGTCATCATTTGACGAACCATACGGTGATATGCGTACCACAATGCTTAGCGCGAGCATCTTTGCGGTCTGATAAATTTGTATGTTTAAAGAACAATTATTACATTAATATACAGTATTATTTTTCATCGAGAAATATCTATTGTTTAAATGTGGATCTACATGGAATGCAGTTGCCTCCCAAAAAAGGATTCTTGGTTACGTGTATTCCGAACAAAGGCTGAATTGAATACACAACGCAGGGCCTAGCCGCCAGATGAAACATTGTTTCTCTCGTTAATCAGTCGACGAACCGGTGCCAAGCACCGCGTTTTTCAGCTGTCAATAAGTTTTTCATTTGCGTTTCTAACTCCGCGTATACTCGGAAAATTCGGGGGATCGGTCGTTCAAAAATTGCTTATAGAACCTTTTCGCATACATTTCTGAGCATCTCTACCCACCATGAAGTGAGAGACCGTCCACTGTTGTTCGTGGCGGGTTCTACTTTCGTCTGACAAGCCATCATTGTGAAGACAACACCATGGCATACCGTGGGAGTTGAAGTCTTCTAGAATTAGCTGAGATGCGATGTATAGGGAAACAATGTCTATAAGTCTGCCTTTGATTCGGCCTTGACAAGCGACAACTTCAATTTACCGGTATCGAGGATTAACTATTAAAACAATAGAGCATGTTGATCACAAAAAATGCTCCTCCATAGCGTTTTCTCGGCCCTGGCGAATAATGTCAAAATTATGGAAGATCTACATCGTAAGTTAACCAAATTAATCGTGTAAAATCTGGGAAAATTATAGAACTGAAACATAGGGACACTTGAGATTTTTGATGTCCCTTGTGACAATTTCTGCTAGTTCCTAAGATTTCCGAGACCACGAGCCACTTACTTCGGTTTTGGAATAGAACCCAACAAGTGACACTCTCAGGTTTTTACGAAGAAGCTTAGGAGAGGAAATGATTCTCCTCTTTCCATTATAGGCATTATAAGCACATTAGAAGAGGTTCCCGTAATGGGATTGTCAAACCTTCGCTCTTTACTGAATAAGGGAGCGTAGAAATTAGTCCTGGTCGGGAGCGTAGGGGTATCTCCCCATAGTAGGATTTTTTTTTCGAAATTCTCTCCGCATTTCCCACACCGTGCCTTATTTCTACAATGGGTAGTTATATGGCCTAATTGCTTGCGATGGTATGCCCTCTTTAAAAGAACAAAGTTTGGAAGAGCAGATCCAGCGAAAGGCTCGAAATCAGACTGATTGAAAATACGTTTCTTATACTCCTCGATTTTTGCTGAACGCAACTACTTGCAAATCAGAATTTTCACTGACTGAAGTTCTGGAAGGAGCCAACCCCGTATTTCGCAATTAAGGTCCCTGTTGGAGACTGCACCATCAATCTCTACTTCCCAGGCGGGTACGTAGACAAGATACTTCTTCGTATACGGCTGTGTATTGATTAGTTAGATGCTACGATACTTTCGGATCGGAAGTAGACCATTCAGGGGCTGGTTGTATTAGATTAATATAGTTTCTAGCGAAAAGGAGATGTCGGTCATCGGAGATACCTTCCCATTAGTCAACACCATTATGCGGGCTTCAGTACCCGTGAAAAGAAAGTTTTATCGGAAGGAAATTTAAAAGAATGGGGTAATTGGTATTTAGCTGTTCAACATTTATAGTATCAGAAATCAACAAACACATTTTCGTTGAGGCGTCAGTGGCAAGGACCATATTTAATGCGGAATCAGAGTGGACAAACTTCAATTGTTCGACAACTGTAGCAAGTACAACACCATGCTTAGATTCATCGCGCACATTAAGTGTTTGTTCCAGAATCGCTAACATAGCAGCTTTCTCCTTTCGTAGACAAACACTGTTTCCTCAGGGTTCGAGGTAGTCTGTATAAGTTGTCATGCTCATATGACACGAAACACTAAATGATTCTACCGAAGAACCTTGAACCTTCCTTCACAACTGCAATCGGCAGAGTCCTATATGTACGGTGGCATTCAAAGCATGTCAACAGCATCTTGAATGGAGTTTTGGATGATTAAAGAAGCAATTACTAACCTATTCGACAGCACATGGGGGGTTTGTCTGCTTACTGCGTGTTTCCGAAGTAGCGTAACAAACGATCGACTGTCGAATACAATGGTTTGAATGTGCTTTTTTTGTCTAGCAACGAAAACAATTCGTCTGGAGTAACGCACAGTTTAAATGTACCGTTCTAGAGTTGTGGTACCGGTAATACCGGCACCGAAAATCCCGGGAATGCCGACCCATTCTTGGTACCGTAATATCGGTACTGAACAAAAGCCAGTACCAGTATTTTCTGCATCATTCAATTTTTTTTATTAAAAATACAGTAATGTTTCGATTATATCACTATGCGTTTATATCAATACTCGTTTATATCACTCTCGATTATATCACGGTTTTGTCTCGATTATATCACGCTTTTTGAAAAACAGACAAGGTACACTACGTTTTGATCCAAATAAGCCACATGTTGTGTTAGAAGTTCCCAGATGATTTTTACAATTGATTTGCTTATTTACATGTAGGGTAATGAGCCTATTTTTGAGTTTCGGGTTATTTCGTTAATGGTTTATATATGATGAGGTCGGCCAAAAAGTCGAACTTTTTATTCTTTTATCTTAAAGTATAGAATCTTAAGAAAGTATCTCAATTTTTGACGTAGGACTACGTCTTTGTTTTCGATATGGGGGCGCACTCTGCAAATTGTACAAAAATGGTATGTAACGAAAAGTGGTCCAATTTTAAACGCATATAATTCAGCCATCTCACGGTAAATTTTCAAATTTTTTGCGCAAATCGCCCCGAAATACTTATAAGAATAGATTCTAATTGATAAACCTAAAGATTTTTGATATCATAGCATTAAAAAATTAAATAATATACAACCTTGTCAAAATATCGCGCAATAACACACAGAAGATAGAGCTTCCCAAGCCCTGTACGACAGATTGGTGTATCTAGCGCGCTACACTTCTATGAATGACGTCATCATCGACTATTTAAAGAACGGACTTGGCCAGACACGCTCAGTTCCCTGTTGAACGGCTGGTGAAGCAGATCACTGCGCTGTGTTTTTAACAGCCAGTGTAGCTGAGCTAGAAGTCCGTTACACTGGCTGTGGAGGGACGCTACCCTGTGTCGTCCAACAGGCGACCGCTCCAACTGCTTCCTAAATGCCGCTGTAATGTTGCCAGTAAATTTTTGGTTTAACTAGCACATGTATTTGCTATTTGCGCTTGAAATTAAGTAATGTAGTGGTAGTAATAAGCTTCCCATTTTGGTTTAAACGCAAGGACAGTTTTTAAAACAGCATTTGATTAACTAATTTAGCTCATCTAAGCAATTTTATCAATTCTGTAATTTAAAAGGATTTTCACGGAACTTGATGAATTTGGCCCCACTTGCAACTGGTATAATCAACCTGCACAAAGTGTTGCATAACGCAAGCTTGTTTTTTGGAACAAAATGTGTTATCATTCGCTGTGCAAAGTCACGATATTATGACAGATGGGCTAAACGCGGCCATTCCTTTCAATCGGGAAGGCCGCGTGGAATTTTAGTGAAATGCGCTAATAGTGTCGTGGTGGTACTAGTTGTCTCTTTCGCTCTACCCATCATCATCAGCGTTGACTTATTTTGCATTGTACGCTTGGGTTCAATATTTGGGGCGAATGTGTTGGTAGGTAGGGGAACTGGCGGTAAAATGAACACGTTAAGCAAAGTCATTATTTTCTAACTAATAAGTGAATGAGATATTACAATCACCTTATGTTTCTTATTAGACATGTTTTGTACATATCTGGTAAAAATACTTCGTCATAAACACATTTTTTCAAACATGATTCTTGATTTCTAAACATGTCCAAAAATGAGACATGTTTATAGCGAGTGGGTAAAATGAACATGTGGCGGTGGTAAAATGAACAGCTTCTGGTGACCTGCAAAATGTCCTGTATGTATACAATGCGCAGCGTTGGAAAGCATTTTCCGATCAATACTAATATCCCAACAAATCATGAGCTTTGCATACACACAGGGCATTTTGCAGGCAAAAAAATTGTCACGGAAGAATTGAATTTTCATGACGTAATATTAACCATTTTACAATCCTGTGGCATCGAAACACATCTACAAACTTGGGGTTACCCATGGGTGTTTGAACTTTTAGGATCTGTTTGAGAGCAACTAGAAAGCTTGTTCTATACAAGAGATGTGATTATTAGGGTGGGGCATTGTTATATGGAAAAACGTAATCATAACCTCATCAACCGAGCACAGCACTTTTTTGGTTCCATTTGGGGTCCCAAACAACTGTGCAAAATTTGGGGTCGATTGGATTTGACCCGGCGTAGCGCATCGCGTTTGAAATTTGTATGGAAATTAGTATGGGAAAACTTACTTTTTTGCATTTTCAATTTTTCAGACTACAATTCTTCCTGCAGTATACCAACAATTAGATAGGAGTGTAGTCCAGGATATGCTGAACAACTTTGCAGAAGGATGCATGGTGCTAGAATGTCTCTACAACAAGTTATAGCTGTTCAAAGTTCGATAGATCGAATTAATTGCGAAAAATCATTTTTTTTGCCAACACTGCGGGTGTACCAATGACTTTTCATATAGTATACCAAAATAACATCATATACTTTAGATTTACCATATTGGTATGTTTGGATGAATTATTCAAAAGCCTTCGCTCAATTTCATGGGCGCAGCTAGTTTCGCAATAGGGCGTAGTGAGGGGAGAGGGGGGGGGGGGGCTTCAACATATAGAAATTCGAACTGAAATATCTGAAATCTTGTCGAGTTCAAATGTTAAGATGTATTATTTTAAAACATTTGCACTATGTCCTATGCATAATAATAACGATGAAACGAAACATACTGTATTCCTCTGCATTGAGTTGACATTGACTATATCAATTGAAGTAAAGTTGTAGACTGAATCAACTGATGTCGAGTTGATATGTCAGAGGAATGCATTGATTATATTTCAGTTTAATACGCACTTTGATTTGATAGGATGGTCTTTTCGATGTTGTTCGATCACCTGAAGTAAAAATTGCTGTTGAACTGGGGCTCTTGTGGATTGTGTAAATGCTGTAAAATAATTCATCTGAACATTTCAATTCAATAAGATTTCAGTTATTTCAGTTGATATTTCCATATTTAAAAGTCTCCCTCCCTCTCCCCTCACTACACCCTATTGCGAAACTACCTATGTCCATGAAATTGAGCTAAGGCTTATGATTAATTCATCCAAACATACCAATGTGGTAAATCTAATGTATATGATGTTATTTGGGTATGTTATATGAAATGTCATTGGTACACCCTCAGTGTTGGCAAAAAAAATGATTTTTCGCAATTAATTCGATCTATCGAACTTTGAACAGCTATAACTTGTTGTAGAGACATTCTAGCACCATGCATCCTTCTGCAAAGTTGTTCAGCATATCCTGGACTACACTTCTATCTAATTGCTGGTATACTGCAGAAAGAATTGTAATCTGTAAAATCGAAAATGCAAAAAAGTAGGTTTTCCCATACTAATTTCCATACAAATTTCAAACGCAATGCGCTACGCCGGGTCAAATCCAATCGACCCCAAATTTTGCACAGTTGTTTGGGACCCCAAATGGAACCAAAAAAGTGCTGTGCTGAAAATACGATCATTTTGCCCCACCCTAGTGATTATATTGTCTAAAATTTGATTTTTCTTCACCGGTCCGGGTGTTTTTTCCCACACACTAAGTACTAAGAAAATAAATATTTTACATTAAGTAGTGTAGTCCTACGTCTACAGTTCGTGCAACCCCATAGGGCTGCCCCTTTTAGTTTTTATAGATGTCTAAGCAGTAGAAGCAAAGCTATAGCGCTATTCATCTTGTTCCTTTACGGGGGCGGAAGGCGCAGCGCGAAACTTTAAACGCAAATAATCTCGAAATCATGGTTTATCAATACGTTGTTGCAATGGCTAATATTGCCTAAACTAAAATTGGAATCGTCCGAAAGATATTCCGGTTCCAATTCTAGTTTTAAATTCTTCTTAACTTATTTGCCGTGTCCTTAAAGTACCCGTCTGGTGTAGCGGGTACACAAATCAACTTCTTTTTTTAAATTGTTAGTTATCCGCAGGAAAATCTAACAAAATAATGTGAAAAGCAAAATACGCAAGATATGGTAGGTATGCCGAGATATGCATTTTCTCTTGAATCGATGTGAATATAAGAACATGGGGAGACTTGACCAGGTTTACAGTTAAACTTACTTAAATCTATAAAAAAAATATTATCTATCAAAACTCATTAAAATATAATGTGCGAAAGTATTGAGCGTATTCAATTTTTTTTCGCAGAATTGTAAATTTACTATTTTAAAAGTTTTTCTGAGATCCTTTATTCGAGTCAAGTCCCACTGGGGGAGACTTGACAAAGTCGTGGGGAGACTTGATCAAGAGAATTTTGAATTATCAGAACAAAAAATAAAGCCACAAAACATGCTGTAATCATTTTTTCCATAATGTCGAGGTCCTTATAACTAGGAAAAAATATGAAAGGATTGTATTTCATGAATTTTGATTTTTTATTGCATTTTCTTTTTGAGACTAACTGTACGTATTACATTGCATGTTCACACGTCACGAAATGAGCCCTATAAATGCAAATTTTTGTACTAGTACTATAAAAATATAGGGTCATATTTTTGTGACGTGATTAACCTTAACAGTAGGTACCACAGAATAGTAAATATCAAAAATTGTGTATCTTTCTTCAGCTTAATGCTACTTGGTTAAGTCTCCCCATAAAATCTTGATCAAGTCTCCCCAACATTAGTTCTTAAGTTCAATGTCGTGTTAATATTAAAAATAACATGGCAAAATAGGCTCATTACCCTACTATGATTTATTATTTTAACTAACTTTAACTTTTTATTACTATACATTGATTAATGCTTGAATGTAATTTTTTATTTTGTTTTGAATATATCACGCTACCGACCGTGATATAATCGAAACATTACTCTATGTGGACTGTGTAGGGGAATTCGTTTCCAAATATCGTTCTGCAAGGTGGCTTTAAATTATATTAATTATCTTCTAGATAAATCGTTGAGCATACACCTTTGTGGGGGAATGAGGTGAGGCCTTCATCATAATTATTCTAGAATTTAAACATTTCTAGCTCCCGTTGTACTGAACGGTGTGGTTTAATTCCTACACTATTTGGTCGAAATAAAATTTTAACGATATTGTACTAAATCTCAAAGTATTCACATCTAGCGTAAGAGACGCATAAAGTTGTTTTGATTTGCCGCATAAAGGTCGAAACCAATTTTTAGCAAAGCGATAATGCCGAGACAAAATGCGAGTAACCTGCTCAGATTCACTGCCATTCTCGCTTTGATTTACTGTTGATGATAAGGTTTCTTACATTACTATCTGTTGATGTCGACGAAAATCGCACCGCTTAGCAGTTATTGATTTCAAGGTGGCGTAGATCTCGAAGTAAAAGAATGTGCGGCATATGTGAAATATCTTCTGCTGAAATGAAACATGTCATTCCGAAGTATTTGAAAATAATAAACATGTTGTTGTAATCAGAGCGAATCAAACATTCAATTTCACTTTGAAGTGTTTGTTGAATTTTTTGAAAAAAATATTCGAGTACCGATTTTTTACCGGTACTACAGGTATTCAGTTCCGCAGTACCGGTTCTCACCAAGAAGGATCGGTCCTACGAACCCTATTGCCTACTTGTTATTCTGTTATTCATATTATTGACGGTGGCTTAATCATCAAGTTTAATGTTGTTCTTGCTTGCGCGTAAAAATCGCTTTTAACTTCAACGACACTACCGAGCTTCAAACTGTATTCGTTGATGATGCGGATGTTGTAAAAGCAGTCTTTCGTTTGCAACCGGTACATTACTGTTCTGATAAACAATAACGCGATCACATGTCTTTGAGTTTCGTTAGTACTGTGAAGGTTAGCAGAAACTGAATCTTTTTTGTCCCATGAAACGATATGCGAAAAACGCAAGATCATCATAATAAATTAAAGAAAGAACGGAATAGTTTCAAGTTCTAGTACTTTATTTATGAATAAATGAAAAAAAATGTTTCTTCTGGAATATGTAAAAAAACTACAGCTCCTCAAACTATTTTAGCACCAGCTACGCCACTATTATGTGCGCTCAATGAAAATCAGCATCAAATCCGAATATTCATTCCAATTCAGTAAGCAATCGCTGGATCGAAATGTAGGTCACGAGGAAATGGGCTGCACGGAAAATTGGCAATCAATCGACATGAAAGCGAACCGGTTAAAACGCTGATATTCATATGTAAAGTTACAGGAGCTGGAGAATTAAATCTTTACGGGGAGGCTGAAATGTCTAAGCGAGTTTCAAAAACTCCAAGTTCATTTCAGGCCGTTTACCACATGTTCCTGAACTTGACACTAGATGCGACCTCTTGACAAACGAAGGTTAAATCTTTTCCTCGAAAACCCGCCTGGTTTAATAGCCCAACGGAACGGGTAATGTGCATGACTTGAATCTTGATTTGGTCGGTCCTAAGAATGTTTAACTTGGGGAAGTTCTTTCCCATCAGCAACTTTATGCTCTTCCGTGAGACAATTAAACTTACAAGTTTTATTCTGCCGGTTTTCCATCGCGCCCGAACCTTCCTAACTGGCTCATTACGAGAAAAAGGTGTCGTTGAATTTCATTTCGACTGTGTCAGGCTTTTTGCAGTCGTTGTTGTTGTCTCTAGTAGGTCTTTCACACTGCCTTCTGGCCTTCTCTAGCAATTAGTGTCCGGTGATCTGATGGTGTAACGCTGGAAGTGCACATTAACAAACCTGGAGCGATCGTCCTAGCAGTGTGTTAGAAAGATCTCAAATCCTTTACTTTTCTCCAACTACCTGTTAGGATTATCTAATCCGATGTAACGGGTTGACAAGATTGGTGGTGGGCATCGGATGATTTTACCACATCTATTGAAAAGCATTCGTCAGCTAAACTATTTAGCGTCGGCTATGGACTCGAAATTATTTGACCATTCTGCAGTGACCCTTTCACCAACAAAACTTTCAGCACTTCGAAGCCTTAACTCTTTTGATTAAATTTCACTACTAATCTAGTTAAGAAAATACAGTACTATTCACAGAAGAATAATCATAGAACCAACCGAAGAAGATAACTCTTTGGAAGTGAGAATTGTGCGATCCACACTAGTCCTCGTGGTAGCAGCAACAGAGCTAAAAAGAAGAACAAAAAATAAACGTTTCTTTCGTTCCCTTGCGCGGTGCATGTCGAAGACGAGAGAAGCTTCAGTTTTATGGGATAGCTGGTCTCGCGTCTCCCACCAGCTGCAAAACATCGAAAAAAGTGGATTAAATGCATTTAATTGGAGATTAGTTTGCTGCAAAGACCATCATTGCTGAACGTACTGTGCTGTGTTGGTCGTCACGACGAAGCAAAGGGCGGCCGGGGCGGGGTGAGGCTTTGGCGGGTATGACGCGAAATAGTTAGGAGGACCAACTAACCAGCAGAAACCTGGCGGCCCGGCGAAGGTCGTTCAACTTCAACGGTGTTTTTTTTGTTTATGTTAGCTGCGATTGCATAATTTCTGCCTTTGTATTCTGTTCCTATTTCTCTCTCTATGCTTGTTGAATCCGGAGTTTGGTTTGTTTTTCCGCTGGACCGCACAGCTGAACATTTGCATTTCTTTTCAATTTTGATAAATCTATGCTAAATCTACAGCGTGTTTAGTATTCTTTATAGTTATGTGTTCTTTTTTATTTCCTCTCTTTCCTCAGCTGGACGATGCAGCATTGCAAGTGTACAAAGACGGGGACTACGGGGCCTATCTGGACCTGGAGTCCTCTCTCGCCGAGCAGTCCGAGGAGATCGAGGGACTGAATGCGAAGTGAGTAAAAATATATTGTTACTAAATTAATCGTACAATGTACAATAGTGATACCGATAGAAAACTATTGTAGGAACATGGAATTTGCCTATTGAAATATTGTCATATTCATGGAAAACACAGTGGTGCTAGCCTGGATAGTTTATTCCGAATGAATCAACTGCTATTAAACGTGAACTTTTAGTAACCGAAAAAGGGAGCAGATGCAAATAAGTTTCGTTCATAATTTGAAAAACATAGCGTGCAATCCAACCGAGAGGTCGACAAACGAAAAGTTGTTGCCAAGCTTCTAAAGCGTGTCGCACATCAAATTACATCACGGAAAAGACCCTGTAGAAAATTATCTAGTAGACCGATCTTTTTCAAACTTTCAGACAATAGAATATAACCCAAAGCTTTTGGCCTATTTATTTCATTCAAATTCAATACCATAACTATACGCGATCACCGTCATCTTAAATTCACTTATTAGGTTCTGTAAAACATCTGGCTGCCGCTTCTTCTGTACGGAAACCCACTTTTTCTTTATGTTATCCTCAGGTTTGACATCCTTGGGATGCTTCCGTAGTGCCTGCTTCATAATTGTCCAGTTATAGTTTTTTATAGGCCTTAGTTCCGGTGTGTAGGAGTGAGGGTTATGTCCTTGGGTACGAAATTGACCCCGTTGGCTTCGTACTACTCCATGACAACATTTGAATAGTGGAACGAAGCTAGATTCAGCCCTCGCGTTGCTTCAACAGAGGAAGCAGACACTACCGTGGACATTCCTTGAGATACATCTCCCCGTTTACACTTCCGGTAGCTACGAACGGTGCACTGTGTTTGCCACATGAGCAGATCGCTTACCAAATCATGTATTTATTGGCAAACTCTGCTTCCTTACTTCCTCTGGAACATCAAACTTGTTCTGGGCGTTGAAGAACAGTAGCCCTGGTGGGTGCCGGAAGTGCGTCGTGACGTGAGTCTAATCATCCATGATGAGGAGTTAGGCTTCGTCAGCATCTGGGTATATAGTTTCCGGGCTCGTGACTTTCGCACCGCATTTTGCCGTTCGTCACGATTTGGAGCCTTCTGTATATTGTAAGTATGCAGTCCCTCTCGGTCCTTAGCTCTCTTAACGAAAGGCTTGGGCAGATTCATCTTTGTGACAACATTCCTGATCGGAGCATTCCGTTTCACTACACGCTTGTGATTCTGACCGCATTTCTCCTTCCGTTGGGGTAGTTTGGTAGTAACGTTTAATCACACGACTTACCGTTGACTACACGGTTTCGAGTTGTTTTCCGATGTTCCCTTGAGAGAGTTGAGGATTTTCGTGCTTCTTACGCAAAATCAATTCGCGACGTTGATTTTCGGGTGACGCATTTTATTCCATTTTTCGAAAAACTAACAACGATAAAAATGCAGTATAAATTATACACTCTAAACTACTTCTACCCAAATTTTCAAGAGAAAATACCTAAAAGATTATTTTCTACAGCTTTTTTTCCGCGATGCAATTTGATGTGGGACACCCTTTATTATACAACTTTGTCAATGACATCTACTCCCAAAAATGATTCTGTTTTCGCTGGTACTCTACTTTGCATTATGCTATATTTCTCCTTAGTGGAGAAAAGTTTAGGTAACAACTATTTTTCTCCACTAAGGAGAAAATTGTTTAAAACCATCTTTGCACGTAGAGAACAAAACTCTAACTAAATTAGTTATGTATTTTGTGTTTCGACTTCATCTCATCAGAATCTGATACCAAATTAGTGACAGGACAAATCAAGTTTCGATTTCATTAATTATTCATAAGCTTAATCAGAACTCTTTCTTTTGCGAGACCATGCAGGTCTAGGGGTTTGCCCAGAAACACAAATAGTGTTTTCGTTTTTTTTGGAGCTGGCGTCAATCCGGCGCTAGCTTCGTTCTGTCACTATATATTGTGAATACACCCAAAACAAAAATCTCTTGCAATAGTTGCAAGCGACAATAACTTGCAAATAATGTTAGCATCGCTTGAAATTTTGCAGTGTAAGCCGCTTGCAATCATTGCAAGCATATAAAATCACTTCATCTGTCGCTATACGTACATACGTTTCTTCAACACACTGTCAAAGGATTACCACCACATTCACGTGCCTATGCTGGGTGTTATAGAAACGCACAGCGAGTTTTCTTTTTTCCGTCTACTTTTTATTCATTCCTTACCAACATCATCGAACGCATCCATTTTGAGGGAGTAGGCTGTGGCCGAAGCAAGTCGTGAAAAATTTTGACACAATTTTCTTCCGCTAAAAAATCTAAGTTTTTAATTTATTTAATTTGTTAGTTTTTACCTGGTTTTTAATAAGTGAAATGTTACAAAAACGGAAAAATCTGTTGATGAACATGTGTTGATTGCACCGCTTTAAGTATATTGGTTTTGATGTAAAGGGAAATGATGCAAAAATATCAAAATAAATTGGTATTGATAGTGTTGATAGTGATAGCTTGAAATCGGGAAACAAGGAATTGCAAAATTTTGGAGCTTGTGACTGTGCCACGAAGAGGAAACATCTTTCACTCAGAGCACAAGAGTCTCTTTACTGAAAAAATGGGCCATGACGATTATCGGGTGAGAGACTTCCAGTTATTATCTTATTGTTTCACAAAAACACAGGATATTCTACATTTTGGACATAAAACGTATGTTTTGCGCTGGGTACATGTGTCATTTTTCGCATATAATTCTTGAGAACGTGACGCAAATGATTGATACAGTCGGATTATTATCAGTACATCTCATTATATGTATTACCTACAACATTATTTTTAGGATTTTGTTTGCATATATTATATTACATACATCATCCACATTAGTCATATTGTATATTGAGCTTGTTGGGTGGAAGTAATAAGCCTTTTAGCGGTTATTTATTATTTAATTATAAAAGGTTGATCACCCTGAAGATCATTTGTTAAATTTTCCACTTTATACTTTTTCTTTATTCTAGAGAGTGAGCACAAGCGCAAGGCTGATTAGCCAGGACAAGGTGAAAATACCTCTGTCCCATCTCAAGAAGCCTGGACCAAAGGAGTGGCATTAACCCTCTTGGCAACGTCACTCCCAACCTTCTACTAAATTCCTTTAAACCGTAACGGCTGGTACGGTTGTCCTCGTTTCTTCATCATTCAAGACTTCATTATTCATGATTCATTAAGTGGATCATTTAATTACCGTTTAATTTTGAGTCATCTTCAAACCCAACTCTGCACAGGAGGACTGTCTGTTTTAATATGTGTATTATATTTCAATATACTGCAAATATTATTATTGACAAGAAAAACATTAAAGCATAACTTTAGTGTTTTCCGAGCGAGTAAAGGCGCTTTATCCTAGGCTTATTAGCCAGGGCAAGGTGTAAATACCTCTGTCCCATCCCAAAGGACCAAAGGAGTGACAATAACTTTCTTAGCAAAGTCACTCCCAACGATTTATCATATCCCTCTCAAACGGAAACGGTTGGTACGGTTGTCCTCGTTTCTTCCTCCTTTGAGATTCGAAATGATTCGTTAATTAAATTATTCATTATTTGAATAATTTAATTGCCGTTTAATTTTGAATCATCTTTAAAACCAACTCTGCACAGTAGGCCTGGCCGTTTTAATATTTGCGACATATGAAAATATGCTTCAAATATTAATATTGACAAGAAAAACACTATAGAATAACTATAGTGTTTTCCAGGATGCTTTTCAATACTGGCTGTGTAAGGGTTAGAATAGAATAGAATAGAATTCCTTACCAACATCATCGAACGCAGTTTTGCGGCTTATTCATAACAGGAGATAGCATCAAATTGCGGATGTGATGATTGTACGAGCCTTAACGCTCTGTCTGCATGTGCACAGATAGAGCAGTGCCTATAGTCGGTGATACGATGCGCAAGGATTTGAGTTCAAATCATGATGCAGTTTTTACTTTTTTCATTAATCGTGAAATCATCCAAGTGTTTATATACAACTTTTATCCACTCACAATTATCTGATGGCATGGTTGGGTGGATTAGATATTGGTTAGTGATCTGCCCGTATGGGATTCATTTTCCAACGCTAGCTGTCTTTTTATCTAACACCTATTGGTCACCAAAACACAAACATCGCTAATACATAGGCAAAATTCGTTTCTTCTGTTTCTTGCATTACATGCAAGGAGGCTTCTTGCAATTTTTGCACATTACCCGAACGCTTGCAATTTTTGCTCGTATTTATTGCATTAATATAAGCTATTCTTACAGGGTCTGTTTTGGGTGTACATTAGACTGCCCAGGAAAATAATGAATTTTTTAAAACACAATCGGCCCACCCCTAATTCGATTCCTAGTCCCACCAGGTGTACTTGCACCAAATTTGAAGCAAATCGGACAAGTCTAGCTATCGGACCAACGGACTAACTCGCATTTTTGCCGCTAGGTGGCAATGCATGTATCGTATTATCACTGTAAGTGAAATAAGAAAGATAATTTAATTGTCTACAACTTTGCCAAAGACTGCTAGTGAATCCGGCTTTGTTAAAAGCAGTTATTAAATTTTTAACGAAGTGATGTCTGAATCAGTTTTGCATGGGGCCTAGCAGTGCATGGTTGTAATCGATTCCCACAAACTATGCATTTTGTGAAATAATCGATAGGTTTAGCCCAATAGTATGTTCAGAAGAATTATAAGACATAATACGAGTTATGTTTTGGTTGGAAAATTTTAGTTCCAACTATGACCGCATAGAGGGCCCCAACACTAACTTTTCATAGAAGAGAGATAGACTATCAAGATGTTCGAAAGAATTATTGGAAAATGCCTGTTCTCCAACTTTGTGGAAGACACCTAATTTCTATCGCATTCTGTTGAAAAGTTAGTGTTGGCACCCTCTACGTGGTGAAATGTGGAACTAAAACGTTGTAACCAAAACATGGCTCGTATTACTTACTGCAATTCTTCTGAATATATCATAGAGATAAATCTTACGGTTAATTCACAAAAATGCTTAGTTCGTGCAAATCGAGTACTGATACACAACCATGCACTGCTAGGCCCCATGCAAAACTGACTCAGACATCACTTCGCTAAAAGCTTAATAACTTCTTTTAACAAAGCCAAATTCACTAGCAGTCTTTGGCAAAGTTGTAGACAATTAAATTATCTTTCTTATTTTCACTTACAGTGATAATGCGATACATGCAGTGCCACCTAGCGGCAAAAATGCGAGTTAGTGGGTTTTCTCCATGTAAATTGTCGAAAAATCCCATACAAACTTCAGGCACGTTGGTCCGGTAGCTAGACTTGTCCGATTTGCTTCAAATTTGGTGCAAGTACTCCTGGTAGGACTAGAAATCGAATCAGGGGTGGGCCGATAGGGGTAATTTTTTTCCTGTCACTCTAGTGTACATCTTACGAAGAAATGCTCCCAATTGTCAGGGAGAGATGCTGCTCGACGTTTTGTTTGAAATTATAGATGACCTAATTGGTGAACAGAATGCCTTTCAAAACGTCCGTTCTATACAACTGAAGAATAATTTACAACAAAATCGCGGAGCTTAAAAAAAATTGTGTAGAGGACATGACCACGGTGACATTAAAAATGTAGCTATCAAAACTGTAGACTCATCTCAGGACATGAGACTATATAGTCTTCAGTAAACACATGTTACTTCACGTTCCAGCATACTCTCCTACTCGCTTATGTTACAATTTGTTTTATACCCTCCCCCATAAAACATAATTTATTGATGGTCAAAGTAACAAAATTGTAAAACCAAGTACACCACCATGTTCTCTGCTACACTTTTAAACTAATCGATTATTTTAATTAATCAACTATCTCTTGGCATTAATCGATTATTATTAGCAAACTATTTGAAAAATAATCAATTTGCTATTGGTCGAACAATTGAATAAATGGTATTCTATCTAGCAAAAATAGGCAGGTCGGTTGAAAAAATATATACAAATCGAGCATCTCTATATTGAGGACTGCGATGTGGATGCCTACACTTGCCGAAGGAAATATTCAGTTCATCCACGAAATATTCCACGAGATTTTATTTACGCTATGAGGCGGGCATAGCGTAGAAGGTACCTAGATTACCTTGTAGGCAGCTCACCTAAGTTCGATTACCAACCCCGCACATAGGATTAGAAATTAAAAAAAAAGGTTTTTTCAACCCGAAAAAAATGCGAAGATTAAAACCTCCAATTAAACTTTCAGTAATGTACTAATCTTCAAATAACATCTGTCTTTTAGTGGGCGCAAATTCGGTTCAGTCCGTCCGTGCTTTAGAAATACCTACAGAAGCATGTTGTCAGATAAAAACACATCACGTTTATTCGAAATGTGTGTACCAATAGGCTCATTATTCATTAAATCGCCGAAAACGTTTTGGCATGAGCATTCCAACCCAATGCACACTTAATAATAAAAATAACCCGACGCAGGTTCACAAGCAGCGCAAACATGTTGCACCCTGCTGCACTGTGGTACGAGCCCGGATTGGAGTCCATATTTGTAAGGATACGCGATATTTTCGCTAATATTTCTCTCGTATCAATTGATCTATCAGAGACATTTTTGCGAGATTTTAAGTGATTTGGACGTAACATAAATTTTTGACACCATTTTAAAAGGAATAACTCAAGTATATTTTGCATATTTTGATCATAGGAACTACATCCGGCTGATGTTATACATTGCATTACTCCACGAAAATTATCCATGTGATTAAATTACATTGTAAAATGACAAACATAAGTTACTAGTTGGTTTAGCCATTGTTCAGATAACTGATGGTGAACTTTTATTGAATTCGAACTTCCAATGCAATAACAAAAAAGAATGCCCGCGATCACACTATACTCATTCGAAAGCTTTTAATGTTCTCTTTAAAATTAGGCTATACTAGTACTACGATAAAATTTAAAAGACTTGTGAATGGAGACGCGTAGTACGCATAGAATAATCAATTTTTAGCTAGAATAATGACACGCACAACTTTCAAATAGCATTAAGAGCATGGCCTTCGACGCTTTTACTAGTGATCAAGAGAGAGAAGCCGAATGGAATGAGTAAAGGATTGTAAAGGTATTCAGAATTTTTAAAATTCACTAAATATTTTCATCCTATTGAAATATGTCATTAAATGTTTCTGGAACTATTTCTTGATAACTTACGCAGTAACTGTCACATTGCGTGAACACAGTTGATTTCTAGTCATTTGATAGAACTATTTTGATCAGAATTTGTATAGCACTGATTTATATACAAAGTAACCTATATTACCCAAATAAATTAAGATCATTTTCAAATGAAACATAAACGCGAAAAAAGGTATTTATGCTTTATGTCTGATATGAAATAAGCGACCGAAGTTACTCAAAGCACATATGCGAAAAAAAATTCATTAACCATCCTGTTGATTAGTGAATGTAATTAAACATTCCACTAAGCCGCTCAAAAGTTTTGTTCGAAAAAATAAAGAAAATGTACAGTGTGCGCCAGCTGGATGTATCCGCTGGAGGCAGCGGCGGTGATCACGAAACTGTTGGGAACATGTGATGACATCATCACAGTTCCTCGTTGGCGGAGTGGTTAACACCCAACTAGAGACTGGGAGATCGCAGGTTCGATTCATGCTTCAGAACATATCTTTTCTCAGTGTTTCCAACAAAGGTGAATTTTCACCGTTTCTTCATTCTCACCGTTCCGGTCATTCTTTCTCCGTCTGTTTTCCAGTGGACACGTTCATAAAAAACCTTAAAAAACGAAAAAAACTAAGACTCACGTCCAAACAAGGAATATACAAGTAAACATTTTTTTAGGATATTTTTTGCCATTTATTACAAACCAGGCTTAGAATACAACGTTGATTAAATGACCACCCCCATTTGATACATAAAAACAGCTTATTTGCGGGAATTTTGCATGAAGCTGAATAGCATTTCGGGATTAATCACAGTAATTTCAGTTAGTATATTAGCTTTGAGTTCGTCAAGGTTCTAAGGTTTACTAGATTAAACTTTACTTTTCAATTAACCCCACAGAAAAAGTCTGGTACCGTTAAATCCGGAGAAAAAGGAGCCCATTCCAAATCACCATTTTTTGAGACTACGCGTCCTGGGAATTTGCTCTGTAAGAACTTGATTGTAAGGGCTACTGTGTAGCAAGGTGCTCTGTCTTGTTGAAAATAAAAGCTTTTCAGGCCTTTTTTCTGCATTTGTGGACAAAGTGCGCCAAAATCTAACGGTGGCGTGCGCCGTCGACGGTCTCTCCCTCTTCTGTTTTTTAATCTAAAGATTTATTTGAAACGGCTCAATGCGTTAGCACAACTGAGCCGTGGGTCTTTCAATTTTTTAAAATAAGTAAAAAAAATGCTAAGAATGTCGGTCTTCCAGATCTTGTTGACGCAGCTTGCTGCTGCGTGTTGAAATCCTTTTCCTTGGTGGTGAAGCCGCTTGGGGGTCATTCAGTCTGTCTTCTCTTGCGTTCTCGTTCCCGTCCATGTCATCATCGGTACTGCTTTCTTGCTGTTCACGATCAGAGGTTCTTATTTGTTTCTTGTTCTTACGGGTCGCTGTTGTAAATCCGTCTTCATCGGTATTTTCTTCTTTATTGGTGATGCTAGTCGTTGGTTTGGGAGCGGTTGTCGTGGTCGTTGTACCTGCACTATTGGTTAATTGGATTGTTGTTTTTGGTTTATCTGAAGGTGGCTGCTTGTTAGAGTTGGCTTTAGTAGACGACTTTTGACTAGTTGCTTCGGCGCATGTTTTCCGTAGTGGGCTGTATGGTTACAGAATTGGCATGTTGGTGTCTACCTGGGATATGTGATTAGCGTTGTTTGCTTATAGAAGATTTTCATTCGATAGTCATGTAAGAAGGTATTGGTTTAGTCACTCGCATCCTTACAATACGAACGCCGTTGGAAATGCCGGTAAAAAAATTCTCCAGGTGTCATTCGTAATAGATACTACTTCTCCATATTGCGACATGATTTGTTTAATGTAATCTTTCTTAGTGCGCAGGGCCAAATCATGGATACGCACGTCCACCATGTCGTTTTCCATATGCACCGAGATCTTGATTCTGGTGGTATTAAACTCGACCTCGTGTTGCATGTTGTTCTTTTCAATGAAGTTTTCTGCCTGTGCTAAGCTTTTGAACGTGATCAAAACACAGTTTTTAACGTGATGTAGCTGATTGTACGTAACTTCAGCAAGATTAAGCTCCATTTTAACTTTAGCTAATTGCTCCACTTCCTGAAATGTGGGTCTAACACGAGTTTTATTAAAGTTGATCGAAATCGTGTTATCCCGTAGCACGGGCACTTTTGTTTCATTTGGCAAACTCATTTCACTTGGCAGCCGGAGGAAACAATACAATATTGTTTGTACACCAATATGACATGGACTGCTTGTGCGATAGGCACCGATCGGCTTGTAGTTAGAATTGACTGTTTTACTTGTGCGGGACGATTTTTAGCTCATTGTACTACTTCAGATACGAGTTTTTACGGATCAAATAAGATGTGATCGAAAACTATTGGAACGTTAACTTTATTATTGGGTTACTTTATATAAAAACTACAGGGTGCGCCATCTGGATGTATCCTATTTCAACATTGAACAACTCCTCCAATTCCATTTTTAGCTATGAGTCGATTTACACCAAACGGGCTGAAATCGTAGCGCTTTACATTGAAAATGATAGATCAATAGTGAAAACTGTGCTATGACTATTAATGACGGACGAAGCTTACTTCATCCTTTCCAACGGAGTAAATAAACAAAACTGTCCAATTTGGGGGACACAGAACCTACACGTTAACAACAAATGATTCAAACATACACACGGTGCCTCTATTGAAAACCTCTCGTATTTGATTGAGCCACTTAGGTGCTTCCTATTGACGACTCTGCCTGAAAAAGCTGCTTCATGAATGGTGTATGGTTTGTCGGTGAATATTCTTTATCTGCCTATTAAAACTCTGGGACTTTCTGTTTGACACTTTTATTGTTTATTGTAGCGGATTATATCAGACTGACAGACACGGAGAACACGGAGTACGGTTAGCGACCGACCTTAGACTGTATTGTAACGAGTATAGACGGACTAACGGAAACGGAAAAACGAATGACTGTACTAACTAAACTGTATTCACATAGTAACTTAAGAACGTTTATATAAACGTATCTGGTGTGATTTGGGCTTTTATAGTCCTGATACATCTTTGGACGAACGCTATTGGTTCAACGGAAACCCTTTTCTGACCCGGATACACATACTGACTTGGCAATACTGCCAACAGAAGGGTAAATTATACTCACTACAACTATACACGATGAATCTAATCTAAATCGTATGCCGATTTCACGTATGCTATATGTACAGTGAAACCCTATTAATCTGACGATGATAGATTAGAAATAGTCGCAAACAAATGATAATTGTCCCTTTTTTCGCGAGTTTTTCAATTTTTACAATTTTCAATAGATTGTTTTTATTGCACAGCTAATGATTTATTGCCAATATTTAAGTTAGGCATTTCGGAATCGCGTGGTTTATGCATGATTAAAATCTGTCTAGTAATAGCGGAGTTATAAGTGTGAAAACCTTACGTAGTTTCGTTACGTAGGTTTTATTTTTATTTTAGAATGATACATAGTCCCAGTTAATGTAAAAAACAGAATTTCAACGTAGTACTTGGAATTTTCGGTACTCCGCGATGCAACTTGATGCACAAAATCAATAATAAAATTCTTGTTTTTCAATAAGGAATATTCAACTGTTAAGTTTTATTATTCTTCGGAGGACAAACTCGCATTGTTATATTATCGTTGTAAGGTGACTATATACGAGAAGTAGAGGGTGGCATCGCACTCGACGCGGCAACTCGCTCGAAAGTACCCTATATATTTCCTTTATACTCGTATTCAACGAGCTCGAATGTAACATATTGTAATCATATTAGATGAGAGCGTGGGTAAAACACACTGACTCATAGCAGCAGTATTCCCTTTCGGGTTAAGTGCGCTTCTAGATGATACTTTAGGTGGAATGCCGAACTTGCTGAACTAAAAAACGCAATCGCCGGCGCGGCGCACACCTCTGCAATCTGATACGAGATCGCGATAAACAATTTCTATTCTATTCTATTCTATTCTAACCCTTACACAGTCAGTATTGAAAAGCATCCTGGAAAACACTGCAATTATTCTGAAATGTTTTTCTTGTCAAGATTAATATTTGAAGCAGATTTTCATATGTAGCAAATATTAAAACGGCCAGGCCTACTGTGCAGAGTTGGGTTTGAAGATGTTTCAAAATTAAACGGCAATTGAAATATGCATTTAATAAATAATTTAATTAACGAATTATTTTGAATCATAAAGTAGGAAGAAACGAGGACAACCGACCGTTTCAATTTTAAGGGAATATAATAAATCGTTGGGAGTGACTTTGCTAAGAAGGTTAATGTCACTCCTTTGGTCCTTTGGGTTGGGACAGAGGTATTTACACCTTGCCCTGGCTAATAAGTCTAGGTTAAAGCGCCTTTACTCGCTCTCGAGATCGCGATAAACAATTTGAGTCGAAAAGTTGACTTTCAAGAAAAGTTTTGGCAAATCGCTGGACAGATTTCGATGTTGCAGCTTTTAGACCAGCTACTACTTTTTATTGTATATTTAGCAAAAAACTTCATTTTCAATTCACTATCCGAAAATAAGTAGAAAACAAATAGGAATGATTTCAAATTCACTTCTATTGCAAAAAATCGAGAAGATATGGGTTGTCCAACATGGACACGGGTTGGATAACTTGAAAAATGATGATGCGCAGAGCCTTTTATGCACAATACGATAAAAAATAACAAAAGTTGCGTTAGAAAAAATGTGCGCAATTTAGAGGGCTTTAGCGAACAATAATTCCATGGAAATCGGTTGACATGTTCCAGTTCTATAGCTCATACACCCTTACTAGGTCCGAATTGGATCAATATTTTCGTAAATTTTTTATCGCAAAATCCCTCAGGAACTAATTTTGCAATGGGTAATGCTACCAAAAAATGGATCTTTCATTGGAATTGTTTTTTTACCTGTTGTTGGTGACTCGTTTGGGAAGTTCTGACTCAGAGGGAAGAGCAATTTAGCATCTCGGTATTCGTTGTGCAATCATCCACTCCTAGCGCTACTAGCAGAAACTATTTTACTAATGGCAGTGAAGGAATTTTAGTAAGAAATGGGCATTTTATATCAAGCGATATGATTTGTAGAACGCTTATGAGTGTTTGTGTCAGGGAAAGTCTTGCGCAGGCTTGGGAGAGTTGTATATGTGCAAAACATGTGCATCATCCATTGTGACAGCATCTCAGCAGAGTGTTTTCAGCTTTGGGGAACACCTTGAAACGTGCACCCGTATCCTAGCGGGTGGTTTTACTCCCGCTTGTTGCGCGTAGAAAAGATTTAATTTATTTACTCATTCTACATAAAAAAAATAAATTTTATCACCGCTGTTTGCTTTGCACGTATCGAAATTGTGGAGCCGCGCGATGGATATCAGCCAAATTTTGTTGATTTTTTGTCATCTAATAACTTCAGTAATTCGTTATTTTGTCTCATTTGACAGGTTCGCTTTGCTGAAAACCAGCAATTTACATTGTCAATTGCCAGCGCAATAACCGAAGTCTCAGTATTACGACAGTAATTACGCTGTCCATTGGACAATTACAACTATTGAATTTTCAGCAAAGTTAATCTGCCAAATGGAGGAAATTCAATTAACTGACCTTCCCGTAGCTTGGATTGCTGAGTCTTTCAGCTCTGTAGTTAGCTTAATTCCCACTCACCCATTTGAAGCTGAAGTTCAAAACAATGAGTAATAGGGTGATGAGCCCATTTACGCCATGTTTCTATTATCACCCTACCCATTTGAAGCCGTTGGTTAGAGCAGTGTCTGCCATCTTTGTTCAACGCATTGAGTCAAATGGTAGCACAACAATAGGGGCACTCGATTCGAGTTTTCATTGCGCTCAAACACGAGAATTTTACTGTTTTCAACGCATTTGAGTTATTATATTGGTTCTTAACAACGAAGCAAAGCGGTTCATGTCAATTTTTACGCATTCCATTGATTGTAAGGCAAGAAATTACCGAATTAGTGAGCCATCTTGCTTAGTATGGTGAAAATAGGCTCATCACTCTATTCATGTTCAACGCATTCAGTCAAATGGTATCGGATTTAATAGATCTCTTCTGGTTGGTGTCTAAATAATCGCTCAAATACGAGGAATACGCGAATCTTATAAACATTGTACGGGAATTATTTCATTCTAACTCTCATATATGTCTATCAAGCGGACCCTACACGGGACAAGAATATTGTCAATAAAAATATTGTCAAGACTGCTTCAATACGTCAATCCCATTTGATTTCTACATGATCAATATTTGCAAGATACCCTTACACGAGCAATATATTGATCAATAATCGATTTATTGACAATATTTCTACACGTGTAGGGTCCGCTTCAAGAGTCAGTAGCGATTGGCTCAAATGGCACGTTCCCCATATTGATCGGAGATTTACGCTTTGTCATGATTTGTCCTTTCATAATTTCCTTGATGGAAAGGTTAGGGATAAGGAAAATAACGACACAGAGAACATAGACAATACGGAAGTATTCTTAACTTCCAAGGAATAAAAACACTTCTTGATAAGCGGTTATATCAACACTCCCGAGGGTATATTGAGATGATAGAACAACAACACCCCCGAAGAGATACTAATATTCGAATTCGGCTGAAGCCGATTTAGGTTTAAACTTTCGGAGTGACTTTTTGGAAGCCATAGTTTAGTTCATAACCCGTTTTCGGCAGAAGTTCCAGAGAACGGTCGTCGATACTAGAAAAATGCTGGGGCATTTTCTCTGTAATCGACTTGGTTCTCAGAACTCCCAAGTAAACTACCCGCGAACCAGCATTATGGAAATTTAGCCTCATCAAAACATCTCATAACTCTTCAAACATGTAAATCATGGAATGTAAAGGAATACCTTATTCTGGTGAAGGCTGTGTGGTTCAAAGTTATCTCCAATTCAATTCTTTTCTTGTACTCTTGCAATTGTATACGTTCATTTTTTTTTTTTTTCAATTTGTTTATTTGATAAGGCACGTATGCGTTAGCTTAAAGGTGCCATTTTTTCATTGTTTTACATTTTGAATTTCTTAAAACTAGGGGGATACACATTTCAATATTATTTTGTTTTATATAATAAATCTAAAAAAAAAACTACAGCTAACTTATACATATAATAGAGGGTATAATATAATATTCGTAAGATTTGGGGGACGGGTCATTTGTGTGCTCTTTGTATAGTAATTCACTTTATGATTTTTAGAAGGGAGATTGTAGAAAAAATAATTATTAACTAAGCGGAACATTTTACAAGCTTATTAACTAGAGATAACTAGAAAGAGTGGTTCAAGATTAAGGGGAATTAATTAGGACTATTTTAAAGTAGTGGTACTGTTGCGCATTTCTTAACGAGATTAAATATTGTTCAACTAAAACTAGAAGATAGGGGGGCACATAAATTTTGGGAAGATATTCAAGGGGAGAAGGGGGTGAAGTCATACATCTGTGTATCAGAGACATGGGAGGGTGGGTGGACAAGGCTGAAGGGGGGGGGTGAGATATAAACTTTCAGTTTCCGGCATCAGGAATTAACGGCCAGGATTACAGATTCGAATGGATTGATCAACTAACACTAGAAGATAGGGGGGCACATAAGTTTTGGGAAGATATTCAAGGGGAGAAGGGGGTGAAGACATACATCTGTGTATCAGAGACATGGGAGAGAGGGTGGACAAGACTGAACGGGGGGGGGGGGATATAAACTTCAGTTTCCGGCATCAGGAATCAACGGCCAGGATTACAGATTCGAACGGATGTATCAAGTATTGGGACGCCGGGCGGTTTTCCTCGAGCCGGCAGGGGTTCCTCCAGACGATTTCGTAGTACGGCTCAGATACGGATCGGGAACACACCGCGCTGCGCGTGTGATGTTGTACTGTAGATCTCGTGTTGTTGGTTCATTCGACAGATGTTTTGTCTCGTCTTGGAGTCGTATCAAACCATCGTTGGGGTACGGTAGGCGGAAGAGGGCACTTCTGGGAATGATAAGAGAAAACATAGGGGCATTTAAATTTGGATATTGATGGTTTTGAGGAACGTGTATATAAGGGACATGTAGAGAATATCGCGGCTTGCTAGTACATCTCGGACCGGGACATTGGGTGATCTTCCTCGGGCCCGAAGGGAATCGAATAGTTGAGATCTGGCAGAACAGTACTCGGCGCATGCCCAGACAACATGTTCGATTTCGTGATAACCGTTGCCACAAGCGCAGATACCGCTATCCACGAGCCCAATACGCCGGAGATGTGCGTCCAGCGTGTAGTGATTGGACATGAACCGAGACATCACGCGAATGAAATCCCGACCCACATCCATCCCTCTGAACCAAGGTTTCGTCGATACCTTAGGGATTATCGAATGTAGCCACCTTCCCAGTTCACCATTGCTCCATGATGTTTGCCAACTTTCGAGGGTTCTCTGATGAGTAATACTGAAAAATTCGCTGAAGCTAATTGGTCTTTCATATATGTCACCTTGCAAAGCGCCCGCCTTAGCTAAAGAGTCCGCTTCTTCATTACCTGGAATGGAGCAATGCGAGGGAACCCAAACTAAGGTAATCTTGTACGATCTTGCAGACAAAGCACGCAGGCGCTCCCAGATTTTCCCCAGAAAATATGGAATGTGCTTTCTAGGTTTCATTGAACGGAGAGCCTCGATTGAGCTGAGGCTATCCGAGACAATAAAGTAATGATCGGTGGGCAAAGTATCAATGATCCCAAGGGTATACTGAATAGCAGCAAGTTCTGCGACGTAAACTGAAGCAGGATCATTGAGTTTGAATGAGGCGGTGAGGTTTTGATTGAATATACCGAAGCCAGTGGAGCCGTCGAGGCTTGACCCGTCGGTGTAAAACATCTTGTTGCAGTCGACTTCTCGAAATTTACTATGAAAGATGCTTGGGATCACTTGCGGGCGTATGTGATCCGGGATTCCACGAATCTCGTCTTTCATGGATGTGTCAAAGAAAACAGTTGAATCAGAAGCATGAAAGAGATTGACACGGTTGGGATAGTATGAAGAAGGATTGATATTTTGTGCCATGTAATCGAAGTACAAGGACATAAATCGGGTTTGAGAATTGAGCTCGATAAGCCTTTCGAAATTTGCAATTACTAACGGGTTCAAGATATCGCATCGGATGAGCAATCGATAGGAGAGTTCCCAAAATCGATTTTTCAGCGGAAGGACGCCCGCCAGCACTTCTAAACTCATCGTATGTGTCGAGTGCATACAACCCAAAGCAATACGCAAACAACAATATTGGATTCGCTCTAGTTTGATGAAATGTATGTTCGCAGCGGAGCGGAAACAGAAACTCCCGTACTCCATCACCGACAATATTGTTGTTTGGTACAGCCTGATCAGGTCTCCTGGGTGGGCACCCCACCATGTTCCGGTTATTGTACGGAGAAAGTTGATCCTTTGCTGGCACTTCTGTTTCAGATACCTAATGTGACATCCCCAGGTTCCTTTAGAGTCGAACCAGACCCCGAGATATTTGAAAGTTGAAACCTGAGCAATAGTTTGACCCATTAATTGAAGCTGTAGTTGCGCTGGTTCACGCTTCCTTGAAAATACGACTAGCTCAGTTTTCTCCGTGGAGAACTCGATACCTAGCTGGAGGGCCCAAGCAGACAAATTGTCCAAGGTATCTTGCAATGGTCCTTGCAGATCGACGGCTTTGGGACCTGTAATAGAGACCACACCGTCATCTGCAAGCTGCCTTAGCGTGCAGGAATTGACAAGACATTCGTCAATGTCATTCACGTAAAAGTTATAGAGAAGGGGGCTTAGACATGAGCCCTGGGGAAGACCCATGTAGCTAATTCGTGATGTCGATAAATCACCATGCGAAAAATGCATATGTTTTTCAGACTGCAAGTTTAGCAAAAAGTTGTTTAGAGTCGGTGAAAGACCATGCTGGTGCAGCTTCTCAGAAAGAATTTTGATAGAAACTGAGTCAAAAGCCCCCTTTATATCTAGGAAAACTGATGCCATCTGCTCTTTGCTAGCATAAGCCATTTGAATTTCTGTTGAGAGCAACGCAAGACAATCGTTCGTCCCTTTGCCTTTGCGGAAACCAAATTGTGTATCTGACAGTAAGCCATTTGCTTCAACCCAATTATCGAGGCGAAACAAGATCATTTTCTCGAACAACTTTCGGATACAGGACAGCATCGCAATCGGTCGATACGAGTTGTGGTCGGAGGCTGGTTTTCCTGGTTTTTGAATGGCAATGACCTTCACTTGCCTCCAGTCATGAGGGACAATATTACCCTCAAGAAACTTATTAAATAAATTCAACAAGCGTCTCTTGGCAGAGTCTGGCAGATTCTTTAACAAGTTAAATTTGATTCTGTCTGGCCCTGGGGCTTTATTGTTACATGATAAGAGAGCAAGTGAGAACTCCACCATCGAAAACGGTGTTTCGTTCGCGTTATTGTGAGGGGACGCGGCGCGGTAGATCTTCTGTGCCGGGGCGGAATCCGGACAAACCTTCTTGGCAAAATCGAATATCCAACGGTTTGAATATTCCACGCTCTCATTGGTACTGTTTCGGTTTCGTAAGCGCCGGGCCGTACTCCAAAGAGTGCTCATCGATGTTTCTCTCGTTAGTCCGTCGACGAACCGGCGCTAGTAGCTACGTTTTTTGGCTTTTATCAAACTCTTCATGCGCGTTTCCGCCATCGCGTACTGTCGGTAGCTAGCTGGCAGCCCGTCGTCCCGGAAGGTCTTATACGCAGCGGCCTTCTCCGCGTACACGTCTGAGCACTCTTTGTCCCACCATGGATTGGGAGGACGCCCGCGTGAATTCGCGTCTGGTACGCGTTTAGTCTGAGCTTGAATCGCGGTATCGAGAATCAAGCCAGCCAGGAACCCGTACTCTTCCTCCGGAGGAAGCTCTTGTGTCGATTCTACTTTTTCGGATATCGCGGACGCGTAGCTCTTCCAATCAATATTTCGTGTGAGGTCATACGAAACATTGATTGTATTCGGTGGCCCTGAACCGTTAGCAATATTAATTACGATTGGCAGATGGTCGCTGCCGTGGGGATCAGAGACTACCTTCCACATGCAATCTAACCGCAGCGATGTCGAGCAGAGGGACAGATCTAAGGCGCTCGGTCGCGCTGGAGGGACAGGAATCCGTGTCATTTCACCCGTATTCAAAATAGTCATATTGAAGTTGTCGCAAAGCTCATGGAGTAGGGTAGATCGATTATCGTCATGAAGGCAACCCCATGCCGTGCCGTGGGAGTTAAAGTCACCTAAAACTAGCCTCGGTGCGGGGAGGAGTTCCGCAATATCGCAAAGCCGTCGGTGGCTAACTGAGGCTCTAGGGGGGATGTAGGTGGAAGCAATGCAAAGTTCTTTGCCTTTAATTCTGGTTTGGCAAGCGACAACTTCAATGCCTGGTGTCGAGGGGAGGGCGATCCGATTGAAAGAATAGCACTTTTTGATCCCCAAAAGTACTCCTCCGTAAGAGTCTTCTCGATCCAAGCGAATAATATTAAAATCGTGGAAGTGTAGGGTTATTTCTGAAGTGAGCCATGTCTCGCATAGGGCAAATGCATCGCATTTCAAATTATTTAGTAAGATTTTAAACGAATCGATTTTCGGGATAATGCTTCTGCAATTCCACTGTAGAACAGTGATTAAATCCTTGACCTCGTTCGATGAATTAGCCATCGAAGGATACAATCGCTGAAAGGAGGGGCCATTTCGCAGTGAACTGCATCAAGAATGTTTTTACTGCGGGGAGAAAGCTTATCAAGATACTTTTAAGGGGGTCAGAAATGTTTAACGCTGTAAGAATGCGATCCACAATGTCAGAGAAATTTATTAAGCCAGCACTGTTTTCTTTCTCTGGCTGAAATATGGGAACACTTGGGGTTTTTGATGTTCCTGGAAGTGCTGGGAACTCCTTTTCTGAGCTCAGGTTACTGAGACCGGGAGCGACTTGCTTCGGTTTTGCACCAGTACTTCCTTGAGTAGTTATTTTAGGGGGACCATGAAGAGACACCTTCTGGCCTTTACGACGAAGCTTGGAAGAGGAAATGTTCTTCCTTTTTCTACTACTTCTAGGCACAGCAGAAGATGTTCCCTCCTGGGGTTCATCACAGTCGCCTTCGTCAGTAGACAAGTTGGTAAAGATGTTCGTAGAGACAGGTGGCGTAGCTATCTTAAGCATTTCTGCAAAAGATCGCTTAGAGCGTCCCTGAAGGGAACGCTTAAGATTTTCCTCGCGCTGTTTGTACGCGGGACATGAAGGGAGATCATGTGGGTTTCCCCCACAGTAGAGGCACTTTTCGACATCTCTACCACAGGAATCATCCGCATGATTCCCACCGCATTTCCCACAGCGGGCTTTATTGCTACAATGGGAGGCTGTGTGTCCCAATTGTTTGCAATTAGTACAGTTCATGACCCGCGGCACAAAGAGGCGAACAGGTAGACGAACCTTGTCAAAAAGGAGGTAATTAGGCAGGGCAGAGCCGGCGAAGGTCACCCGATAAGAGTCTGAGTTGACGTATGTTTTCTTCCCGTCAGCTGCGACTGATGCTGAATGCAAACGTTTGCATTCCAGTATCTTCACTGGCTTAAGCATGGGGTCTTTGAAACAGCCAGTCCCATATTTTAGCAGGTCCTCGCAATTCAGACTCGAATCGGAAACGACCCCACCGACTTCAACCCTGCTAGCTGGAATATACACCCTGTACTCCCTCGTAAAGGGCTCGTATCCAGCAATATCGTTTGCCTGAGTTGAACTGTTAACCACCACCCGAAGCTTATCAGGCCGAATTTTAGATATTTCTGTCACGGCCGAATACCGATCCGTCAGAACTCGAGAAATCTGCAACAGATTCAAACACTTTTTTTCTTTGGTCCGAAAGAAGATCACAAATGGCCCGGTGGCCGAGCTCGGATATACCTTGAGCCGGGGAGCCGATTTTATTTCGACGTCCATCTCACCTTGAGATGAACCGCCGTCAGGGGAAGTCATTTTTGCACGGGCCTATTGCCCAGTGCACGTTATTAAGACAACCAAGAAGGGGTAACGAAAACTAATACTTAGCTTGTGTATGTAACGGTATCCAGACGGCTTACTAGAAGAACACTGTTTCACTTCACTGACCGGCTAACGGTACTCAGAAACAGAAACACAAAAGAAGGGAAAAAATACTGAACCCTCAACTAGGCGCAGAGTGTGTAAATAACCTTGAACGCGGATTAACACTATTTGTCGCTATAGAGTGTACGGACCGATGACAAAAGA
This sequence comes from Topomyia yanbarensis, assembly GCF_030247195.1. Classification (NCBI taxonomy): domain Eukaryota; kingdom Metazoa; phylum Arthropoda; class Insecta; order Diptera; family Culicidae; genus Topomyia; species Topomyia yanbarensis. The sequence goes on along the minus strand of NC_080672.1, from coordinate 270,971,575 downwards.
CTTCTATCTCGACTGAGTGCTCGATAACGAATGTGTATACGTTCATTTAGTGTGGCATAACAACGTGCTTCTTCAAGTTAAATTGTAAAAGTCGATAAACATGGGGAAAATCAGAAAATTGAAAATTCAACTATGGCTTTGAAAACATCGTTTTGTAGATTGTCATGAAGTAATATGCGACTCACTTAGAATTGGAATGTCCTATGCTATATTTCACCCTAAGGAGGAAAATTTGGTAAAAACCAAAATTTCTCACTAGGGTGAAAATGTTGTTGGTAAAAACCAGTCTTTGTACAGAAGGTCACAAATCCTTATTTCATACTATGTTGCGTTTTGGCTTCGCCTCATCAGAAACCGACACTAACTTATTGTCGGAATAGATTTTCACCCTAGTGAGAAATTTTGGTTTTTACCAAATTTTCCTCCTTAGGGTGGAATATAGCATAGTGCTTTCGCATAGGCCTGCTAAGCCAAGACAAGTTTCGGCTTCACTGTGTCTCATCGGCATAAACAGAACTTCTGCTCGAACGGGACATCACGTTTGATCAGTCGTTCGATTGAAACACATAGTGTGCTTTAGTTTTAAGGAATTTGCGTCAAGCCGGCGCTAATCTATTCCGACAATAAGTTAGTGTCGGTTTCTGATGAGGCGAAGCCGAAACGCAACATAGTATGATTGGAATGTCGTTATTGTTTTACGTGGTCTCTGTTGGTTGATTATGCAATACTACAACAGAAGTTTGTTTTGAAAGAGCTTATTTTAAAATTTGAAAAGTTTCGTCACATCAATGCAACCCTCACATCCTTAGCCGTCGTTACATCTCTAGCATCGGTACGGATGAAAAGTGCTCTGGCTCCGATAGGTAATAATGAAAACGTTTTAATGCAACAATGTAGTTTCTGCACTTTGCGTGCCACGTTCAGCCTGCTAAATTCCACCGCGAGACAATGAATTGACAATGAACTCTACTCGCAAAACCTACGTTTGCCCAGTGTGTTCCACTCCAACAAACCATTTTCGATTCCTGCACGCTACAGCTGTTCGCCGATTCAGCTTGGCAGTGCAATTTGCAGCTATGGCGTCACTTGCAAGCCGGGCGAGGCCAACCGATAAATTCCGCCACCCGCTACTGTTGGCAGTTTTTTTTTGCGGACTCTGATTGGCATGGTCGTGACTTAATTATGACTGGGCTGCGTCGAAAAATGATTTCACTTTTAACGCTCACACGTCTGAAGCCATCAAAACCGTAAAAAACCTGCCCAAGTCGACTGTTTTTAATCAAATTGCCCGCGGCTGTGTGGAATTACTTCACGATGGGGTGATGGGTTGATAAAACATGGCGCTAATTCCAATGCTGCTGGCGTTTCCTTTGGCTATAATAGCGAACTTGTCGTAGAGCTCGAATGCAATCGCACAGCCAGCATTTACTTTTTGTTATTCTTGTGCCGTAGTACTTTGTCGCTTCACCAACCGAAAACGAAAGCTAATTTGGCTGTTAAACACTTCCGATAAGTAGCTGTTGTGCCGCAAGTGCTGTTGATTTTTCAAGTCTCATTAACATACACGATGTGAATTTTTTGTTTGTAACATTCAAGACGTGCTGTCTCCTACCAAAAGGCGAGAACGTTCCATTAGTCTACGTTACCACGCGATCTGAAATTGCTACCTTTCTAAGGGCAAGAAACGACCAGACGACAAATGATCATTAAACAGTTCCAGATAAAAATGCTTTATTTTTACCGCGACTGGGCAAACGAGGCGAAATGCAATAAATTGACACCCTCAGAGCAAAAAAAAATTGTAGGCAAACTTTCTCCACGTCTCGGTCATCCCAAATGCCTCCGTACGTTACCTGGGTGGCGAAGAAGAGCAGTGGTGGCCCTTCCAGGAATCGAGGTTCATTTCTGTGCCATCTTCGCTAGCGCGGGAAAATCGCACACCGGTGCTGCATTGCCGGCTACTGCGGGAGTAATTTCTCAACTTTATGCTTCTCAGTTTCGTCGGTCCGCGTGCTGGCTGTGCGACTGGCTGCTGCTGCTGCTGCTAGGTTGCTAATGATTTCGTACAAGTTTTTATTTTTTGCGCTTCCTCAGCAGCTCAGCACGTTGTCAAGCGCGATGTTTGTGCAGAGTCTGACAGTGCGGCAGCTTCCGCGCCATCGTAAGCTAGAAGCAAGAAAGTTTTAAAATGCTAACTACCATCGTTTTACGTGCCTTGAGTGGCTTTTGATTGCATTCCGGTTCGGGCTCCGGAGTCCGTGCTGGCAGATACGGTGGTTTTACAGCTGATAGATGCACAGATAGCTTTATTCACGTTTTAGATGGTAGAGTTTTCATAGATGATTCAGCGATTTCCGTCTGTAAACTGATGATGATTTTTCTAATTTACAGCATTGTTTTGCAAAGCAATAATAATTCATTTTGTCTGTAAAAGAATATCGTATCTATATCAGAGCTGTTCAATTTCTAACAACACAACCCAAATGATGGTGGAATTTTGTGGAAATCCTACTCATGTTTAAAATGGAATTCTGCTTAAAAATCTGATTCAAGGTTATTGAAATCCGAAAACGGTCATAACATTTTAAAGATTGAACAATTGTGTTTGACGTTTAGACATATTTCGTTTTTGGGAGAATTCGGTAAAGGCATTGTCTAATTGGATTGATCACAAATAAACCAGTAGAATTTTACTGTACTCCATAATAAAAACTAAATGTTCCCCACCGATTCTTTGCGAAGAGATGGAAAAAATTTGGCAACATTTCCCACCGCGATATGGCGAAGCAACCTAGGCGATGATCAAATTTATCACCGAAGCAAGCAAGCGTCAGCAGCAGAGCGTTGGGAACAAACTGCAGGAAGGAAATTTATTCTTTCAATTATGAACAAGTAAAAACTCAATTAAATTTGTGAATAACTGTCGGGCGGACGTTCGTCTCGTGCATTGCATTAGTAGTGGTGTAAGCAAAACACAGGCCTACGATATATCGAGATGAATTGCGGCTGTTGGGCACAAAATACGCAAATAGCAAATGTTAACCGATGGCTGTCAGGGTACTATACTGCCCATGATCGCATATCTGTCCCATAATGATAGGAAATCCCATAGAAAACGGGACAACTAAGCGATCATGGGTAGTATACAGTATACCTAATCGTGGTTCAATTCATTGCAAATGGAATACTCAAATTCTGATCGTTCGTCCATCGAATGCATCACCCGAACTAAAAATAGACCTTCGCACATTAGCTCATTTGTTGTGGCAGTAAATATGTTCAGACACGTGTGTTTGCCTAAATTGATCGTTTTATTTTTTTTCTATTTCAGCCGCAAAAATTCCCTCGTTGTACGAACACAGCTAAGCGTTCGTGTTCACTCCATTATAGGTAAGTGGTGCTTTTGTAAATATTGTTATTGTTTTACGAAATTAGTATTCCAACAGAAATTGGGAAACTTTGCTTGTCATAGCAGAGATGCAGGTCCAATACGAGGTTCAGAAATGATATTTTCCAGTTGCGTTGGTATTGACGCGTTTAGATGTTTGAATTTGGAGCAAATCAAGGCCTTTACAGAAGGAACGACTTTTGGAGAGGGCGGTAGCGTAAATCACACGTATATGGCACCCTAATCCCATTTGTATTGAACTGACATAAATCAACATCTTAGCGGGCACACCAGAGATGCCAGATTTGAAGATTTGTCTTCATTTTGAAGACATTTGAAATGTTGTGAAGACGTGTTTTTCATTTTGCGTTGCGTTGCGTTGCGTTGCACAGTGGTCTCCCCATAGGCCAATAATATAAAAAAACTATTTCGGCAAAGGCGTGTTTTTATCTTGCAATTTCATTGTTCTGGATGTATATTTTACAGTTTCATATTGAATTTTGTCAATAATTAACTGGTTTTCTTAATATTTAGAAGAATGCATAGGGTGGTTCGTTATTTACTGATAATGTAAATAATATCAATAATCGATTGTTCGCCAGAAAAATATTTTTGTCGACCTGTTATTTTTAATATTCATATTTTTTCAGACAACATTACTCAAGTAGTCAAAGTAAGCTCAGATGCCAAATTTCACATCATTTGGACAATTTTAGACCCCCGCCCACTTTGCTTGAAATTTTTTGAAATTGGTGCTATGGGAAAATATGGAGGAAAAATACATTAAATGCAATAACTTTCGAAGTAGCAATCAGAAAATTAAAATTTATACCTCTTTTGGAAGGAAATAATTTTAGTATTTGAATGGAGATATAGTTGTTTCTAAAAAAAGACGGGAAAGTGGGGTACTGGGTCATTTTGGCCCCAAAAACCCCTATTTTTAATGATTTTTCTGCTCCGTGATGCAAATCATACATATTTTGTAGTTTTTCTAATGTGAAAAAATCACAGAAATCGAACGGAACCCTTTTGACCTTAGTCCGAATACGAGAAGTTGGCCTTTTGTCATTCATATTAAACTTCATCATTTTCTCGCGAATATATCTCTATTATTCTTCACTCAATTTTCATAAACTATACCTTGTTGCACGTGGAAAATCCTTAGGATTATAACAAAAATAGATTCGTTACCGGCAAAATTCAGGAACATCAAATTATCTGACATATAGTGTCGATTTCACATTTTTATCATAAAATCGCTCATATTAACTCCATTTAACAACAAAATTCTTATTTAATTTACTACTTTTAGTGTAAAATATGGTTAGGGATCACATGAGAAAAGTTTCATTCCTAGGAAAATAGGGGAAGTTGAGGTATTAGGACAAATAATGAAAAAAATGAGATTTGTAGAGTAAATATCAAAAAGTTTGATGTTTCTGAATTTTACCTATAACGTTTTTATTTTTGTTTTATTCCTCAGAATTTTACACGTTCAATAAGTTACATTTTATGAAAATTGATTGAAGAATAATAGAGATATATGCATGAGAAAATGATAAAATTTAATATGACTGACAAAAAGCCCTATAACTCCAACTTCTCGTATTCGGACTAAGGTCAAAAGGGTTCCGTTCGATTTCTGAGATTTTTTCACATTAGAAAAACTACAAAATATGTATGATTTGCATCACGGAGCAGAAAAATCATTAAAAATAGGGGACTTTGGGGCCAAAATGACCCAGTACCGCACTTTCCCGTATTTTTCTAGAAACAAGTATATCTTTATTCAAACACTAAAATTATTTCCTTTCAAAAGAGGTATAAATTGTAATTTTCTGATTGCTACTTCAGAAGTTATTGCATTTAATGTATTTTTCCTCCATATTTCCCCATACTACCAATTTCAAAAAATTTCAAGCGAACTGGGCGGGGGTCTAAAATTGTCCAAATGATGTGAAATTTGGCAACTGAGCTTCCTTTGACATTTGTCACAATATGAGAGGGGGGCCTTTGAGAATTCAAAAAATATTTTTTTTTGCTGTGCCCTAGTGTACGGAGGGCAAAAAAATGGGTTTGTTTGTAGATGTAGTAGAAAAATTTACCTAACATTTTTCAATATGATTTTAACTAACTTTGTTCCTCGATATCCTTCCCGAACTTCTCTTCAAAATGGTCGTTAGGCTGTCCAGTTCCACTTAAACTAGGATTCAGCTGTGCATCTCTGCGCCCAGACTGCCTAGAAGATCTAAGATGTTATATCTGTTTAACGGGATAATGTAAGTTGAAAAACTGTATTTGATCTCGAAACTATATAGCTTAATTATTCTTTTCCAAAAATTTCTTATCGATTGAATTATTAGAACTTGAGTTATATTAATTTATTTGACGCTTCTCGTTGAAACACATGTCGCTACGGAATATTCGATCTAAGAGGCAAATGTCTCACTCCACTTCGTATCACAACTACGTTCTCAAGTACGTTAAAAAAGCCCAATGCGATTAATATTTACCAATAAACTGGAAATCATAAACTATTTCTCCATTATAAAATACCTGGTACTCTAACGGAGTTTTTTTATTTTGGGATAATTTTTATTGTAGGAAAACACATTTTTTTATTTAAGAAAACCATAATTTTTAATGAAAAAATACACGATTTATTTAAAATTATTTAGTTAACTTGCCATAATAATTACGAACAACATTTGCAGATTGGTCTGTGAGTTGGTTCACGAGATACCATGCTCACCGAAAACGATATCATAATATTTGCGTTCAGGTGCAAAAGCTACAATTTAGAGAACTTCCAATGAATAACTATTCATTTTTTTACCAGCGCAGCACAACTAGTACTATTCGATACTAAAAAAATCAGGAGCAAAAAAAATGTGAATCTTAATTTAATAAGAAAGGTCGTAGCACACTGTAAGGTGGATTTAATCAAATTTTTATTGCGAAATTTGAATTCTGCGACCCACATTTACTATAAAATTGCAGTTTTATATCAAAATTTGCATTGAATATATTTATGACCGCCTCCATTAGGGATTGGAACCACCGTGCGTTGTGACGATGATTTTGGCGGATTGCACACTGACTTCATCATGTTTGACCGCTGATTATCTAATAAGAGTTGCTTAGGAAATGGTAAGTAGGAATTCATACCAATCCGACCCATATTAAAACCTCAACAGCATGATAGCCATCATTGCCGGCCGCCCCCATCTCCATCGTTCACGGGGAAGGATAAAGGATAAGGTAGACAGGAAGTGTTGATGCTCCACCTACTTAACGGAAGGACGATGATTCATCAGGCTCTTCCATAGGTGTCGCGGAGTTGGTAGTTTGGAAGGGTATCAGGTCTAGGATTCGCTCCAAGCAAACGATGCGACCTGTAAAGCATTTTTATTAGGTAGTTGTTTAGTTAGTCTTCGAGTGCACGATCACTCGAAAAAGAGAAGATCTTGTTTAGTTTTTGGTTCTTTTTAAACTCTGGGCAGCCGGCTACCGAGAGTATACTATGTTCCCTAAACAAAAGCAATTTGAACTCCACACAGCCGACCGTGGGAGTGTTGCCTAGAAAAGCTAATCTTATCTGCGTATTGGGCCGGATCACTATTTATTGCAACAGTATTTGGACAGAATTCGCTACTTCTTCTCTACGATATATTTATTGGCTTTAAAACTAACGAGTGAAAACACATAATACAGGCAAAAATAGCGCGAAATGTTATAAATCAAGGAAACTATTTCTTATTTTCCATATCGGATTGTTGTGGAATACAAGTATACGAGCGATAGTAACGAACACTGAAGGGATCTATAAAGGATTGTTAACCTGATGCAATAACGGAGCTTGAAATTAGGTTAATAAAAACAGACGCGGCGAATTTTCAATACGTATTGACCCGTGATCATAGATACTGGTCAGAGTAGTCGTATTGGGGCTAATTTTAACGGCAATGTTTTCTCGACTAGATCTGTTCGCACCCTCTCATTCTGCTACTATCGGCAGAAGGCTCATAGCACCCAGTCGTCGCCGGTCTGAGGACCAAATGCCATCAATAGACTTAGACTCGCGTGGAGGCATGAGATAGGAAACTTGTGAGAATTTTGTTATCTCACCGTTTGACGACCTTGTGAAGACGTGTTTTTCATTTTTAAGACAAATTTATTTGGATGTCTGACTGATTTCTGTCAGAATTCTGGCTCAAAATCATTAACCGAATTCTGTCCGGTGAAGACAAATGAAGAAATTTTTTATAAAATGTGAAGACATTTGAAAAAGATACCTGGTATCCCTGAGGCACACAAATTATGGGCCCCACTGACGGTTCAAATTGTTTTGCTTGTTTTGCTCGAAGCTCGATTTTCACTAGTCAGATACCGTACGGCATGACTCAATTTTTAAAAAGCCAAAATATTAGATAGCTAATTGAAGAAATGTGTTGTTTTGGACATGTCGGCGAATAACAAAAACTTTACACCATGGTGCACCAACAAATTGAACGAACTCGACTATCACAAAATTTTGTCGAATGAAATTGATTCTGTTTATTGGGGATCGAACTTAGCGCGACGTTTTGGATGTTGGCATAGAAATCATGGCGGAGTAGAAGACCCCTGGTAAATCACGACTCGAGATCTCAATGTACGAATTTTAAGCGCCTAATATCTCAATACCCCAAATGACCCTTTGCAAATTGATATACAAATAATGAATATTTTTATTGATTGCTGCCAAATGTGTAAAACGACAACACCACTGACGCACAGTCGCAGGTCTTCAAACTAAAGTCGGACAAAACCTAAGTTGTTGGTTATAAAGTTGATGTGATTGAAGTGATTATAGAATTTCCAGTGGCTGGCTAAAGCGCTGGTGAGAAAGGATTTTTCGAAATCACACGGTACAGTTGTTCTAGAAACGCCTTTGGTGGAGACACATTTTTTAGATTTTTCCAATAATTGCGGTGCTCGGACCAGTCAGTGCCGGGAAAATCATAATCAAAATAAGAAATCAAACCGCAATCATGGCTGATAATTATCGATTATGATTTTTTCGCAAATTGCCGTGGCATGATTCTACATGTCTGCAGCGAGCGATTCGAAAAAAATCACAAGTGAGAATTATCAGCCATGATCGCGGTTTGATTTAATTAATGATAAATGATCATTATCTATTTTCGAATATTATGGATATGTTAGAGGTATCAACGAGCCAAACTGAATTTTTTTAAACATTTTGGGAAAGTGGTGTAAATTGAAGAGCAAGTTGAGGACTGTTGAAAATCAATAGTTTTGGACATTTTCAGTGCACCCCCCTACCGATGTGTCAAAATGGAAATTGTTTCAACCTTTTGGGAAAGTATTTTGTTTATTTCTTTCTTTTTGATAAATATGAGGCTGACAAAATCGGGTCAAAAGCTGACAAAATTGGGGGTAAACAAAATCAAGGGCTGATAAAATAGGGTTTTTACTGTGTCTACAAGAATTTAAAGCTGAAGATTTATTCATTTTTTTTATTTTTTGAGCGATTCAAAATAGTTCAAGGTGTTACTTAGAAAAGTTAATACAGTGAAGTCCCGATTTTATCAGCTCCTGATTTTGTCTATCCTCGATTTTATCAGCTTTTTGACCCGATTTTGTCAGCCCCCGATTTTATCAGCCTCTCATTAACATAAGTTTGATGAGCTTTAGCAGACGAACCAAGTCAAATTCGTATAAATCCTTTCTTGGGCATATTTTTCTCAAGTGAAAATTATACCAAATCAGAAAAAGTTATAAGGCTATGTTTAGGGACTATAGAAGAATACACTAACAGCTTCGGTTTTTAAAAAAATAAAGAAAAAAATATGTTCCGATTTGTCAGCCTAAAAATCACCATGTGGCTTATAAAAACAAGTCCTTGCTGCATATATGAATATGCTTATTTTGCATCAAAAAGGGCCAATTTCTTCATCTTTGCTTAGCGCTTGAGCCAGGTTTAAACGTACTGGTAAACCTGGTTTAAAAGTTAGGCGAGGGTGAACAAATTGAGCCCTAATACAAAAACAAAATCTGCTTTAAAAACTTTTAAAAACAAATCTGCTTTGAAAATGTGTTCGAGGTCTGTCTCATTTACTTAAGGGGTTACATACCTTTTTGGGCGAAATGTGTCAAAAGAGTTTGAATTTACGTAAAGGTACAAAGTAATGATTTCATTACATCAAACTTACAGTACTTTCGCAGCACATTTTTCAGTGAAATAAACAAGCAGAAGTTTATAAAAATATATTGATAATTGGCGGAGTTATGTTATCATTAAGTTATTTAAGAGGTTTGCGGTGATCACGATTGAAGATCAATAGATTAACTAAAATACCAAAACTCAACAAAATTTTATTAGTATATGAGTATTCCTCGTACCTTAACGATTAGTTTAATAAATAATAATTTTTTCGGCACTCGGGAAGCGTTTTTCCTAAAAATAGCCGTTTTAAGCTCTAAAATTGCATACAAAAATTCTCAACCACAAAACTAAAATTTATACATAAAAAAGGAATCTTTAAGGTACGAGAAAAAATAATCACGATCAATTGAAAAAAAAAAAAAATTAAAGAACATCGGTTGAGTGGTTTTTCGGCAATCGTGATCACGGAAAAACCATTTTTGGTAAAACGACATTTCGAGAAAATCGAGTTTAAAATTTCAAGTTACCACTGCTCTTGGTACACTAGGGCATTGCGAAAAAAAATTTTTTTTGAATTCTCAAAGGATATTGTGACAAATGTCAAAGTAAGCTCAGATGCCAAATTTCACATCATTTGGACAATTTTAGACCCCCGCCCACTTCGCTTGAAATTTTTTGAAATTGGTACTATGGGAAAATATGGAGGAAAAATACCTTAAATGCTATAACTTTTGAAATAGCAATCAGAAAATTAAAATTTATACCTCTTTTGGAAGGAAATAATCTTAGTATTTGAATGAAAATATATTTGTTTCTAGAAAAATACGGGAATGCGGTGTACTGGGTCATTTTGGCCCCAAAATCCCCTATTTTTAATGATTTTTCTGCTCCGTGATGCAAATCATACATATTTTGTAGTTTTTCTAATGTAAAAAAATCTCAGAAATCGAACGGAACCTTTTTGACCTTAGTCCGAATACGAGAAGTTGGGGTTAAATGGCCTTTTGATATTCATATTAGACATTATCATTTTCTCGTGAATATATCTCTATTATTCTTCACTCAATTTTCATAAACTATACCTTGTTGAACGTAGAAAATCCTTAGAATTATAACAAAAATAGATTCGTTACCGGTAAAATTCAGGAACATCAAATTATCTGACATATAGTGTCGATTTCGCATTTTTATCATAAAATCGCATATATTAACTCCATTTAACAACAAAATTCTTATTTAATTTACTACTTTTAGTGTAAAATATGGTTAGGGATCACATGAGAAAAGTTTCATTCCTGGAAAAATAGGGGAAGTTGAGGTATTAGGACAAATAATGAAAAAAATGAGATTTGTAGAGTAAATATCAAAAAGTTTGATGTTTCTGAATTTTACCTTTAACGTTTTTATTTTTGTTTTATTCCTTAGAATTTTACACGTTCAATAAGGTATAGTTTATGAAAATTGAGTGAAGAATAATAGAGATATATGCATGAGAAAATGATAAAATTTAATATGACTGACAAAAAGCCCTATAACCCCAACTTCTCGTATTCGAACTAAGGTAAAAAGGGTTTCGTTCGATTTCTGAGATTTTTTCACATTAGAAAAACTACAAAATATGTATGACTTGCCTCACGGAGCAGAAAAATCATTGAAAATAGGGGATTTTGGGGCCAAAATGACCCAGTACCCAACTTTCCCGTATTTTTCGAGAAACAAATATATCTTCATTCAAATACTTAGATTATTTCCTTTCAAAAGAGGTATAAATTGTAATTTTCTGATTGCTATTTCAAAAGTTATAGCATTTAATGTATTTTTCCTCCATATTTTCCCATAGTACCAAGTTCAAAAAATTTCAAGCGAAGTGGGCGGGGGTCTAAAATTGTCCAAATGATGTGAAATTTGGCATCTGAGCTTACTTTGACATTTGTCACAATATGAGAGGGGGGCCTTTGAGAATTCAAAAAAAAATTTTTTTTGCAATGCCCTATGGTACACGAAGCGTGCTTGGAAGCACTGTAACTTTCGAAATTTGGGAAAATATTCTCAAGGAGTTGTATTTTCAGATAAAATAATGACAGAAATTTCGATTCTTTGAAAAAGAAAAGGCTATGTAACCCCTTAAACATGTATCAATAGCCCCTAATAATTGTGATACATTGACAGACCCCAAGTGAATTGAAAATGTCCAAAACTATTAATTTTCAACTACCAACAATTTGTCCTTCAATATAACACACTTTCCCGAAAAGTTGAAAACGTTAGCATTTCGATTTCTTTGCATCCCTACAATGTAGGGCCTACATGTGTGCTGGAACGCTCTCATTCCCAAAATCATTTGGCTAAATCATCATCATAAGGAGTTTCTTACAATAATAATAATCATGTATAATACCATCAACCCCGATTTGGCATCTTTTCTATCGTACCTGCTTTTCTCAACTTCATAATCCCGATCAAAAAAAAAATCATAATCAGGCCATGATCACAGGCGGTGATATTGGGGCAATGATTTGTTGCTAGCACATTATCGCTTCAGAGAAAATCACTAGTGACAGCATGATCAGCAGTGATAATTAGCACTGATGATTTTTGATTTTTGGTGATGTTCCCAGCACTGGCTCGGACGAAGCTCAGGACCGTATTTTTTCACTTACCCAAATTGTCGCAATTGGCAGGGCGGGCTCAGAATCAACGAAATCAACCGCTGCACCTGCCCGGGCCAATTCGTCAGCTCATTCTTTTCCAGTAATACCGGAATGTCCGGAAATCTAGATAAGACAATGCTTAATTATTTGATTTGAGTTGAGCATATGATCACTAGGTTGGATCGTGATTGGTCTGAGCTAAGGGTCTTGATTGCGGTCTAACAATCGGAGCAGAAGTTGTAAACTAAGATCTGTTGAAGAGTCGATTGTACCCCACACATAATCGCGAAGATTTATGCTTGCAATACAGTAGAGTAACCACCTAGCGAGTGTGATTGTTGCAATCTCATTTCACGACATTAGACACCAGCACCAGCAGGTCGCTCAATCAAAGAGCCATCAGTGTAACAGGCCACTTGCGTTTGTTGTTGTCTATCCAGCTGGATGTATCCTTTTTCAATATTGAAGAACTCCTCCATTTTTCTCCCGATTTTCACAAGTAAACAAGTTTTTTTAGGATATTTTATGCCATTTATTACAAACCAGATTCAGAATACAACGTCGATTAAATGACCACCCCCATTTGATACACAAAAAGCAGCTCTTTTGCGGGCATTTTGCATGATATTGGACAGCATTTTGGGCTAAATTGCAGCAATTTCAGCTTGGAATTAACTTTGATTTCGTCAAGGTTCTTAGGTTTGCTAGAATAAATTTTACTTTCCAAGTAACCCCACAGAAAAAAGTCTGGTACCGTTAAACCTAGAGCACGAGGAGGCCATTCCAAATCACCATTTTTGAGACAACACGTCCTTGGAATTTGCTCTGCAAGAACTTGATTGTAGCGGCTGCAGTGTGGTGGCCGTCTTGTTGAAAATAGAAGATTTTCAGACCTTTTTTCTGCATTTGGAGACAGACAGAGTGCGGAAAAATTCAGCGGCAGCGTGTGCCGTCAATGGTCTCTCCCTCTTTGAAAAAATATGGACCGTTGATGTTATAGGAAAAGTTAAAGGAAATTCTATGCGCCTATTGAAAAACTTATTGTTGTTGATGAAAAAACGCGAATAACTTATGCAAAGGTCGTAATAAAACAGAATAATTGTGTTATCAAAACAAAATTAAAAATATCTCGAGAACTACTACATTTCAGAATTTTTTTGTTATTAGCATTTTGGTTTGAAATGGCATTAGGAAATTGTATTTTTGACTGCAAATAGTAATTTTAAAATATGTTAAAAGTTGTCGTTAGAAAAAGTTTTTTAATGAAAGCTTCTCCATGATCCAAACACACTTAAAAAGTTATTTTGATATATCTAAAATGATACTTTTAATTATTTATAGTTTATAATAGGGAAATGCGAATAACTTTTAAAAAATTGCTCTTGAGTCAAAATAATCGTATTGGCTGGAAAATGTTTGGTCTTCCATGCCGTGTAAAGTTTCATCGGAATCTAAGATTTTATAGATTTTTAGACGAAATTTCGTGGATCGAAAAGATACTGAGAAAATGACAGTTGCAAATCTTCGAACAAATTATCGGGACAAGGAAAAAGTTATCTCTACAGTAGACGCCCTGTGATAAGCCTGTTATAATTGAAATATTTCGAGATTCACCTTTTTACGCAAACTTTCCAACATGATTCTAATTATGCAATATAATTGGACTAAACCGTTTTGCGCGTTAAGGGCACAAGACCTAATCTTAATTAAGTTTTGTTTTTTGTGTTTCGAATTCATCTCGTCAGTAACTAGCACCATCTGGGTGTCTAGTTAGACGATGTATCTTAACTAGTACCCAAATTAGCACTAGTTAGACACAAAAAATCCAAACAGTTCACACGACATATGTGAATGCCTAAAGCCACATGTCCCGAGTGATGTCCCGGGAAGCAAATATAGCTCTGGTTTGCTGACGAGAAAGTGAAGACGAACTCTTGTCTTTTGGTTCAAGAAACCAAACGCCTAGTATTATGCAATATAATTGGACTAAACCGTTTTGCGCGTTAAGGGCACAAGATTCATTTTCACCGAGAAAAATCAGCAAGTCCGCGAAAAAAAATTGTATAGTGGGTTTAGTAATTTTGATACGCCTCCATGCGAGTCCAATGTTTTGAAACATTATTTTGAGGCGTCAGAAAAATAATAGATATCTATCAAATCAAGCCTTCCTTTTTTAGTTCTGCCTGGGCTCCGATCACAGTAGGATAGTTTTATTCAGACCACCCACCAACAACATTCTTGCTGACAGACAATATCGCCGGAACTAATTCCAAAATATCTCATAAAAGAATCCAACGTTGAATAGCCCGAAAGCCTTGCGGCTGTTTTAAACCGATTCGTTCTGTAAGAATCCACAAGCTACCGGTCTTTCTGCGTTCCCTGCAAGTAGTTAATCTTTCGTTATAATCGATTCACATCATAAACACCGTTAAACGGGGTATCTTTAGCCATCGGGACAGTTTTGATCATATGAGGCTTCTGAAGCTTGTGATTAATGCCACAATTTATTTCCATTTTCTCAATCAGTTCACAAAATTTCTTGTATATACATGACACAATGGCGTAGCCGGAAATTCGGTTTTTGGTGGAGAAGGGGACTCCAGAACTGTTCCTCAGTTTAAAATAGATATTCAACTTCTTTAACTCACTATGCTATATTTCTCCTTTACCAGAAAAGGTGAAGTGAAAACCATTTTTTACCAACTACGGAGTTTTAGTTTGCATTTGATGGAAATGCCAAAACATTCTGACCCCTGCGGTTGAAGACAAAGTGTTAAGTCGTCCAGAAACTTAAAACTTGCTCATTATACCGTATTCCACGCCTTTTTATATTTTCTTCCTTCAAACATTTTAATGAACCTTTCATATCTTCCAGTTCCTTGCTAATTTAAAATCGCTAAAGAATATAAAATTAAAAATTATAATATTCATTCAAATCGCCATATACGGACAGTATTTTTTGTTTCAATTATAGAGGTTTGACGTTATTCGCTTGTTTTTTTTGAGTTGGAAAAATATCTTTAGAAGAGGATCTCATTATAAATTCAATACTACTAAAAATTTTCCCATGATTTCTGCCTTTTACTTCATTACTTTACGAATTTAAGTTGCCCATAAAATCGAAGAAAAATAAATTATAATAAATATGAAATAAGTCGAAGTAAATCACCTAATACTTCGCCGGAATTAAATATTATGGGAAAAGTTGTTGTTTTGAAAATATTAACAATAATAACTAATTTATTTGAAGAATGTTATTCAAAAATTATGCCATAAATGGAGGGTGGGCCGAGCATAGTTAGTAAATCGATTGCCTTGTACGCAGCTCAGATATTTTCGGTTCAAAAGCCCGTACATTGGGTTAGAGATGTTTCCAAACGAGGTGTTTTTAACTCGAAAAAGAGTCCAATGAAGTTAAAATCTCTATGATCCGAACAAAAAAAAAAATACTACACAAAAAGTTTTCACCGTCCCCTCGTTTTACGGTACGCACCTATCTTTTTCATCGCCATCAAGTTACTCCCTACAGCAAAGAGCATGTGGATGTGGAGTTCCCTGATTGAGCCTTTGATTGCAGTAGTAGGCATATGCCGATGGGATGAAACGAAATTAACATTCTTCTCTTTTGATCCTTTTTGGGTTGCCGGATTCTATTTGGGCAGGTGGCACATATGCAGGGCGTACGTTAGGGTTAATTTGCTGATATAGCGAGTTTATTGGTTGGTATTGAGGTGTATTCAGGCCCGATGAGAGGGGGGGTCAGCCGGGGCAATTGCACTGGGGCCCGGGTCGCGTTTGGGGGCCCGAATTTTTATCCGGAAGATGGGTGAAAACGTCTGGTATTCATAGAAGAGCAAGAAAAATAAGAATTGTAATTTCTTTGTAATTATTCACCCTATTAAATTGTCATATGATGAAAGCGGAGAAAAATTTGAAAGACATTTTAATCTAATAACTTGAGAATTCGAAATTGTGCATACCAGAGCTTTATTTTATATTTAACTTTTTTCCTTTTTTATTTCGACTATGTTAGTCACATTTTCTTTTTACATTTTAACGACATTCAATTAGCTAGAGATTACTGGGTAGGGAAATTTATGAAAATTAGAGCCATAGTACTCAAGTGAGAGCAAGGATGTGAAGTGAACAGATCGGAAAACTAGAAGTGGCAGGGTCATTAGAACAGGCTTAATATCGTACGGGCTTAATCTTTGTCTTCTGTTAATGAGGGTCGAGCTTAGGCAGTATAACTACGAATCACCCGAGTTCACTAGCATGTGTCCTGGTATCGATAGACGTGTCCATCTTTACCGTGACAACCGACGATATATTTAACATTTGTTAAAACAAACGTTCTTAGAGGAGTTGTCTACTTTATGTACTAGGTCAACAAAACCGAGTTTTTTGTTTGAATTGGCAGAATACTTTACAAAACGTTCAGAAGCCAATTCAATGTATTTTCGAAGAGAACAACGCCAAACAGAAATGCAAGCACACGGACGTATCCGTCCTCTTCTGCGTTCGTTTCTTTACTGGTGGTACCGGTTGTTGGATTGCAGACACTGGGAGTATTTTATTGAGTGAATATTTGTTTCTGTAAGATCCACAAATCTTGGTTTTGAAGCTTTTTGTGGTTTGGCATAAGATAACGATGTGCTGTTAGCGGTTATAGTAGGCGGACTTTTCTTAGCTACTTCTGTACAATGTTTTAGGTGGTGCAGTGTTTTTTGGAGAATTTGCGCATAGGAATCTGCCCTGGGTGCATAACCGGTGTTGTCTGATGAGATGTTCCATGTTCGGTTAATATGCATAAAATGGTTTTGTAAAAAGGAATTAGTTTGTTCACAAGCATTCTCACCACAGGAAAAGGATTAGAATTACCCTGGAAAATGTTCCTCAATGTTATTAAATCCATTTCTCCGTACCTTGATATAAACTTTTTTTTTATCGCCATGTCAGGAGTGGGCAGAAATAAATCGTGTAAGCGCACCTGTTTAGAGCCGTTGTCTATATATACGGGGATGCTTTAGTTAACGTTGCCGCATTCGTTGGCGTGTTGTATGTTGTTTCGCGTAACGAATGACTGTGATTAATGTTTTATATGGTGCAATTGTAGGATATTAGCTCCTGCCACATTGAGCACCTTTTTCACTTTTAGTAATTGTTTCACTTCTCGAATAGCTGGTCTCAAAGAACATTTCCAAAAAAAAAACAATAGCAACACAATTTATCCACAGTGGAGCTAGTTTTTGCCGGGGATCTATGGCGGAACGATTTTAGCTTGGACTCCGGGAGGGATGAGAAGGTAGACTGACCTTAATTAACCGGTATTGAAATAAATTTTGATTTGTATATTTGTATTTTTATAGCACGTTAAAATAATTTTTCGCCAAAAATGCTTTGTGTTAAGATGGAACACTTATTTTGGGCGTCGCTAGAGATGTTTGTGATATCCATAAGAAGCCAATTGCTATGTGCCAAATAAGGAAATCAAATCAGTTCAATTCAGTCACCAGTACTAGCAGTCGTTTGCCCGCTGTACTCGCAGTTGTTTTATTTGCGTTTAATTCCTTATTACTGCGTTCTGTGTCATTTTTTGTCTATTACTGCATATTCCAACAGCGTATTAAAACCGACTTCTACATTAAAACGTCACATTCCTTTCCAAAAAAACCTTCATAAAAGCTATGATTAGAAAATTGTCTCGGTTGTTCTATATTTTTAATCCTACAACGGTTTTATGGGGTACATTTGTACCCCAGAGCTATTTGCAATCCCTGTTATTCCGTTACGGTTTATTTTAACTGCAAGCAAACTTTATCATAAATCAATTTGATTATTAAACTTCCATTAAAGCTGGTGCAACCTATTTGTTTCACTTAAATAACCTAACAGTGCCTGCTTAAATTTGTCTGGGGTACAAATGTACCCCCCAAAACCGTTTACGTTAGTGTTTTATCATGTGTATATAATTCGGAAAATTTATTATATCTTTTTTATAAGCAAAATATCGATACATAGTAACTTGCGTGAAATTGTATAGGCTTCAACACTTCTGAACAATTAAATCTGTTATTTGATTTAATAATGCTACTATAGCAAAGTAACTAGAAAAGGCGCTTGGATCGTAATCGTATTTTTTGGTTTTGATGTCAAAATATGATTTGTATATAATATGTACTACGCACCACTCAATTCCTCATCTTCTGTAGCCCAAGTTCTGGAACGTACAATGCACTGGTCTGTTCCTTCATCGCCTATTTTAACTTCGTTACTGCATATTGCTGTATATTTACTATTTGTATTCTATTTGTATTTGGTGTTCAAACAAGCATCGGAATAAATGCACTTTTTGGTCGGTTTTTGAATTATTTACTATTTGTTCAAAAGGCAATTTAATAATATTTACAACGCCGTATAGATAGTAAAAATCGGTTAGAAGCTTCCGAAGTTATAGCAATATTAAGGTTAAAAAGGGATGTTGACGTATTTTTAGGACAAATTGTATAAAAATGAAATATTGCATAAAAAATTGCAAAGCGCGATTATTTTTGAAAAGGCTGCTTTGATTGGCTTATTTTTGAATAAAACTATCTAATTTAATTATAAATTCAATAAAAACTAGGCATATTAGAGCGGTTTTAATTCTGGGGTACGAATGTACCCCACAAAACCGTTTACGTATAGAAAAAGTTACGAAACCGTTGTAGGGTTAAACGAGAATTACGAGCTGAATTTGCTACCTTATTCTTGCTAACAACAAAAGCTAAAAACTGCTCCACCGCTACCAACAGATAAATCTACCCGTGTATCATTTTCTCTAAACCACAGAAGCAAAATATCGTAGGGGAGCCCTGGGTTAGTTGGCGGTTGAGGTAAGTTGGCGGAATACCTTTTTCTCTGTTTCAATTAGACATATAGCGCTGGCTCTTCTTGTGTACCTCAAGTTAGGTAAAACCCGTTATCCAATGTGTTTTGTTGCAAAACGATTTGTTTGGTGGAAGTTGTGGGTGATATTGTGTTTTCGAGTATACCACGTAAATGTTCTAAATTTTAAATGCTTTGCGTTATTTAGAGTGATTTTAAATCTATTTCCCGAATGATTATATTTTTCGATAGCGCGTGAAAAGAGCATCCGTATAGATATTACATCTATCCACAAACAAAAGTAATTTTTTAAATAATTTTTAATAAAATATGCGGTTGAGGCAAGTTGGCGGTGCTGCACGTGGGATAAGTTGGCGGTACTATTTACAGTGCAATAAAATCATGAAATATTTTTATTTCTGGAATTCACTCCAAAGTTAAAAAATGCTTTTCTTGTGTATCTCGCCAATGTAGGAGACATTTATTCCGGCCAATTGCATAAAAAATTTCGAAAATTTTCTTTTGTATAGGGAGTACGCGTCAAAGTCAAAATTTCGGGGTATTGAAACTGAAATATAATAGCAAATGTCGGTTAATATACAGTTTTCTCGAAAAGACATTCAGCACGTTCCAAAATGACCCTTGAAGTAATTGATTCTCCATTTGATTGCTTAGTTTTTGGCGTATACTCACATACCGCCAACTTACTTCGGGGCCGGGGTAAGTTAGCGGGTTTTCCGCGTCACATATTTTTGTCTCTAAAAATGGAGACAATGCATCAAACACTTTAAAAAAATCGGCGATAAAAATTGAAACCAAAAAACACCGCCAACTAGCCCCAGTCTCCCCTACTTCAACCTACTGTGTCGAACGTGAATAAAAATGAATGACGATCAAAGCGGAAAATGGCCGTACTGTGGTCAAACTGTATTCCTGTTTGCTTTTCGAGGTGTCCCTTAAAATCACCTGTTGGAGAAGTTAAAAATATCAAATTTGCAAATGGAGGTAAAGATGATCAATGTCTATACCTTACAATTTCATAGTTGGACATAGTGTATTGATTATTTTTCAGACTAATAATCAAGTAGAAGCGTTTATTGCGCAAAATTAAATATATCATTGAATGTGGCAACATGAAGTCAGTACCTCTGTATATATACAGGCGATGACACAAACGTGGTGCGAATACACGGATTATCTCCATATACCTCTAATAAGGTTGTTAACCATTGTGTACATTTTTAACAGGGCAAAAGAGTACCCGGGAACCCGCTAATTGAAAAACTCGTAACCATAGCAATTTTAGCAACAGCAACATAGTTTGATATATGAATGAATATATACAAGTCCTCTAATCAAGATTCAAATAAGTAAGTTGAGAAGGGCCCGTCAGTAACACTAGCCTTGGGGCCCGCCGCCGCTCTCGACGGCCCTGGGTGTATTTAAAGGATAATTGTATTGTATTGCCTTGTATAAAGTAGTTTATGTATAAGAATAAATGTGCATAAGAATAAATTATGTCTTCGAAAAAGTTGTAGAATATTATATTTTGAATAGCAGTCAATAGCAAACATGAGGGATTTCATGAGAAACCGGCCGACCGCAAAATATGACCATCGATTCGAACGAAACTTTGCAGTTGTGTTCGGTTTCTGATTCTCAATGATTTACTTTACCAATTGCAATATTTTTATGCAAGAGCAATTTTTCAAATGGGCGTAGACGTTTTTACGTGCATCCATTTCAATTTTTTTTGTTCGATCACTGTATTTTATACTGTAAAACTATCTGAGAACAAATTGCAGGAAATTAATATTTCTGGACGAAAAAACATGCATTGAAAGAAAATATTTGTCAATTGTCATTTTCCAGAAAATCAAAAAATTATGTTAAGAATTTAAATTGTAAAAAACCATTTTATTTAAAATTTTTTTACTAATTTTCAATAAAAACATAAAGAAAAAAGAAAATTTTTGAATGTGATTGCATGATGGAGAACGTATCGAAAAAAAAGTTTTTTTTACCGATAACTTTATACATGTTTTAAATGTCATACTAATTGGTATACAAAACTGTAATTTTATTACAGTATAGTATCATTTTTAATCAAAATGCAATTAACAAAAATCTTCTAAAATGTAATATTTTCGGGGGGTGGGCGTAGCGTAGTTAGTAAATCGGTTGCCTTGTACACAGCGCACCTGGACCCCGCATATAGGGTTAGAACTTTTTCATAAGAGATTTTTATAACCCGAAGAGGCGAATGACCTTAAGGTTAAAACCTCTATAATCGAAATAAAAAAATGCAATAGTTTCCGAGATAATTGGAATTTTGCTCCATCAAAAACAAATCGTGTAGTTATGTTCTTTTTATAAGTTATTTGCGTTAGCCCATCATAAAATGTCAACAATCTAATCTTTATCGTTCTAAAGACGTAAAAGAAACTTTTTCAGAGTATTTGGATTATGGAGCAGTTTACAATTAAAAAGTTTTCCTAACAGCTTTTGACATTTTTTGATAATTCATATTATTTGCGGTCAAAAATATAATTTTCTTTTTGAATATGGTTCCAAGCGCCATTTTAAAGCAAAATGCTTATAACAAAAAATTTCTACAACAACAAAATTTAAATATCTCGAAAATTACCACATTTCAGAAATTTTTTGTTATAAGCATTTTGCTTTAAAATGGCGCTTGGAATCATATTCAAAAAGAAAATTATATTTTTGACTGCAAATAATATGAATTATAAATGTCAAAAGCTGTTGTTAGGAAATTTTTTTTATTGAAAGCTTCTCCATGATCCAAATACTCTGAAAAAGTTTATTTTACTTTTGTTAAAACGATAAACAATAAGTTGTTGACATTTTATGATGGGCTAACGCAAATAACTTATAAAAACGCCATAAATACACGAATTCATTGTTTTTGTTTGAGCAAAATTCCAAATATCTAAACAATTTTTGCATTTTGGAAGATTTTTGTTAATTGCATTTTGATTTAAAAATGATACTTAAAATTTTGTTCGTTAATAAAATTACAGCATGTTGTATGTTAATTAGAATGAAATTTAGAAACATGTATAAAGTTATTGTTAGAAAAACTTTTTACATATAAGTTCTCCATCTTGCAATCATATTAAAATTCTTTCTTTTATTTTAAGGTTTTTATTGATAAAATTTATAAATTTAAAAAATGTTTTTTTTGCAATTTAAATTTTTAACTTAAATTTTTGTTTTTGTGAAAAATGACACAACATTTTTTTTAAATGCATTATTTTTTTGTACAATATTCATTCCATGTAACTCATTCTCAGATAGTTTTGTTGTATAAAATACGATTATCATTAATGTTGCATGTAAAAACTTTTACGCCCTTTTTAAAGAATGCTCTTGAGTCGAAATAATATTATTGACTGTTTAGTCTTCCATGCCGGTGAAACGTGAATTTTTTTTATCGTAATCTATGATGATCGGTCACGATTTTAACGATTTTCGATCGGATGGTCGTGAAATTCCTCATATACCATAGACATCGGAGCTAATTTTCAAGGCGACATTATAGTTTTTTGTAAATATGGCTTCAAAATCAGTTTTTAACACTTCCAAGTAAAGCAGCAAATCAAACGCATCAAAGTAGGTCCTGGCACAATGTAAACGATAATAATTATTATTTTATATGCCCAACCAATATTTACCTACATAACTAGCGAAATGAATATTACTGTACGATATTCAGCTGAATGAATAACACATAATTTTGAATGAATAATGGAATGGCTTAAAATCTTACGCACGAATCGTTTGTCTTTTGCTGGCTGAAGTCGAGCTTAGGCAGCATTACTACGAATCGCTCAATTCTATCAACATGTCTCACGGCAAAGATAGATTTGTCTTTCGTTACCATGAGAACCGACGATCGGATCATCCGTAGTTTTATTTGAGATATTAGGTAATGTCGAACATGATAATCACATTCGTTACTAATTAGGAGGTATCCACGAATTTTTATATTACGATTATTCAGTCAAATAGAATGGACATTTTTGTAAGAATTACTTCCGGTCAAATAACTCATAGATCAAACCCCGTCGGTCCAAAGGGCCTTCGGCCAAACGGCATTCGAACAAACGACGTTCGGCCAAATGGCATTCAGCTTAATTACCCTTTCGGTCCATATGCGTTCAGCCAAATGATCCATTCGGCCAAGTGGTAGTCGGTAAAATAACGTTTAGCTAAACAGCATTCCGCCAAATGACTTTCGGCCAAATGACCGGGCATTGATGATTCGCCACATGTGAATTTTTAAATCTAAGTAATGAGAGATGGCGTTTGGTCACGGATTTCTTATAATAATATTTTATCACCAGGTGATAGACGCAATAAAATATTATTGTAAGAAATCCGTGACCAAACGCCATCTCTCTTTACTGAAAACAATGTGGTCGTTCATCTTTCTTTTAAATCTAATTTCAAGTTCTGTTATTGCCAAGAAGCCTGTGCATTAGGATATTAATTCCTTGTGTTTCCCTTCGATGACCGTTATTATCGCTCGTATTCGCGCATTCTACAAATAATTCTATATGAAGAATAAGCAATACTTTTTCTACAATACTTGACGCTGTCATAACTATTTGTTATCATTTCGGATAATGAAAAATTCCATTCAAGATTCCAACCAAATATATACAAATATATAAAACAAACCAGTAACTAAACTCCCAATGGCCGGCCGTCCAAAGTTCAAGTAGATTCTGATGGAATCAACTCACGATAATCTGTTATACAGTGTCTAAGTATTTCACATAGAACTGTATATATTTATTCTAATCAATCAGTAAACTGTTCAGATATAAGTAAATTTAAAACTTCTTCAAAACGAAATTGTATTCTTAGTCGCATCGTTTGAAGTGAAACCTGACAAAACACCTACCCACTCACCAATCCGTGGTGCTTGTGGGAATGTCCCTGAGTCGAGCGCTTCCGTTAAGATGTACCACGTCAACACTTTTTTTTCTAATATCCCAAGTTACTGTAAAGATGGTTGTGTCCCGCAATGGTGGCTCTCAGGTCAAGTTCTGGGACAGCTGCGATTCCCAAACATTGTTGCTCATGTAGCCAGAGTGTAAATAAGAGTCATCAATCTGCAATCTAGAAGTATACCGTGCTTACGGGTAGCAATGCAATGCCTGGGCCTGTTTCTTCGAACATGTTTGATTGCTTCCAAGTTGGAAGAAGATGTTCAATGCACGAGCAGAAAATTAGATTTGTTAATGGGCGCATTTCCGCAGCCTTAACAATAAAATGCACAATCAAACACCACTCAACGCTAATTTCAACTCCAAAGGTCACAAAATGCTCTCAGTTAAATATAAGCACCGAGAGAATTAGACGTGGTCATAACGTGGTACAAAGTTCAACGTAAGATGCCATAGAATCAGATTAGCAGCGTTTTCATGTTCCTCGCTGCCATCAACGGATGTGCAACAGATAGTGACGTTAGCTGCATTGTCTCGGAATCTTTTTGTTTGAGCGGCATTAACGACGGTGATGTGAAAAATTTAGTACCGAAGAGGAAGGATTAAACAAGTACATAAACAACAGATCATACAAACCCATCTCACCAATCTGACATGGCTGAAAATAATGATTACGGCGCTCCTCGGGCGATGAGCGGAATCCTGGAAACTTGAAATCACCGCAAGTCACATCCAACCAATTATTCCCCACGCGGAAACATCAAAAGCCTCAAACGCCAAGCACCAGCACGTGAGCTGAATTCGCTCAAGCAATGGACCGGAAGACAATTGCAGGTTGAACAATTTCTGGTCGGATGAAAGTTCACGCAGATTCCAACGATGCTATTTTAGATGGTAAGCTTAATTTTAACTGGGGTGGAAGCTGGAATGCCAAATTAGCATATTTCAAAATGAAGGCCCTCTGCAATTCGGCTCCAACTTGTTTGAATGATACTGCAATGATCATGACCGTGTCACGCATATTCTAGACTCTATGTCTTCTGGAGCGTTAGTTCTGACTGCGTACAACTGAAATACAATGTTCATTCAACACAATCCGAATAACCTGATCGAAAAGGAACGACTTGATGGCAGGAGTTGGTTAAATTTGACACTCGATGAAATCGAAAACATATTTGTGAAGTGATATGCCATTTCCAACATCCGCACTCTAATCAAGGGTTCGATTTCATAAAATTCAAAATTCATTAAAATAGCTTGAAAGTCCCATTCCAAAAAGGCGATATGCTGCAAAATTTATTGTGCCCTGCAAACGCCCTACCAAACTGCTTTCGGTGCTACAATCAAAGTTCTTACACGGTGGCAAATAGGGCCCAATACTGTAAGGCATACAGGCACAGCCCTCATACAGCACAAATTTTGCCTCGTAGGATAGCAGAGTGCTTATAGATTTCAAACAGCTTTAGCGAGTGAAGCTCAATGGAACGGCTCCAGGAAACGATGTACGAGCGTCCAATTTCCTTAGGGACTGCTTTCCTGTAATTGCAACGGAAAGGAGCGAAGAAAATTTATTACCTTCCGGTGCATCTTGCTCCGGATGATTAGGGTGATGATTGTGCATCAACGGAAGAAATTCCGGGAGGGTGTATTCGCTCGGTAAGTGACTTGAATAGCAACAGGTGCCCATATTGATGATGAAACTTTCAACAGGATTCAACCGCTGACACAAGTTTTCGTGCACAAAACGTCCGGTAGATATATGTTTGATTCCAGCTGCGAATCTGTGTCCGACATTTCTCCGATAATCAGTGAAGTTAGACCGCTAATTCGCTGTCCCCTCGTTATCGAGATTAGAACCAACAAAATGTGCATGAGAAAATGAAAATTGACGACAAACCATAATGCACGATCTCGTACCTATCTCCGTAACCCATCATAACGATAATCGTGATCTCCTTAAAATCATTTCCGAACCGAAGCTCCGAAGTGATTTTGCATTCAGCTCCACCGGCAACCACCACACGATTCTAAACGTTTTGGATAAATGTAGCAATTATCTGGTTTGTTCCGCATGGTTGTTTAGAGTTAAACGATTTTCCATCCCATCTCTTCACGAGCCATCAGCAGCATCGGGTACCTGTTCCCCTGGGATTTTATGCCTAAGACGCTTTCCTAAATGCATCACGAAATTTAATAGCACATAGTTCAAAGGCTTTAATCGAAATTTGAGCAAGCTTTCATGCTCATTTGGATAGGGGAAGTAAAATAGTCCGAGTTCTCTTTTCATTTATTTTTTTCAGCGCAGATTTTGTAAATTTCGGATATTGTTTGACGTGAAATAAAACATTTATGCGAATTATCCAAAAATTAATAAAATAGAATACATACACGGAAAAAGCTAGCTGTTTCCAAAAACGTGAGTAAAGTGTCGTGAATTCTGGAACAATCACTTTTTTACATTACGAAAACTGGACCATGAACAAAAATCATGTGTTTTATAATAATATTCCATTTTCAGTCAGTAATGCATAAATAACGCTTTTATTTGTGAAAATATTTGTGTTTGTTTTGTGAACTTCAGTCGTGGTTTCCGCCATATCATTACTAAATCGTTTTTTGTACGTGAACTAGTTCACAACTTTATGAACATCATTCATAAAACCAAAGTTGAATTTTATGATTTTATTCATAGCTTTTGGGAAACACTTTTACTCGTGAACTATTCCAAGAAACCCGGAATATTATTCATTAATCCTTTCAATCATCTTAAACTAGTTTATAATTCCAAATGTAACTGTCACGATTAAATATCCGTGCTCGTGAAATAGTTCACAAAATCACACAATGTTACGTGATCTGGTAACTGATTTCTAGTTAATTAGTCACAACTCACCATTCATGGTCATGAACTAGTTCACAAAACCATGAATAGTGATATTTAGAAGACATCCGTAATCATATTCTATTTCATACAACTCTGCACATGGTCTTGAAATTTTCACGTAAACGTAAATTTCGCAAAAATTGGGTTTTTTGGGCGAAATGTCATATATTTATGTACAGCCTATCCCAAGTAACAATTCTGGTTTTATAGCACACTACAAGTGCATTCTAAGTTTTAAGAGGGGCTCCAAGAGTGCCATGAAACCTCAATTGTCACCAGGAATGGCAACTAGTAATAGCTACGCTCAACAGATATAAGAAAACTATTCAATATGATGTCTGGACAGAAAACGAAAACTGCGCTGAGCATCAAAAATATTTTATAGAACGAATCTTGTTCGTGATGTAGTTCACAAAATTGAATATTGGTTTTTGAACCAAATCATATTGCCACGTTACTCCGAGTACAAAATCCGATAGCAATTAAACATGAATAATAATCACATTAATGCACGTGTCAAATTCGAACGTGAGTTCAAGAATAAAATATCACGATGACGAGCACATAAATTTCGAAAAACATGACTAAGATCCTGAAATCATGAATACAAATTAAACTACTCGTGATCAAAATATCATAAATCGTGACTATGATCCTGAATAGAAATTACGGAAATCGTGACTGCGATCTTGAAATCATGAAAATAAGTCACACTACTCTGCCAGAAAAATTCAACACGAAACTTGTGAATAAAACTCACGAAAACGTGAATACAAATTACGAATATTGTAACTAAAATCCTAAAATCGTCAACATAAATCGTGGTACTCTAACAGAAAAATCCGATATTAAACTTATGAATAAAATATCACAGTAACGTGATGAGAATTTACGAAAATCGCAACTAAGCTCCTGAATTCATGACCATTGATTTAGTTAATATATTACAAACCAGTGTAACCCCATGAGTATCAATAAGAATCATAACAAAAACTAAACATGTCCAGAGAGCAACCACAATAACCCAACAAAAACTTGTAATGTAACGCCATGTACATTTTTGCGGGAAATAGTTTTTTTTTAAAAACGCATAATTACAGGAACTTGGTAACGATTTTCGTAAATCGCTTAGTTCACGAAATCGCGATTTTTATGAATTTATTGAATGGATTATATTCCGTGTAGCTTTCGAAGTATCTGTACAGGGAAAACAAATTATTCTCAAAATAGTGAATAAAGTCCCATGCAGGTCTGATGAGAGGAGGTGGGGTCAGCCAGGGCAATTGCCCCGGGCTCGGTTTCTATTTGGGGGCTCGCGTTTTTACCCGAAAGTTAAACTGAATGGACGGAACTACTGGTATTCATAAAAGACCATTGAAAATGAAAATTGTATTTTTTTTTTGTAATCATTCGCTTTATTAAATTGTTATATGTTGAGAGTGGGAAAAAATTGAAAGAAATTTCAATTAAATAATTTGAAAATTAGCACTCTTATTGTGGATACTATAACTTTATTTGATGTTTGACAAAACTTTCTTAAGGGAGTTGTCTACATTATGTACAATTTTAAAAATCGAGTTTTTATTGCTTGAATTGACGGGATACAATACATAATATTCAGAAGCCAATTCAAAATATTTTGAAAGAAAACAATAGAGCACCAAACAGGAATACGAGCACACGGACGAATATATCCTTCCGCTTCCGCGTTCGCTTTTTTGCTGGTGGAACTGATTGTTGGTTTGGAGACACTGGACGCCATTTTTATGTTCCTGTTAGATCCGTAAATATTGGTTTTGTAGCCGTGTGTGGTTTGACATAAGATAACGGTGTGCTGTTTACAGTTTTAGTAGATGGACTTTTCTTAGCTGCTTCTGCACAATGTTTGCGGGGCGGTGTCTTTTGGAAGAATTTGCACATAGGAATCTGCTCTGGATGCATAACGTCCCATTTTCGGTTGATCTGCATAAAATGGTTACGAATTGGTTTATTCGGAAGGATTCTCGTTTCAACTATTATGGAATCCACTTCTCCGTATCTTGACATAAATTTGTCAATCGCGATGTCATGGGTGCGCGGAGATAATTCATGTAAACTCACCTCTCTATAGCCGTTTCCTATATATACGAGGATGCTGTAGTCAATGTTATCACTTCGGTTGGTGTGCTGCATATTGTTCAGCGAACGACTGTGCTGGTTAATGCTTGAAATGGTGAGCACCATCATAGTTATTGATTCACTCCTCGAGTAGCTGGTCTTACAGGACATTTTAATTCGTTTGCAGTTGGGCTAGTTTTTGTTATCTACCTATAGTGGAACGATTTTTAGCTTGTACTCTGAGCGAGATGAGAAGGTAGACTGACCTCAATTAACCAGTGATTATAAAATTTATATTTTTTTGTATTTTTATAACACGTTATTTATAAGTAAAAACCTTAATTGAAAACTTATCTCCAAAACGCAACGTAGGGGTTATGTATTTTTTACAAAGAATGTGTATGCAACGTTTGAAAGAAATCGGTTAAGTAGTTTTTGAATGGCAGGTAACGCCGTTAATCATGTTTTTTCCAGAGACACTCTACAAAAAGCTTCGTTACCGAGTCGTTTGTCGATATTTTTGCATAGAAAAATTTCAGAATGTTTTTGAAATGATAAATTATAATGTACAAAAGTTTTGGTCAATTCGTTTCACACAAAGTTCTAAAAAAAATTGCAAAAATAGTGGTCTTTTCAAGCCCCCTTTCCTAAACAGTGCATTCATTTTTTTGTTTGAATTAATTCGAACGGCGGGATCACACCCGTCATACCTTTGTTAACTGGACAAGTCTCCATTAGCTCTGTCACTCACCGAAATTCGATGGGTGATGAACTAAAATCAGACATTAGCTAATAATAAAAACCCCGGTCATGGAATCTAGCGAGAAAATAAAATAGATCGAATGGGTTAAATGGTAGTGGTGGTAGTGGAACGATCACTGTCGCTAATGCGATAATCATGAGTTCTTCATGGGACGTCATCATAGTACAGGGATAGCAGAAGGGTTTGTGCATTGGGCCGGGGTCCCAAGGGTTGCAGGTTCAAATCCTGCTTCTGGGGTGATTTTTTCACATAATTGCTTTCGTTTAACATATTATTTCGACTTATTTTCCCTGTTGGATTCGACCAAAAAAGTATTGAAATTGGATAAAAGCTTTTCTTAGAAATCTTACTCGGCAGCAGTTATGACATCAATTACGTTTCAAAGTCTCCATATTTTCCTGTTTTTTAAAATTCACATTTGAACATATAGCTTCAAAATAAAATAATAGGCTATTTAGTAGATATTTTATACTTTTTTCTCCAAAACAGCGCAATTTCAGGTAGCGAGAGAAGAGGACCCTCTGAAACATCAATCGATTTCAATAAACGTAAGCTACAATTTCAGGAAGAAAGTCCAAATATTGAAAATATCTTCAAAAGACGAAGAAATTATTTTTACTTATTCAGCTTAAATTTTTGAATTCAATGCAAACATGTCTCCAATGAATTTCAAAAAACTTTTCTCTATAAATTGTAGCCTGCATTTATTTCAATCGATTGATGTAAAAATATATACATGTTATCGCTTTGAGTTCAAAGTTATAAGCTGAATAAATGTCTACCACGATTGCTTGTCGAGCTTCCATTCATTATTATTGTTTGATACTGCGACAAAAGCTCCAACAGGTACATGCGGGTTCGCGGAAATGCATGTTGTTTGCGCCTTCAATCCGTTGTTCGAAATCCGTAAGCGGCGACGTTCGGCGTGGTCCAGTAGCCTTTTTTTCAATGATGTTATAAACAGTTTTCTTGTACCTACGGTAGAAGCATATGTTACTTCAAAGCGTTATTTTGAAAAATATACCATAATAAAACCATATAACGGGTGTTCAATGAAAAAAACAGAATTTCTTCATCATGTAGTTATAAAACATAAAAAATCAGCGAATTTTTTTTATTAAAAACATTATGTTTATTCTTCAAAAAACGCCAATGAATATTGGAGAAGGGGCCTAGGTCATCCGCACGACGCCACTTAGTTGCGTTGCTCTCACAAGAGCGCTGGGCGGCACTAAAGGGCGAACACGAAATTATTGCGACACCGAAAATGTCGTGCCAATTTTCTTATAATATTTAAAATCAAACCAAAATTTTAGGGTAGTTTTATACATATATTTACTTCAAAAATCAAAAGAAAAGTAATCGATGGAGCCTTGAGTGTAAAATTGAACGCATATTCGCTTGATGCCCTCCATCAAAGTCTTTACAGTGTCATCCGGTACCAGTTTCTCAGTTTTTGCCTTTCTCATATAGAAAGGTTATGCAATCACTCTGAAAAACGTCAACCTAATCCCGGCCCGAAGGGCCGAGTGTCATATCCCATTCGACTCAGTTCGTCGAGATCGGAAAAAGTCTGTATGTGTGTGTGTATGTATGTATGTGTGTGTATGTGTGTGTGTATGTGTGTGTATGTGTGTGTGTATGTATGTGCGTATGTGTCAAATAATGTCACTCATTTTTCTCAGAGATGGCTGGACCGATTTGCCCAAACTTAGTCTCAAATGAAAGGTGCAACCTTCCCATCGGCTGCTATTGAATTTTGGATCGATCGGAATTCTGGTTCCGGAATTACGGGTTTCAGAGTGCGGCCACACAGAAATTTCTCATATAAACTATAGGAAAAATTAAAAATAGAATTTTTATTTTTGATGCTAAATGTGTTCAAGGTGCATGAAACGTCGAGATTTGATGCAAACTCGAAAAAAAAATTTGACTACGATTCACTTTTTTGGATTTTGGCACATTTTTGCCTTTCTCATATAGAAAGGTTATGCAATCACTCTGAAAAACGTCAACCTAATCCCGGCCCTAATTTTTTTTCGACTCGTTTAGGGTTTCTGGATTTTAACAGGGGCGTAGTTGATGGTTTACGGAGAGGGGTTACACCCTTCCTCTACTGTTCGCGCCCCTCCTTTAAAAATCTCCTTAAATCACCCCTCAGACCACCACCCCATCCAGCCCTCATACCCCCCCCCCCTTTCAACCCCATCATCTTTAAACCACCACTATATCACAAAGCATACCAATTTAAGCTGGGGAGTCGTTCATTCATGGGACTTTCGCCCTCCTCACATACCCACCCCCGCATGACAAAATGAGTTAGCAAGCAGATAACATTGATCTAATGCTGATTAGGCTGATGGAGTATGATATTTTTTTGTTTCAAGTGTTTCACCGTCGACACGTAGCTCATCAAGTTCGTGGCTGGCATGCCATTGTGTATAAGTGCAAAGTGTACTAAGAATGTAATGGACATTTCCACGATTTTGTTGAACATAAAAAGCCTCCGTGCCATAGTTTAGAGAAATGAGAAAGGCACAATTGTACCGCTAGGTGGATTAAAACAGGTTTTTTCCATTTTCTTACCATGTCCTTCTCGTCTTTGACTGTCTTCTTGCTCTTCCGAAGTTCCCGCTTCATCATTGCCCAGTACTGCTCCACCGGGAGCAGCTCCGGACAGTTTGGCGGATTCATGTCCTTTGGAACAAAATGGACAGAATTGGCCTCATACCACTCCAGGACACTTTTAGAATAGTGGCATGATGTCAAATCTGGCCAACAAAGTGGAGCTTCGTCGTGCTGCTGCAAGAACGGCAAAAGGCGCTTCTCGAAGCACTCAGATTTGTAGATCTTGCCATTTACTGTGCCCTTTGTCACGAAAGGCTCACTTCTCAGTCCGCAAGAGCAGATGGCCTGCCAAATGAGATATTTGGAGGCGAACTTCGACATTTTCTTCTTCTTAAATTTGTCGTCCACATAGAACTTGCTCTTGTCGGTGAAAAACTCCAACCTCGGAATTTGCTTAAAATCGGCTTTTATATAGTTTCGTCGTCCATCACACAGTAGCCATATTTTGTCAGCATCTTCTCGTAGAGCTTCCGTGCCCTAGTTTTAGCCGTCGATTGTTGCCGCTCATCGCGGTTTGGAAAGTTCTGTACCTTGTATGTATGTAGTCCAGCTCTCTTCTTTGCATTCTGGACGTAGCTGTGCGACATGCCGATCTTTTTAGCCAAATCACGGCTTGAGACGTTAGCATTTGCTTTAATCATCCGCTTCACCTTTCCCTCCGTCTTTTTGTTCTCCGGTCCCGGTTTTCTTCCAGCTCCTTTGCCGTGGTCCAACGTCAACCGCTCCTGGAACCGCTTCAACACTCTGGAGACGGTTGAATGGTGAATGTTCAACATTTTTCCCAACTGCCGGTGCGACAGGTCAGGAAATTCCAGGTGTTTGGAAAGAATTTGTTCTCTCGACTCGCGTTGGTTCACCTCCATTTGCGTTGAATCGAAAAACACGACTTCGAGTTTGACAGCATGTAAACAATACACATCAATGAGAAAGTGTGCAAAATTTGGTTGATTTTTACGCAATGGTAAAAAAAGTTATGCCCTGTTGAATGTGTCGCAATAATTTCGTGTTCGCCCTTTACCGACTAAACTCCATTGGGAACCGCCATTGTTCCCCCCAGGGACTACCTCTCGGTATGACTACTGGGGGGATGGCTGTACTTGATGTACTCACTCACTCTCGCTCACGCGTTCATACATCCTGTATGAGGCTTACTTGGGTGCTCACTGTGTCACACCCTGATTCACTCTCTAACACTCCACATGAGGCTTACTTTTGTGCTCACCTCTATCACGCCATGCGAGGCTTACTTGTGTGCTAACCTTTTTCGCACCTTGCGAGGCTTACTTTTGTGCTCCCCCTAACATACCGTGTGAGGCTGACTAGGATGCTCACCCTTCACTCCTCTGCCACACCACAAGGTATCAATAGCTAAGTCCCAACATACTACGCTACGACCCTCCCATCTTAGCATGAGGCAGTCCACATATACGCCTATACACTCACTCTCCTGCCTTGCTTCGGGGAGGCTGGGTTTACCTCTTACGCGGTTGCCAGTCGCTGCGCCAAACCTGCGTAAGCATGAACAGACCATCCACTCACTTTTTTGCGCTCGGCTCTTTTCGTTCCAACTAACCAATCACTAGTTAGTCGTGCCCGTCGTCTGTTGCTCGGTGCGCCAGATTCCCTGTAACCTGCAGGCAATCTGGGTGGTTGCAGTCGAGACTGCGTTCCACTTCTTCACCGCTTGACACATCCGCTGAATAAGGGTATCAGGGGTTGTGTCCCAGCCACAGACGTCAAGCATTGCTCTTCTTTCGACGTCGAACCGAGGACATACGAACAGTATGTGCTCGGCAGTTTCGTCTACACCTGGGCAGTCAGGGGGGACCTCCGCGTGCCCGAGGTACTGTCGGAAGCAGCCATGGCCTGACAGGAATTGTGTCAGATGGAAGTGAACTTCCCCTTGAGGTCTACCCACCCAGTTCGATATGTTAGGTATCAGCCGGTGGGTCCACCTACTTTTCGAGGAGTTATCCCACTCACGCTGCCATCTGGCGACCGAAGCCACCCTTGTGTGCTCGCGGGCTCCTCTATTGTCACGTAGCTCAAAGCACTCCTCATCTTCCCGGATGACCACTAGGACTTACTAGGT
Organism: Topomyia yanbarensis; assembly: GCF_030247195.1. Lineage (NCBI taxonomy): Eukaryota > Metazoa > Arthropoda > Insecta > Diptera > Culicidae > Topomyia > Topomyia yanbarensis. Next base: position 270,937,054 of record NC_080672.1, on the reverse strand, counting down.
ATTTTCGTTATTTTTTTACAACATCCAAATCTGACTCAGAGGGAAGAGCAATTCGGTATCTGTTGTGCAATTATCGCTGAGAGATCCTACTACCACTAGCAGAAATCATTTTACTCATGCTCTTTACTAATGACAATTAAGAAATTTCGGTTTGAAATATTCCTTTTATATCAAGCGATGTATTTTGTAGAACGCTTATGAGTATTGCGATGAGGTCTGTGTTAGGGAAATTCTTGCGCAAGCTTGGGAGAATTGTATATGTGCAAATATGTTCATTACCCATAGAGACAGCATCTCAACCGATTTTTTCAGCTTTGGGGAACACCTTGAAACTTGCACTAGTATCCTATGCATCGCTTGTTGGGTGTAGGAAAGATTTGATTTATTTACTCAGTCTGCATAAAAAACCGCCGTTAGGTTTAAACGTATCGAAAACGTTGAGCCACATAATGAATATCAGCCAAATTTTGCATTCAATTGCAAGATTTTTTGTAATCTAAAAGATTCAGTAATTCAACATGCCGAAATTTCAGAAATTTTATTTTATCCCATTCGACTTTACTGAAAATACACAATTTATAGTGTCAATTGACAGCGCAATAACAGAAGTCTCAGTACTTCGGGTTGGATTAATGAAAATTTGGTAATTACGCTGTTCATTTGACAATTACAATTGTTCAATTTTCAGAAAAGTTAATCTATCAAATGGAGGAAGTTCAAATAGCTAACCTTTCCACGCCTTAGTTTACTGATTCTTTCAGCTCTACAGTTAGTTTGATTCCCACTCACCCATTTGAAGCTGAAGTTTAATACGATGAGTGCTATTAATGTTCAACGCATTCAGACAAATGATATTGGATTCAATCGATCACTTCTGGTTGGCGTCTAAATAATCGCTCAAATACGAGGAATACGCGAATCTTATACACGGTTGCACATTGTATGGGCAATGATTTCTTTTTCTCCATGTTGATCGGAGATTTGTGTCTTGCTATGGTTTGTCTTTTCATTATTTCCTGGACGAAAAGGTTAGGATTAAGTACAATAACGACACAGAGAACATGGACAATACGGAAGTACTCTTCACTCCAAAGTAATAAAAACACGTCTTGATGAGTGGTTATATCTACACTATCGAGGGGATATTGAGATAACAGACTGATAACACCCCGGAAGAGATACTGTCACTCAAATTCGGCTGAAATCAATTTAGGTTTATAAACTTTAGCCGTGATTTTTTGAAAGCCATAGTTCAGTTTATGGCCCTTTTTCGCCAGAAATTCTAGAGGACGGTCGTCGATACTACAAAAATACTGGTGTATTTTCTTTATAATTGACTTGGTTCTCAGAACTTCCCAGCAAACTATCCACGAACCAGAATTATGGAAATCTAGCCTCATCAACACATCAGAATTTTTCAATGCTTCCACGGAATGTAAAGGAATTCCTTGTTCTGATAAAGGCTATATGGTTCGACAATAAAGAATTTCCTGCTCTCCCACTTATCTCCTCCAATTTCTTTTGCAGTCTGGTGCAGCTTTGTTCGTTATTCACATAGAACCAAACAATACCATACTTTAAGCCAAACCCACTCAAACCGGGGATGAAAATGTTAGAAATTATTGAAAAGAGACACCCGTGAAGATCTTTCAACAGATCATCCTCAGCGCAATCGAATAGTGACTTTTCTCCTACCTTGCTTACATTCGATAAGTATTGAGGCTAGGCTCTATACAATGAGCCGAAGCATTGTTGAAGAGAGCACCTCTGTGATTGTGCTTCTTTTCTTTGATTTTGATAAACAAATTTCCCATTTTTAAGGGAGCACGCTTCTCGAAACTGCCAGTATTCACACCTGATGTTGAGGGAAGTGACGCAATTTTCGAATCACCAAAAATCCGAAGAGGATTTACACGCATCAACGGTTTGATCAAAATGCGTGGCAATTTACATTTTAGCAAAGTCCACACAATTTTTATGACAAGTTATTCAAAATTGAATTATTACATAGTAGAACTGCCAGAAGTTGCTACATCTAGATGATTAAATGATCAAAGACGATGTACTTATGATAAGTTCCGACGGTTCGAACTCGTTGGGTACGAGCCAGTTGGCTAACTCATGTGTAATACCGTCAGAACAGAGAGTTACATCTAACACCTCTTCTTTGCCAGATCGTGCAAATGTTGGATAATTTCCTACATAAAGTATATGCAAATTTGTGCTGCTTAACTAGTCCATCAATTTGTTGCCTCTTAAATAGCCATCTGAGCTGCCCCAAAATTATGTGGTGGGTATTTGCATCACTAGACGTATCTCCTGTTTTTGTTATCAACAGTCATATTGACTATGACAGCACAAATATCACGAGTCGTGAGGTTGGATAGAAGATATGCGTCAATAGCAGTATTCACAAGTTTGCATGCACGAGGCATTTCACGTGGGTTTATCATGCCATTTTTATTGAAAGCTACCAAAACGGGGTTAAGTAGCTTTCCAACATAGAAGTTCCCTTCATGGAACTACTGCCCTTGAACCAAAGCTATGGAAACTTTTCCTTCCTGCAAAATGTGGGTAGTTCTACGTCCACAATTCATATTACCCTATTGGGCTGTCCCTTGTAGTTTTTCTTCATATTGGAAAGATTTATACTTTAAAATTCCCCCTTGGTCATGCCACTGCGGCAAAAATCTACCGAACTGTATACCACGCGAAACTACGCTGATCATCTGTTATATTGACTCATTTCACTGTTGGCCGAATCAAAGCCTTTTGGCCACCAATAAGATACAGGGCAAACAAGATCTTATACATTTCGCCATCATTCGATACACCGATTGATGAGATGAGTGGCCATATCCTCATCATCTATGTAAGTACCACCAGCATCGGCTGAATTATCTCATACATAATAAGTCTTCATCTTCTCCGACATTCAAAACATTCAGATATAGATATGAACAAAAGTCTAGCCCACGAGAAAAGGTTTTGGTCTCTCGCCAATTGAGGGGGTCCTATGAGCTTACATATTTTGGCCACACGAACGAAAGCGACACAATGGTGGCGAGACGAACCGATTCATATACGTTGGGTAAAGATTATGCTGCTTATGTTTTATAATGGCGATAATTGCGCCTCATTAGCATAACAACGAACGAGCTCAGCTCCGGGCCGCTTCGAAATGAGCAAAATGATATAAACAATGAGCGAAGCTGGCTGGGTAGGAAAACATGCCACCAAATTGGACTCAGAATGCTCACTGCTGACTTAAAGCTCGGTGGTTGGTCACTTTTGGTCGGTCAATTGGCTAAATCACGAAAGAAGCGGACCTCATTTAGGCTGGCTGGCTGACTGACTGGAATTATGTCTATTATTGAAATGTTTGCTCTTCAACTTTTGAGCTGGATATACTGGCAAGAATGAAACACGCTGATATAATGAGATTGACCATTATTTTCAACCGCGGAAACAGCAATCAAAAGTTAGGTAATTGCTGAAACATGCTACCAAAGTTGCCAAGCGATCTGTAGGAAGTTTAAGCAAACACATTTTTAAGGTTGATTCGCGTATGATTTTGTACCTAATTTTGGTGTGATTTGCAAACTTTGCTACAATGAGGTAATAATTACAATCAAACAAAAAAAAAACAACACAGAGCAGAAACGATTTACAGTGCACCTCTCTTTAAAACAAGGCTATATTTATTGGAACTATTAATTTGGGTCAGCATGTTGGAATGTCAGAAAAAGGCAGCTTCCCCACGACCCTGGTTGTCGTTTTCTACAGGGATCAAGTGCAACAAAACAAGCTTAATAGCTACAATTGAGTTCCAGTATTTAAGTGGGTTAGCACAATCTCACCCACACGGGAGTCGTTAGATAGTTCCCTTTAATGCATCCGCATAGATTTCGCTCAATAAGGGCATAAGTACCCCGCAGTCAGTGTGAGGCGGAGTGAGCAGCTAAATCAACCACCGCGCTAGCTCGCGGTACCGATCGTCGCCTTTATCGGTTGACATTGCGGAAGCTGGAGCCGCCCGGCTGCTTGTGCAAATTTATTAACGAAACGATAAACTCCACTAACCTAATTCGGATTGGCGGCGACGGCGGTCGTGAAAAATGCGATCGAATTTATTAAAATCATAATAAAAAAACGAGCAATCAGCCGGCACCGAAGCTGTAATTCAGAATGGCAGAGGCCACAGCTAAGCAGCGTGCAGACAGCGTCCAATCGCCGGGAAGAGTTGGGGGAGAGGATGTCGGAGTCGATTTACTGGAATCGAGGCGAAAAATGGTTCGATTACGAGGAAAATGCGCGCGAGGAAAACGAACGAAGAGAGGGAAAGAGAGAGACCGAGTGACTCCGCCAGGGATACGAATATGGATGCCATATAGCTTGCCTCCATCCCCTTCGGACCGACCGAGGTCGCAAACCGAGACGGAGCCCGACACAAAAACGCGAAGGAAGGAAGCAAATGATTATTGGGTTCAATTTATTTGGTTTTATGGTGTCTTGATATGGTTGCGGAGAGGGTTCGCTTCGGTTTGATTGTTATCTTTCAATAATAGAAATGATGGTTTTCAGATAAAAATCGTGGAAAAATTACGCCGGCAGATACGTTTCATTTCCGGTTGTTCATTTGTTCTGTGCGAGAAGGGGAACGGTTGGTGGCCGCCGCCGTTGTCGGAAGTAGTTTAGAGGTTATATTTTGCATTTCAACAATGGATGGAAAACGATGATTTGAGTAGTTAAAGCGAGTGTTATAGATGCACCTTTTAAAAATTTTGGTTTAAACTGAAGTGTAATATTTTGAACGTTAGTAATTTTCGTTGTACTGAATGGAATTACACCATGTTAGCACTAATCAGATGAAAAAATGCTCAACAATTTTTTAATAAATTTTTGAAGTATGAATAACTTATAAGACAATGCAAAACTTTTCGAAAGCGACTCGGTAAGCCTGAATGAAAAGTATTTGCTACACAGCAAAAAAAAAATCTTGTAACTTTACGTCTTGCCAGATGCACATAAATCGAACGTCCCAATTCACATTAATTTACATTTATTTACATCTAAAAATGTGAGTTTCTCGGCATTTCCAAGGCCATTCAGTCTGAGTTTTACATCAAAAGAGTCATGATATTTAATTTTACATATCATAACATGTAAAATCCTATTATCAAATGGAAAAATACGTCGCTGCGTTGTATACGTCAAATGTAATTTCCATTTTTTTAAGAGACTCTTACTTAACCCCTTCATGCCCATGTCGTTTATAAATAACAATGTTTTTAATCACCGATAAGTTTTGTCTTCGGCAAGATGTGCACCCAAAAGTTAATAACTTTTGTAACTGTGACTATTACCTACGAACGCTTACAGTTATATGTGTTATACATACAACTGAAGTTGTTACTATTGGTGTGATAGAATTTCGCTGGAGCTGTGCGCCAGGGTCATTTTCAGTTAGTAATGGAAATTGAAATTTTGAAATATCTTCGATATTTTGCAATATTATTTAAACTTTTAAAACCTATCTTTTGTACACCCAAAACTACACACCTAGAAAAAATAGTGTAAATTTACGTCTCCTGACCATGACATATACGAGCATCAAAAATGACTTAGTTTTACGTTTGATTTTAATTTTACATGACGTTTAATTTCGTAAATCATGTAATTTTACTCCACATACAGCGTTTGTTCTGAATGGTAGGAAGTGTAATTTTATGTCATTGCGCATGTAAAGTATATGTTTCATGTGAAATTAAATGGAACACGGTAATGTTCTGTCATTTCGTAAATTACGGTTTGTTGAATTGTGTCATGTTTGCAATTACGTCAACGATAAAATTCAGATTTTTTTGGTGTGTAGACCGTAATACTCTTACGGTAATAAGAAAAAAAGCTCTAACACTAAGATGGTTAATACTAAAACGGTCACAACAAAAAATCTCTACACGGAAAAAAATTCGTTCATAAATTCATGAACAAAAGGTCACGATGTCGTGAACTGCATGATTTACGAAAACCGTGATCAAGTTCCTGAAATTATGAATAATAAACCTGATATTCATGAAACTATTTGTATTTTCTAAAAACCAGTTCGCCCCGAATATATACATGGCGTTACATTAGAATGTTTGGTTGGGTTACTGTTGTTGTTTCCTGGCTATGTTTAGTTTTTATTGTAACTCTTGTTCATGATTTGAAAATACGCAGTCGACAATCAAACGTTGTTCATGATTTCAAGAGCTTATTCGCGATTCTTGTGAATTCTCATAACGTTAGCGAGATTAAAGTTTCTGATTTCAAGATCTTAGTCGCAATGTTCGTAATTTCTATTCACGTTATCGTGATTCTTTTGTCATGAGTAGAGTGATTTATGTTCATGATTTCAGAATCGATTTTAAATATTTTTGTCACGAGTTGTGTGTTTTGTGTTCATGATTTCAGGATCTCAGTCGCCATTTTTGTAACATTCGTTCATGTTATCGTGATAGAATCGTCATGAATAGAGTAATCAATGTTCATGATTTCAGGATCTTCGTCACGATTTTTGATATTTTTTTTACGAGTTGTGTGATTTGTGTTCATGATTTCAAGATCTTAGTCACGATTTTCATAATTTCTGTTCATGTTATCATGATATTTTTTAGAGCTTACTTTTAAAAAGTAATGTAACAAATGTACATGATATCAGCAGTTTTATCATGGTATTCGTAAATTCATTTCGCCTTATTATGATCGGAATAATGTGACAATATGAACTGGATCATTAAAATAAGACTTATTCGCGATATCTGGTTCTGTGAACTATATAACGCACACTATTGGGGGTTCTCAGTGCAGTTTTTGTTTTCTGTTCGGACATCACAATGAAATCAAATGAATTACAATGAGCGAGGTCCTCATATTTAATTATATCTTCTGCTCGTGTTTATTACTGGTCGCTAGCAGCTGGATATATCATGAAAAGTGCATGGAACAAAAATGATTCCACGAAAAATACTCCAAATTTTGTGAAAGAGTTTACGTTATCATCATGTTGCATGAAATTGTAAATGATTAGGAATATCTTTTAAATATCACAAGCACGCAAACAGATACTAGATAGATCGTAAATCATGTACTAGGAATCATGAATAAGTTCAAGAATAATATTTTATGATTTCGTGAACTAATTCACGAAAACGAATGATAAGTTGTGATTGTTATACTAGGTATCACGAACCAGTTCACGAGTACATGGGTAATATTTCATTATTTTGTTAACTATTTCACGAGCACGGATATTGGATCGTAACTAATATATTAGGAATTATGAACCAGTTTACGAATATATGAATAAAATTTTATGATTTCGTGAACTATTTCACGAAATCGAATGGTAAGTTGTGACTTATACTAGGTATCACGAACCAGTTTACGAATGCATGAATAATATTTGATGATTTTGTGAACCATTTCACGAGCACGGATATTTGATCGTAACTAATATATTAGGGATCATGAATTAGTTCACGAGGATTAAATGGATTCATGAATAAAATTCCGAATTTGTGAACTAATGTTCCTATATCTATGAATGAAAATCGTGAGTCAACCTTTGGTTTCATGAATAATGTTCATTAAGTTGTGCACTAATTTTTGGCGGAAACCGTGACCTAAGTTCACAAAACAAAAACAAATATTTCCACTAATGAAAGCGTTATGCGGGTATTACTGAAGGGAAATTGAATATAATTATAAAAGCCATGATTTTTGTTCATGGTCCTGTTTTTGGTAACGTAAAACATAATTGTTCCAGAATTCATGGCACTTTATTCACGATTTTTTATGTGTGCAGACAGGTCGTAGAATGCATACATGGGAGCAACACACATCCGAGTGAATAGGTTTATTGTGAAAGAGATGAGCGGTGGTTCGTATGAGAACTGCAAAGAGCGTTTTTATTCTTCTTTTTATTTGCTCTGAGATCCGTTCCATCCCTGTTCTAAAACACCCGACCGAAGCCAGTTGGTTCAAATATTAAACAGAATGAATTGTGATTATAATCGGTTCCGACTTAACCTTGTTAGATGGCCGGAAACTCTATTTCAACATCAGGAGAGAAGGTAATTAGGATTCAGCCGGATCCGTTGACTGGCTGTAATAACTATGTTTGTACAGCTCATTCTAGTAACGGTGCCAATTGGAACAAACGTCTGCCACCCACAGAAAATTTTCTTTGGAAAATAAATAAATTCTTATTAGCGCTGTCAAACCATTAACAAAGATTAAAATTTGTTTTTTATTTCCGGCGGGTCAAAATTAGCATGCACATACGGGAAAGCCGGATTTTAAATCATCTGACTGAAGGTCGTTCGTGATTGGTTCCCGCTAGCTACATGCACCGAGCCGCACATCTTGAACAGTTTTCGTTCGAAACTTCACCTCTTTGACGAAGGAAGTAAACTCATTTCGTTCGATGGCCAGTCTATTCGCAAAACTGAACCGAGTATAAAACCGAGGGTCGTATGCGAGTGCGACATAATTCGTGTGTTACATTCGTGCTGACTACAGCACACATATGCTCGCTATATCTGGACGCGGTAAAAGAGGTAAAGGTCAAGGGAATACCAAAATCCTGTTCGGTTCGTGCCAGTCTCCGATTTCCCGTCGGTCGAAACCACTGTCTGCTGAGAAAGTGCTACTACACCGAGCATGTCGGTGCCGGAGAATCCGTGCAGTTGGTGACCGAAATGAAATATCTCGATGTCGAAATATGCCAGATCCGGCATGAAGCGCATCCCGTGGAAACAAAAAGACCACGATTATCCTCCGTCTGCTGCAGCTGGTAATTCGAAATGTTGAAGAGCTGACAAATTTTTTTCTCCGTCATAACCATTGCCCAATAGAGTGGAACACGGTTATATAAAAAAAAAAATAAATAAAAGTTTTACTCCGAGCAACTGTCTAGGTCTCATTTGGGTCCTATAACAATGCAAATGCAAATTCTAAGCTCGTTCAGTGAAACTACATTTTTGCTCCCAGTTTACATGGGATTTCGTAAGGGAAAACCGACTTCTACAAAATAATTTTTCCAAGTGTCGCCAATAGCATTACTGCTGCTGAAGATTGAATTACAGTGAAGATACGATTTTATCAGCCCCCGATTTTGTCTACCCCCGATTTTATCAGCTTTTGACCCGATTTTATCAGCCTCATATGACAAATGATGGTTGGTAGTTTGATGGGCTCTAGCAGACGAACCAAGTTGAATTAGAGTAAATGCTTTCTTGACCATATTTTTCTTATCTAAGAGATCCGAAATACGCAAAAATAAAAATTTGATTTTTTTTTTAAATTTGGCCATTCAGACACCCTTATTGGAAAATCGAAGTTAATAATCAGAGCGGGCTGTGAGGCTATATTCAGGGACCAATGAAGATTATTTTTGTTTCGGTTTATTAAAAAGAAAATATGTGTCCCGCTTTTGTCAATGTCCCCGTTTTATCAGCTTAAAATTCACTAAGGGGCTGATAAAACGGGTCTTTACGTTCTCTTATTGGGTACAAAAGAAGCCTCAATGTATCCCTCAAAACTCTTAAGAAATGGTCAAATAATTCTTCTTCTTCTAGTTCTAGTTATTTTCGGTTTGCCTATTTCCGCTACGAGGCCAAACACCGACGCCAGAGAGGTGACTCCCACTATCTGGACTAGATATCGATCCATCACATCAGCTCATGGACTGGGTACCAACAGCTTTACTTCCCTTCCGAAGAAAGGCATGATCTCAGATTTTTGTTTCAAATCAGTACAATCTCTACGACCTCGGCTGGGATTGAACCCAGGGTGAGTGGCAGTCATGCTTACAACTCAACCACGTCATCCAAACAGTTCAGAACATTGATTTAGACACAATAAGAGAAAGTCAAAACAAAATTGCATATCTTTTGACAGCCAGCAGCAGTGATGCTAGAAAAAAAAACGAATATTTGATCAATCGTCAGAGTATGAATCGGTTTCTGCTTAATAACTTTTGCCATCAGCGTCAGATCGTTTCTTCAAGACTTTGTTTCTTTGTTAAATTTCCTATAAAAATCATATAACGATTTATTTTTAAGAGGATATAGGCAACTCCTAGAGGAATCAATTTGTAAAAGTCAATTTTCACATCTGAAATCCCATGTAAACTTTAAACAGTGAGCGTTATAGTTTCATTGATCGAGCTAAAAATTTGCATAGTTGTTCTAGTACCCAATTGATGTCCAAAAAAGTGCTCGGAGAAGGGCTCTAGTTTTTGTCCCACCCTACTACTCAGGATGGTGTGTTGGTTGGGTTTATTTACACCGAAATTTCGCATCCATTTACGTCAAGCAGACATTGTAAATATAATAACTCACCCATCTCAGTGATGTTTTACCGACTGTACGACACACTGAAAGCCCTTGTCTGTCTGCTCATTTTGTTATTTGCGCTGAATCGTCAACTTAATGAAAGTATCTCCTTGTTTGCTTTCCCGGGACCAGGCTATTCCGATGCTTCGGTACACAATGAATGGTTGAAAGCGCTGCTGTTTGAATTGACTTAATAATTATTCAAGGTCACGCAAGACTGTTCGATATCTGTCTACGTTGACATCAGCACTTCAAGCAACTGCATGGCCGATACATGGTTAAAGTAGCTCCGATTCCCATCGCTAATTCTGAACTCGCCGCGGATGATAAACGAGGCCATGTATAATTCATTGGGATTTTTTCTGTGTCACTGTAAACAACTTTGTTCGCGGAAGACAGCCAATTTTGGCACAAATAATATAAGCACAGTATCATTAAGACTGAATATTACATGGGACTCCGGGCGATTCACAATGATGGATGAAGGAATAGCCATAAGACTGTGCGTCGTGCACTGGCCATTGCCATTAATCACAGTAGATATTTTTGCAGCATGAGTTATTATGCTAGCTATATGTAGATACATATTTAGCTTTTTTGGCAGAAGTATCCAATGAAATGTAATATTATCACATTTCATTAGATACAGCTGCCAAAAAGCCAAGTCGATAGATCGTACACAAATCTTCCTTGACCATTCAATTAGTTTCTGGACTTGTGACCGATGTGTAGGAACTTTATTGAATATCAAGCTGGATGGAGATAAATTAGAACATTTCTATTAGTAGCATCACGAAAATATACTAGAAGACCGGTTCGGTTCAGTCAAGATATATCTTCTATTCCTCGGAAAGTGAGCATTTTGTTCAAATGCTGAAATGAAGACAAGAAGGTTTAATGTCAAAAATTTTAATTTTTGATTTCCATTGATTGAAAATCCATTAAAAATAATGTATGGTAAAATTGCTGAAAACTCGGTATGTAATATTAAAGGGGTGGCTTGCTTTAGGATGTAATAAAGAAGCTGTTTTGTGATTTTTTGTAAGGAAAATATAATACATAGCTTTTTGAAAATTTGCATACATTTCACAGTGGTTCTACAATTTAGGAAGTCGGGTTTTCTACAAGACTTCAAGCATTAATCCATGTTTGTCCATTGATTATATAGGGCGTTTATACGTATCTTAGTTTCATCAACAATATTCCTTGAGAAAAATATAAAATAGAGTCGTGTACCTCAAATCATAGATAACATATTTTTTTTAACAAAAATATTATCATTATTTAGTGAATGTATTTCTGTTCAAAACGATGATCCATTAAGTTTAATATACGAGTTGATTAACTACGGAAACTACAAATTACGGTCAAATGCAATCATAAATTCAATACGCATTCTCAAAAAGATGGGTGGGTAATGTCTGGGACATAACCGAAGTGTCGCGTCTACGATTCGGGTTGTTAATCTAATGATTATAATCGACGAAATCATATTTGAATAGGATTCTTAATGATAATTATGGTGGATCTGAACTGTTGATGTTGGAGTTGGTTTTGATAGGTAATTCGCTGGATTCGAAGATCGTTGGAAGCTGCTGACTTCTGTTCTCTATGTTCAGGCTCATCTGAGGTTCATGAATCGCGATTCTGACACAATTGGTGTAGGTCATCAGCTGGTTATAATTTTACCATGTATTGTACATTACAGATTACCAATTAGAGCACTAGATCAGCTTGAGCTTGTGCGACCACCCCTGGCTGCTAATCCGTTATCGATCTGGACTAGCTGAAGTTGCACAGAGAATAAGTAGATAATTATGCTTGGGAGTAGCGAAACACCTTTCAATGGACCTCCTGGTAATCCTAAAGTGTTTATTGATCAGTATTCAGTACCGGCGGGCAGGAAAGGGAAGGAATGGTTAGTCCGATACTTGCTTTTATTGGAGGCCGTATATATTACTGCGCACTCCACAAGTATCGCAGGAGGAGGAGGATATTTTTGTTAGTAAGAGTATAGAAGTTGGATCTACTTCATCTTTACCGACGCCAGAGAGGTGACTTTATTATCTGGACTATATTTCGATCCACCAAACTCTGAGACCGGGGACCAACAGCTTTACTTCCCTTCCGAAGGATGACGTGACCACAGATTTTTTCACCTCAGAAAAATCTCAATGACCTCGGCTGGAATTGAACCTAGGCCAACTGGAATGAGTGGCGGTCACGCTTACCACTCAACCAACGGCGCCGTCATTACAGATTACCAAATAAAGCACTAGATCAGTAAAACTAAGTTTCATTCGTGTGACCAAGTGAAGCGAAGTGAAGAGCGCCCGATAAACTTTGCACATAGCTAGGAATCGTGTGCACACCAGTCCATGTTGCTCGTTTAAAATTCAAGCAACGAATGATGGAAAGACCTATACTTATAAGCTCGCTGTCTTCGATTAAATATTTTAGGTGCCCTATCTGTCTGAAATAAGCAGGAAATTTTGGTTTTTTCACGTCACTTTCGAAAGATTTTGTGAAAATCAGATTTTACTTTATTTATAAAAAATCATGCATACTTAAAACTTTTTTTTCGAGACTTGTCCTACTGGAGCTGTAGAGCTAGGTTCTCGGAAGAGCTCCCCGTCAGAATCACACACTACAATTGCAGACGAGACAGGCAACGTCGCCCACTAAAACAATGTTTAAGGCCGATTGCAGCGGGCCGTGATTCTAAATGTGATATCCATCATACGGTTCAAATATGAGACTTCACGATCGTGTGTGTCATCGCGAAGGGCTCTAGCATTTGTACGTTAACGTGTTCAATCGCGTGAGCGTTTGCATATCGCGAGTGGTAACATGTATAAGTTCTATTTTATAACCGCGTGTCTTTTCGCATATTCGCGCGTTCTTGGATAATCGCGCGCGGACCGTGAATCTTAATTTTTGATGTACGGCTCAGATGCTAGAAGAAAGCGAGTTCTTCCATATCACTAGAGTTTCCGGTCATGTCGCCATGGAAGGTTCTGTCTAGTGTATATCAGCTTTATTTTTTGATTAGTCCAACTGAATGTATGGACCTAACTCACTAGGATGGAGGGACATGATTTCCGGACTTGACCGATTCATGATCGCGCGAACACGGACGTTTGTAGGTTCGCGTTTGAAACTTCGTAAGTGCTAAACCGTTCACCTTATTACCGGGGTGTTATCAAGTTTGCGCGATCACGGACGTAGGTGTGCGTTGTTGATCGCGAAGGGCTTAAGCGTTCGTATGCTAACGGTTTGTCGCGTATGCTCGCGTGCATGTGACTTTGCGTGTACAAAACTCGATTTTATAATCGTGTGGCCTTTCACACATTCGCGTGCGTTCTTGGATGGTGACGCGGACCGTCATTCTGATATTTAGTTTTCGGTGTACAATTCACATTCTGACAGGGAATGAGTTTTCCCATATCACTAGAGTTCCCGGTCATGTCGCCATGGAACATGTTGTTCAGTGGATATGAGAGCTTTCTTTTTTAATTGGTCCAATGGAAGGTATGAACTTAGTGTGCTGATACCAAGGATAGAAACTTCCGGAAGTGACCGATTCATGATCGTGCGAGCGCGGGAGTTTTTAGGTCCACGCTTGAGACCGCGTTTGAAAATGTATAAGAGCTAAGACATTCACCTTATCACCGGGATGTTATCATGTTTGCTAGATCGCGTGTATAGGTGCCGTGGATGGTCGCGAAGGGCTCGAGCATCTGTATGTTAACGTGTTAATCACGTGTATGAGACTTTGTGTGTACAATTTCGATTTTATAATCATGTGGCGTGTATTTTTGAATGGTCTCGCGTGGACAGTGAATCTGATGCCCATCTCCCAGCTCACGGCACTAACGGTAGAAGACAGTCAGCACCTTCACATCACTAGAGTTCCCAGTCACATCGCCATGGAACGTGTTGTCTAGTGAATATGAGCGTCATTCTTTTTTAATTGTTCCAACTGAAAATACGAGTCCAGGCTACTAGGACCGAGGTTGGACTTCCGGACGTGGCCGCCTCATTATCGCGCAAGTGACGGGTTAATACTTGAGACTGCGTTCGCAAGTGCATAGGTGCTACAACGTTTACCCAACCACCGGGATGTCTTAATGTTGGCGAAATCGCGGGTGAAAGTATGTGTTGATGATCGCAATCGCATGGCCGTGTTTGTGACCAGGTTTGTGCTATCGCAAAGGTTACGAGTGTTTTTTTTTAATTTTATACCTATATGCGTATAGATAGAGTATAGTATAAAGATATAGTAATAAAAGGAATCATAACATGCCGAATAGAGAAATCAAGGAGCAGAGATTGATTAGAAGTGTATAAATTGACCGAACCTATTGTGGTATACATGAGTAATGGAAAAGCAAACTAATAGAAGTACAAAAGAAACCGACTAATGAATTAGAGTAGAAAAACACATGAAACAACTACTTTAACTCGTCTAAATGCAGCAAATGTTGTTTATTTGCCATTAACGACGATTGCATTCTGTTAGAGTTTCATCATGCTATAATAACTGGGAATGGATGATTCACGTGCGTCAGTAAATTAATTGTTCCTTAATTTATCCAATCCGACCTTCCCGAATAGAATCGAATGCACAAATTGAAGACCGGAAGTATTAGCCACTATTCTATCATATGCGCCAGTTCTGCATCCATTTGACCCAACAGTCACAAATACTCAGACGTAGGGTGACCATATCAAGCGAGTGAAAAACCAGGACATTCCAAAGGGGACTACCGCCCTCCATCACCTCTTAATAGATTGTGCCTTCTTCCCAGATTTTCAGCAGCTAAAAAGTTCTATGTTCTGGTAGGTTTTTTGGATTTACACACAAGCAGTTCTTCTTACATAACCATCAGCGAAGGTTACATGACATGTTGGAAAAATTTGCAATCATTAATTTAGAAGAATAATCTGAAATCATCTGTGCAGGACCGGCGAGAGGTTATCCGCACTCAACACACGTCATTGAAGTAAAGTAGAAGCATCAACAGTCATAAGTAACTAGAGATGCACCGAATATTCGGTAGACCGAATATTCGGGCAGAATACCAGCCGATTTTGATTTAAGCCGAATATACGGAACGCCGAATAATTAAACATTAAATATTCAGTATTCGGCTGAAAGCCGAATAGTACTATTCGGTGCATCTCTACAAGTAACTTCCCTACGCCATTTCTGATTTAAAAATATGTAGCTGGCAATCTCCAATGACAATCATTATTTCTCGATCTGAGAACAAAGTGACTACAAATTTCTCCATTTTTCAATTGTTATATGAAAAATAGCGGATGGGTTGGTGTAAATAATATCAGTTTGAACGCGATCTTCCATACTCCCTGTTAAGTAGGATGTTAGACTCGGCAGGTTAGTTGCTGTTTAGCGTCCAGTGAAGCCATGTTAATGCTAGCATTGACCTTGAAGTGGTTCCATAATTAGAGCTAGAGAGAGAACTCAATGAAGTTATTCCACGATAGTTATTGATATTTCGTCATTTCCCTTTTCATGGATTGGAAAAATGTTCGCGGATTTCCAGTACGACGAAAAAATGCCACTGGAAAGAGATCTTAAGCAGAAGCAAAGCCACCAAAATGTCTTCAATTTGTGGGATTCGTGTGTATAAAACTCTGTTTGTCGAATTTGGGTTGAGAGTGAGCTTACGTCGGAGTTATGGTTGCGATCGGTCGTAACTGCGATCTTAACCAGAGAAAATAAAACAAAGACTCAGTAAAGAAAAATATTTTAGGCTTACAGGACAAAAACCAGGACAAATCAAGCGTTTTCCTTGACTTCCCAGGACGCCAGGATAGTCAGTGAAAAACCAGGACATGTCCTGGGAAACCAGGACATATGGTCACCCTACTCAGACGAACACTTACACAGATAGACATACGAGTAGCACATAACAATTGTACACTAGTACTATAAACTACAATTACATATTACAACTACAACTAATAGATTGCTACTGATGGATTTATTAAATTAATTTAATCAGCCTGTGCACGGTGATGAAGTCGACCGATAAACACCGGACACACAATGACCCCCACTGTGAGCCCCTCCACCAACACTGCCATTAGGCTGTGTAATAATATCATAAAACACAGTCCGCAGCAAAAGTCAATTTACGTCGACCCGTCAGCCGGCCACGTCAGCGCACACAGGTTAGTGGTTGAGCGTTCAGGAATCAGAATATATTGGCTTAAATGGCACGTTCCCCGTATGTAGTCGGGGATTATGCCTAGTGGTTGAGCGTTAGTAGGGGAAGATGGGGTAAAACGCACCCCGGGGCAAAATGCACCCCTTGCTTATATCGAAAATTGCTGAAAATTTCTAGAAAAGGGTAACACCAGCTGGAAGTCCGTCATAGTAAACAAAGTTTGATAATTGTAAATCAATAGCATCCTGAGAAATAAACTAAAAACAATAACGTGTTCTTCTCATGTAATTATTGTGGCTCGTGTAACAAGGATTTGCAGCTCTTATAAATGCTGTTTTACTATTATATCAGTGCATTCCAGTTCTATTTATACCGTTGTTCATTATTCTGTCGCACTTTATATGAAAAATCTACTAAATAATCCATTTTTTGCTAAATTTGTATCTTTGCTCCATCGCACAGTGGTCGCAATGGTACCAAAACGTGCGTTTAATTAGTGGTGCTCTAGGAGTTTATTTTAGCGATTTGGTGTGTTAGAAATACTTTTTCAGAATGGTTTATACTCATGAAAATACAGTAAACCTCTAGTGTTCACTTTCCAAATCCTGTTAATTTATGAATAGTTTCAGATAACAGAAATTCAAATTTTACGATTTATATATGTATTTATTACTCTCAATGAATTTTTAGAATATTCGACACATAGAAAAAAATCGCTAAAAAATTTATGCTGAAAAAGTCGTACTTATTTTGTTACAATATGCAAAACATGCATTGCCGGAAAGTATTTTTTGTATACAGGCCGGAGGATGCCCGTTGTAAGTAGTATTTTTTCTTATAGTACTTGTCACTGTCTTTCTCATAGAATCGAAATGTCTTCCACACATTTCCACATCTCTTAGTAATTGTCATTCAAAAAGGCGGTATTTTTAACCCACTTTATTTAATAACTCTTAAGTTTTGAAATAAAAAATGTTGACGTCTTCGACAAATATATGCAATTTCATTCAGAACATCTGAAGAATTGCAAAAATCTCAGAAAAAAGTTATAATGAAAAAATGATTTTTTGGGTGCCTCCCACAAACAACGTGCTTTATCTCAACACCATTACATTTTGGAGAGTTTGCATGTTCAACAAGTTTTCTCGCAGTAGAATTTACTATAACTTTGTCATTGACATCGTGCCTCTATCTTAAAAGTTAGTAAAAATAAATTTTCTATCTCACTTTTAGGTGGATTAAACACAATTCAGTATACATCAAAAGAAGGGGGCTTTCATTCTGAAAAAGTATTTCTAACACACCAAATCGCTAAAATCAACTCCTAGAGCACCATTAATTAAACGCACGTTTTGGTACCATTGCGGCCACTGTGCATCGGGGGCAAAACGTCAAAAAAATCGTTCTGAAGACCTACTAATTGTATAACCTAAGCCTATTTAATGGCATACATTTGTGAAATCTCGACAGAAAACAAAACTACTTGCTTGTTCACCGAGCATTCTGCCCCGTTGTTGTAATGTATTATGACACGTTGTTGTGGTGTGTTTGCTCCCGTGCTGGTGCGTATTGCCCTGCTTATTTTTCAAAGAGTAATTTGTAATGATTTTGAAGAATTGAATCTTTTTCGTGTTTTTGAATATATTACGAAGCGTTATGATTGTGATTACAGAGGAAAACGTTGGATAGACTGAATTCTCCCGATTAATGTTCTATAGCTGAGTTATGATCATATTTCCTTATGAGATGCGTTTTATCCCATCTTCCCCTATAGATTGGCGCAGAATATGAAAAACCATAAAACATAAAAAAGACCCATGGCCCTCTCGGTCTCCTCGATGCGCCACTATTGAGGCGTAATGCAACAACCATCTTATTTGTCTGTCAGAAGATGCATGCAATATGCTTCATGACGTTTGCATTACTGTCAAACCCCTCAACCTAGGGTAGGGAGAAATCATGCATACTTAAAAATTTAATGCAAAATTTATTAAATTGTATAAGTTAGAACCTTGAGCTTCGTTAAAGCCACTTACGGGCAGCTGAGCTCCTTTTCCGACAGTTTAGATTTGAATATATACCTTTGTTACAGTATCTCACTGAACGAAAAATGCATTAAGCTCCACTCCATAAATATTATTTTACAGTAAATAACCATATTTGCTTCTCCTCACGATTAAATATACATGGGAACACAACATTCTGAATACTGTACTGAGAGCGGCTGGTATGCCGAAATGTGACGACTCAAGGTAGTAAACATTAATTGCCACCGAAAATCAATGGAAATTAGCAACTGTCGCGATAAGGCTTCCGAAACCGAAGAAAGCCAAACCCATAGAGCGAAACGAAGAATGCCAAATTAATAGTGTTTCATGCCCGAACGATAAATATCCGGTGAACACCCAGAGTGCGATCTGGTAACTCAGCAGGGCCGAATCAGTGGGAGCGGAGTGAAGTGGAAGATAGGGAGGACTGGAAAAACTGTCACCGAGTTGGCTTCGGTTCGGATTTCAAGACCGGTACCACCGTGCACAAAAGCAATAAACCACATTTTTATGAAGCTCGTGACATCAAATCGGCACACGGAACGAACCGGCAGAAACGGAAAATATGCTGCTACTGCTGGTCAAAATGAAAGAAAAACACGGCGGTGGCCTGGCAAAAGTAGAAAACGTTGCAAAAATGTAGCAATTAATAAAAGAAACACTGAGGGCAGGCAGCGAATGGAACCGGCTTATAGTCTACCTTGCCGAGTCACAGAAGAGGAAACGATTCTTAGTTCACGACGACCATCGCCTTGCAGTTTTCCGATGAAGGGTCACGAAAACCTACTAAAACTTTGCGAGCTTGTCATAAAGAATGTCAAGCCTATTTACGATTACTGAGGAATGCATTAAATGATATCCGGTGAAAAGTACGATTTCTTGTACATTTTTCAAATGAACATAGAATCTTCTCCAAGTTATAAATATTATTTGTCAAAACGGTCGATTAAATTAATAACAAATTCAATGCAAATTATATTAAGTTATCATTCTCTCTCTCATTGTGTTCAAGTAACTAAAAATGCTCTTATCCAATTTACAATGTTATCGTTTCTGAAAAGAACAGGAAAATTCATCTGTATGTACGTAAATACAAACCCAACTCCAATTCAAAGACTCTATATGTCAGCTGATAAAGCCAAAGTCATGTTTGGTCCACAGACCGACGGATCGACAGTCAACCAGACAGACAAACAGCCGAATGGACAGACGTAGTGTCAATACACACTCATTGACCGGCAAGAAAGAAAATGCTTTCGCAAGAGGAAATAGATAGGGCTCGTGGTGGAAGCACGGCGTAGAAGAAGCAAACAAACAATCTCGTTATCCATAAGTTCAATAAATATTGTAGACTTTCTGCTTTCCGCACTCCGTTGGTGTTGGCTGGTTAACGAGGAACGGTCTGCCACGGTGTTGATGGTTTTGCGAGAAAAATACTAGTCATTTACAGTTTGAGTTGATTCATAAACTACGGTACACATTGTAGCACTATTCCAGCACCACAAAAAAGTTGCCATCGGACTCATCTTCGGTGCCATTCTTGTAGATGTTTTCGCTAAACGAGTCGTGATCTGTGAAAGTACCCTTACGGAGGCAGGAAAAAGTTCAAGTTCATTTATTAAAAGGTATTTAAGTACGTATTTTCTTTTCAGTATCGGCACTCGAGTGGCCAGCAAGTCGTTCCGCGAGTTCCGTGTGAGATTGAATGTTTGCCATTTAAGTTGTCGCCACAGTAATTTCGCCTTTTAGCTTCGCTGTAAACCCGGAAGAATCTTAGTTTCATGTCGTGGCACTTTTCAGTCCATCCAGCTACCGTTACGTTTTTGGGAGATGTAAGAAATAGTTGCTGGTCACGAAATTTTACGAAAATGGACCATGGGCATGTTGGACTCTAATATTAGGAAATTTACAATAAATTAGTGGAGCAGGGCGCCCAGTTCGCTGGTGCCCCAACGACTCGCGACTGGGGGTGTCTCGTCGTGGTCTACTCAGTCTAGGCCCCGGCGGTGAATCTAGATTACGCTGATTGCGAGTCCCCCGAAGAAGAAAGTTCTCCCGATACCAATTCATATTTGGTTTTAGCCACATCTTCTTGAGCCCTTTTGCACCCTGTCCGGTTTCGTTTAGCACAGCAACTCCTTTAGGCTCTTTAGTTCCTTTCCGGTTCCATTTTGCCCCACTTCCCCGATGAGCCATTCAGCTCTCGGCTTCACCAAAAAAAAATTTCGCCAACCACTCGGTCTAGTCCCCAATGATCTAGCCTACCCCGACGGAGTATTCCCCGACGAGAGAAGTTCTCCCGAAACCGAGCGGTGGATTCCTCCCGATACCGATGTTCGTTTTCGTGAGCTATTTAGCCCCTGCATCGTCCCGATTTAGTCCCCTGCGGTGGACATGGCCTACCCAACGGGCCAGCCAGTAGGTGCTGAGGTCCATCCAATGATTCCGGATGCTTCCGGTTCACAGGCGCCCCAACGACCCACTTCTAGCTATTCAACGCGAGCTACTCGCTCTAATCCCGGCGGTGGATCTAGCCTACTCACGAGTTATATGGTAGAGAGTCGAGGTCGGTCCAGCGATTCCGGTGAAGTCTGACGTCCAGTTCACTTCACGTACTACTCAACTGGTACCCGGCGGTGGACCTATTGTACACCGAAGGAGAGTCTTCCGGCGGCGGAATATCTCACGAATCCTGATTTGTGGTTTCATAGCGGTTTTCTAGCCGATGGCGCTACATTGTTGATCCCTTCGTCACTTTCTCTGCAGCTCGGAGAGTATATTCGTAATATTCTGTGGACAGCGTCCCAGATTTGTTCGATGTAACATCTCCTCGACGATATTGTCCACTGTCATCCCAGGCATACCCCTTCGGACTAAATCGAACCTAGGGCATTCAAAGACCACGTGTTCAGGTATCTACGTATCCATTAAACTGCGTCAAATGGAAGTTCACCTCTCCATGCTTCTTTTGTACTCAAACAGACACATTTGGGATGAGCCAGCGGATCAACCTTCCTTTCTCCGCGTTATCCCACTCTTGTTGCCACTTAGCCAATGAGTCCGTTCTGCCAGTCTCCTTGCATTTCGTATATTCCTCTGCTGATAGCATTCCACGTCTTCAGCCAGAGTGATGCAGTTGGGAAACATCCCGGTAATGACGCATACCGACTACGACGATATCGTTTTGTACGCACTCGCGAGATCAACAGCCATTAGGCGAATCGTGCTAGTCAACTTAGTCCGGTTCCGCTTTGTGTTCAGCGCAGCAGCCCAGGCAGGTGCGCCATACCTCAGTATTGAGGATGAAACACCCACCAGAAGACGTCTCGTGCTGCACCTTGCTCCTTCGATGTTCTGCATGATCCTTTCTAATACGCTAGTTATCCTCGCAGCCTTTTTACATACATAGTCGACATGGCTGTTGCATTTTAACCGATCGTTGACCACGTTACACCACGTTACACCCAGGTGCTTTAGGGTCCGCATCGATTCGATTTAGTATCCCGATGCTTTTCACGACACGCTGATTTGCTTTTTGCTTGCAGACGAGCACTACCTCCGTCTTGTGGCGAGCCGGCTGCAACTTGACGTCAGCCATTAAGGTTTCCACGATGCCTATTATATCTGCCGTCAACATCTCCACTTCCTCAATAGTTTCACCGGTCAGCGTCAGTACAACGTCATCGGCAAAGCCGACAATCTCGGGCAGTTCCAATGTTAATACTCCGTTGTACATTATATTCCAGAGCGTTGGGCCAAGTATGCAGTCCGTTTTAGAGTTTTAGCTTTCTGTACATAGGTTAATCTATGTATGGAGAGCCAAAAATCCGGACACGCAATTGTATTACTACAGAGCAGTTGCACATCAAATGATATGATGTTCCGTAATCAGATTCACAAAGATCACATGAATAATACTCAGCGCGCTGAATAGTAGCTATGTGATAATTGAGTTTGCAAAGGCCAGTCAGCGCCCTGACTAGAATACTGTAGTTGTGTTTGGAAAAACGCAACAAATTTTTTGACATTTTCAGACTCACATCTGGTAGAAAAGTTTTTATTTGAATGCAAGTTTGCAAGCTACGCCAATGGTTGGTATGTTCGGATGCAGCCCAAGAGCGAATCTTGTGCTTTATTCAACTTATCGAAAGTAGTAACACTAGTTCTGGACCAATGAAGTCCACTCATTTATTTCCAGTAATATCAGAATGACCGGGTACCTATAGAAGGTAGACAGCATTTGAAATGCTATGTTCTTCAAATTGAGTTCGACATGCGATTACTAATTTCGATCTCGAATCTGCCGAACTAAGTGCTTTTAAGGTAACCTGACTTTTAGAGCAAAAATAGATTCTTTAACCGCAAATTCCCTGCTGAAGTGCCGATTGTACGCCACACAGAATCGCAAAGATTTCTGCTTGGAATACGGTACAGTATCTACCAAACGAATGAAATTGGTTTAATATTATTTCACGACAATAGACACCAGCACCGGGTCGGCCCTCCATCAAAGAACCGTCAGTATAACAAACTACGTATTCTCCAAGTTGTCGCTCCATCCAGCCAGATAGCCATTCCTCGCGAGGAGGAATTCTCACAATGAAAGTTTTAAATAGAAAACTACATGTGAGTGAAAGGTCACTGGGAGCAAGTGTGTACTCATCCCAAGTAACAATTTGGGGCCACAGTTTTGTGTGGCTAGTTGCACGATCTATTGGGTTATTGTTCCAGAGCCCCGTAACTTTAAGACGGTATGCACAAGATAGTGCTTCTTGTTTCAGAAACACATGGTGGTTTTATGTTCAAGAGTGCCTCCCTCTAGAGCAGTAGTAGGTGTTGTCGTGTACGCACCAGTCATCGCCATTAAGACCATCCTCTGAAGATGGTTTAGCTTTGGTTGGATTGTTACAACTTCTCCCTTCTGCCACCAAACAAGGCACCCGTATTCCAGTACTGGTCTTACGATTATTGTGTAGATCCAGTAAATGCAAGCTTTCTTGATACTGAAATCGATGTGAGCTGTCCAATTAAGTTTTGAGTCAAGAATTGCCCCAACTTACTTAACGTGATCTGCGACAATAATTTCAGAGTCAAAAAACTGCAATGGACGAGCTCCGGTTGTAATCTTTCGTTGCGTGAAAAACACCATTGATGTTTTATGTAGATTAACTGGTTCCATAGAAATGGTGACAGCACACCAGCTTGAGGATATCCGCAGACACTTAGTTTCCTTATCTCTGTTTGTTTTAACGATGAGCACAGATGTCGGTTGCTAAGCATTGCGTATATCCAGTTCGTGATATATGAAGGTACTCCATGACCTCGTGCTGCTTCCAAAATGGCTGCGTAATACACGTTGTCAAAAGCCTTATTTATTTAATTTTGCCTACATTCTCCTTTCTTCTTCGACGCTGCTGCCGTTCGCTACTGCAGGACGCTGTGTGCAAAGTAGTAACATGATAAAAAATACCGCCCCTAGTGTAGCTACCAGACGCGAGCGGTACAGTTTCGCTTTCCTTATATTACACTTTTTATTATTTTTAACCTTTTTAATATTTTTAACAACAAAAAACGACAATGAATGCGGTTCATTTACGCCACGACCGGCATCAATGCTTTTGTGTGCGGTCCTCTCTCTTTGAATGGGTAGAGAAGAGTGTACAAAGCGAGAGGCCAAACTTTACTGCGCCACACTCTCACCTAGCAGTCGGAGTACAGCAGCAAAACAATTTTTTTTAATGTTTAATGTAATTTACTGCTGTACGGCAAAGTGTACTCGGTCTGGCTACCGTCTGGATGCGTCACTGTAGCGAATTGTCCGGCTTGTGCAAATGTAAATATACCGGAAAATATGTTGTTTACCAGTACTGTTCGCATCCCTGGTCAAAAGCACCTTCCTCTTAAGTGACGCGGCCACCTTTGGGAATGAATTTTACAGTTATTTCCCGCCACGCTAATGGAATGTATTCTGTTCCAAGACTACAAGTAAGATTTTTTTCCAAAATATGTTTGAAGTATTGTTTGTAGTAGAACAGGAATGATTCCATCTTTGTGAATTTTAAGTGGTATATTGAAGACACAATTGTTAGAAACCGCCTATTTAGTAGGTGGGTTGTTGTTTACGCGTTGCATTTCATTAGAATCAAATTAATATCCCAAGTGCTCTAACGACACTCCGGTTATTTATCAGATATTACCCACTCATAATTTTTCTGTAAATTTTCACTAATCAGTGGAACGCACACATAATATACTATCTGAAGTTCACAACACGCAACATCCATATCGCCAATGGACTAAAACTTTAATTCCCAAATCTTTCCGAAAATATCGGAAGCATTTCAAATCTAAATAATTTCATTTAACTAATAGCATCTGATTTATGATAATTTTCAAACCACAACTCACAATGGTCGTCCATTCCGAGGTCCCGTTCGAACAACCGGCAGCGGGCGCAACAACCAATCAATTCAGCGCAAGCACCCATAAAATGTTAATCCATGATTTGAGTCGTTTCTTGTTTCTGCTACCGTTTAAATTTCTTTCACACATTTGGCCGCTCATCGCGGTTCGCAGCGCGATATGTTAATCATGTCGAGGCCCAGAGTGGTTGTATTTATAGCGAGGCGACACGTATGTACATAGTTGCGAATATGCGCCATTCGATGCCTTTGCATGAATTTGGCGTTTGATTAAAATTCAAACGACCACCTCGGGCCGCCGTTTCGATGTTGGTCGTTTGTTGTTTATTTTTTTCCAGCGAAATTAGTCTAGTTGGCATTCTGTCGAAGGAATGTCGGTTCAGTGAACCAGTGCGTAATTTATTGCTGTTTGCTTGGATGGGAATGATTCTGGACATCAGCGGCCATTCTTAGCATTCCGATTCCAACAAGAACCTAACAGCGCCTAATCTTGCACTTGGTTTCGAAAAATACTCGGAGCTATTTTCCAATAGAATCAAAGATTAATATGTTATTTTTTTATTTTTTCTGCAGTGACCAACATTTTGCACAAGATCTTTGCAGGACAAGGTCTTTTTATATAATACGGAGCCAGTGGCAAATTAAGTTTCCAACGGCAAAATTCCAATGCAGCTGGATAGTTCTATACAGTTAAAACGTCATGTCCCACGGAAAACCGATCCATCATAATTTCAACGAAAAAATTAGTCGATTTTTTGATTTCAGTCCAGACACAACCGCATAATCCGTTACAGCGTTTCAACTAGGACACAAACGACTGGAATTCAATTGATCTCATCGTGATTTAAACTAGTTCATCGTAAAATACAACATAGGATATTTCAAACGTTTCACGGACTGAGTTATATTCCTCGTAATGTTATTTTTTTATTACCTGCAGTCTTATGACCGAAATGGCCAAAGGTATTTAAGGATTTAAATTTCGGATGAGAGGTATAATGTTTATTTATTTTCTAT
This sequence comes from Topomyia yanbarensis, assembly GCF_030247195.1. Taxonomy (NCBI): domain Eukaryota; kingdom Metazoa; phylum Arthropoda; class Insecta; order Diptera; family Culicidae; genus Topomyia; species Topomyia yanbarensis. The sequence continues at coordinate 270,910,988 of NC_080672.1, read as the reverse complement.
TTGGTCAGCCACCACTACAAAAAAAACTTCGTACTTATTCCACATCTAGTTTGGCATCTCAAAAGGTGAAAAATAATTATCGTATCGCATATTACAAAATTTGTTCATAATTTAAATTTTACGATTTAATCCACTGTATCCGAAAAAAAAAGATTTTGACAGTTTTCGAAAACACTTTCAACCTTTTATGGTATATATGTATTGAAACAAAATGTAAATGAAAATCCTTCATTATTTGGAAATATTTTTAACGATAAACTAGTTAAAACCGACAATGAGGTCAGTTGAATTTCTGTTGTTTGTATACTGGTTCAGGTAGAACTGCGCCCGGGTTAAAACAAGCTTTACAAGCTGTGACAACTACCTGACCTACATAACCGTTATGACCAGCGTGCAAAGTTGCTGTCACTTTGATGTATTTCAGTAAGGTGTACATCTTGGCAAGTTTACTGTCTTTTGGTATGATGTGCGTCTTGAATCGAAATGAATAATAATTTTCAATAATTATTATTTGAGAATCTTGCAAAATTAAAGGAAAATTTAGTTACATTTTTCATTTTTCTGTTGCAACAGACTAATAAGGAAAACAAGAATTGGTTTTGTTATTTTTTCATCGAATGGCTTTCAGTGCCGTAACAGCATCGAACATTGGATTCTGTGACACCAACTTGGGGCTAGTTAGACGTTGAATCAAAACTAGCTTCAAACTGGCGCCAGTTAGCCACTAAATCTAAACAGTTCACACGACGTATGGTCGGTGTTAAGTCAGACCGGACTAAGTGATAATATATTGATTTGAGAAAAACGAGTTTAAAGTTTTAATCGCAGCATCCTTCACATTATAAATGGAAATTAATTGCTGCTATATCTCTTGTTTATTGTTAAATATTTTAAATCTGGCAAATGTCGAATGTAGCTAAAAAAATTCTTTATCCAATGCTTTAATTATCTCACTTTTTAAGATTTTTCGACTTAGTCCGGTCTGACTTAACACCGACTATATGTGAGCATCTTAAGCCTTTCAAAGGATGAGTCTATAACTATTGCAACACTTTCAAACTTGCGTAACTGTTTTCATATTTGAGCGAGAGGAACTAAATTTTGTCGTTTGTGTAATTCGGTTCAGCCATCTCTGAGAAAATTGTGTGAGTTTAAATGACACACAGACATACATAGAAAGTATCGAAGAAAAAGAAAAGAGTTAATCACTACTGCGCCGTCGTTGCGATAGACGTGTAATACGCGTTCAACGGCGCAAGCTACGTCTACGAAACGAACCTAGGGCAAAGGTCGATTAGGGTCAAGGCGGGAGTACATGGCCCAACGCTCTGGAATATAATGTTCAACGGAGTGTTAACACTGCAACTGTTCAAGGGAGTTGAGATCGTTGCATTTGTCTGATGATGTCTTGGCGATACCCGGCGAGCCTTGAGGAGGTGAAGATGTTGATGGCAAAAGCAAAAGGCTTCGGGGAAACCTGGATGGCTGACGTCAAGTTGTAGCTGTAGGTTCACCACAGGACGAAGGCAGTGCTGGTCAGCAAGCGTAAAAAACTGCAGCGTATCGTGATCAGTGTCGGGGGACAATCCATCCCATCGACGTGCCTGGGTGTGATCGTCGACGATCGGTTAAATTACAACAGTCATGTCGACAATGTATGTGAAAATACAGCGAGGATAACTAACGCATTGACAAGGATCAATCTGAATAACGGAAGAGCACGATGCAGCACGAGACGTCTTCTGGTGAGAGTCTCATACTCAATAATGAGGTATGACGTATCGATCAGGGCTGCTGCGCGAAACCGGACGAAGTTGACAAGCACGTTTCGCCTAATGTCTGTTCGTGTCGCGACTGCGTACAGAACAATATCGTTTGAGACAGTATCCATAATTGTCGGAAAGATCCCCATCTGCATCACTCTGGCTGAGGACGTGGAATGCTACCAGCGGAGAAATGCACGTAATGCAAGGAGACTGGTCCGAGCGAATTCGTTGGCTAAGTGGAAACAAGAGTGGGACAACGCGGAGAATCGAAAGTAGACAGACTCATCTCAAATGTGTCTGCTTGGGTACATAGGAAGCATGGAGAGGTGAACTTCCACTTGACGTGGTTTTTGACCGGGCACGGATGTTCCCAGAAGTATCTGCTACGGTTTGAACACACTTCGTTACCTCTTTGCCCTAGATCCGAAAAAGTATAAAAGGTATGTCTGGCGTGACAGTTGACAATATCGTCAGATAGATGTGCCACGATGGGCATATCTGAGACGCAGTCAACAGATTGGTTACGAGTATACTCTCTGAGCTGCAGAGGAAGAGACGGAGGGACCAAAAAATAGCGCCATCGGCTAGAAAGCCGCCGTGAAACCACAAATCGGGTTCCATGTGAAATTCCGCCTCCGAGGAACTCTTCGACGGTGTAGACTGGGTCTACCGGTGGGGACCAGTTGAGTAGTACGCGACGTAACACCGGGTTCGGGTCGTCGGAGCGCCAGTGAACCAGACGTCAGGCTTCACCGGAATCGCTGGACCGACCTCGACACCCTACCGGGTAGCTAGTGAGTAGGCTAGATCCACCGCCGGGGATTAGACCGAGTAGACCGCGTCGAATAGCTAGCTGTGCGTCGTTGGAGAGTCAGTGAATCGGAAGCTACACTCCACTCAGAATCACTGAAAAGACCTCAGCTCCGACTGGCTGATCTGTTGAGTAGACTAGGTCCAGCGGGACTAGATAGAGTAGAACGGGACGATGCGGGGAGTTAAATGACTCACGCAAACAACATCGGTATCAGGAGAAATCTACCGCCGGGGAAAGATTCGCGGTAGGGTAAATTCTCCGTCGTAGATTATCCGACTAAATCGTGACAAAAATGGGAGCTAATTGGCTCACGAAACAAACACCTGTACCGAGCAAAATTCCGCTACAGGGAAACTATCAGTCGGAGTAGGGTAGTTCACCGCAGGATAATATCTGAGTAGATCTCTATAAAGCTGGTAGCTAAATTACTCAAAGAAGTGATGCCACATGTTTTGGAGCAATGTCTGTAAAAGAATTTTTAAAATATCTGTAAAAGTCGGTAGATGGATATAAGTCCTAGCTACAGTAGAACCTCGTTATGAAAAAAGTGGTTGAAAATTGAATACAATTTGCAATAGTGCAATTTCGTTCGCTGAAAATATTTTGTAAATCTTAGGTGCGCTTTTTGATAAACAAAATTTAATCATTATAATATTTCAATAATTTTGATGAACAGTCCATTTTAAAAGCCTGCAGATGTCTGGATCCGTCAGAATTTCTGTAAACGATTTCCAAAAGGCTGTAAAATACAGGCATTTCTGCAAATCTGGCATCACTATAAGGAAGCGGTTATCGGTGCCGGTTGAAATTCCTCCGGGGAGCTGTCGGTCGGACAAAGGTTCACCGTCGGAGACTATCCGAGTAGAGGAATCGACCGAAAAGAACGTTTCTGAGTGTATTTGGAGCGATGACGTCACCTTCTCATAGAGTTCAGCAGACAGAAGGGCACCGCAAAGCTCGAGTCGCGGAATTCTTTGCTTTTTCAGAGGTGCTACCTTCGATTTCGCAGTCAGCAGACAAACTTTAACTGCTCTAGAGGCGTCTGTAGAGCGGACGTAGACACACGAGCCGTATACGTGTTCCGAAGCATCGGAAAAGAAATGTAGCTGGACTGATACTGGATTGGAAAGTAGGATGCAACGCTCGATGCGCAAATCGTTCAGCTGTGAGAGTTGCGATTGATACTCGTGCCAGCGTCCTTTGATTTCTGACGGTAGTTCGTTGTCCCAGCCCCAAATCTTGCCGTCGTCAAGGTCCAGAGAGTCTGCATGAAGTTTTTTGCTATTGTTACGATGGGTCCGACGAGTCCAAGCAGATCAAATAAACAGGCAATGTACAATAGTGCGATGTGTCGATTGGTTCCCAGTGAAATCCAAGCGTTTGCGGAGTTCGAAACCGCCCTTGAGTAACAGCGCGTCGAGCTGCTTGCAAAAACAGATCATCGACGTAGAAATCCTTGCGTAGAACTTCTGCTGAAGAACTTACGTTGCAAGGTATGGTGCGCTGGCTGTACTGTACTTTACGGTCTTTAGTTCGAAGGTTTCTATTGAAGTGTCGGGGGAAACTCGCCAAACAATTCGCTGCAGTGGAGTGTCCTGTTCGTCTACCAGGACTTGGCGGTACATCTGCTTGATGTCGGCGATCAACATGACTGGGTGTGTTCGGGCTTGCATGATAATTGATCGCAGATCTTCTTGTACGGATGGTCCAACTAGAAGCGCGTCGATCAGCGATGGTCCGTTGGGGGTTTTACATGACGCGTCAAAAACTACCCTCAGTTTGGTCGTCGTGCTATCTTTGCGCACTGCAGCGTGATGCGGAAGATGGTACCATGGAGTCGGTGGATTTTCGTGGTCCGTTACGCGCTACATGTGCCCTAGCGCGTGGTATTCATCGACGAAGACTCGATACTGTTGATGGAGGTCAGGATTGCGGACTAGACGACCTTCTAGCTGGTGAAAATGACGTGGAGCGGTACGACGGTTGTCGAAGAGGCTAGCCAACACGTCCTGCTTCAATGGCAGTCGAACTAAGTATCGACCTACGGTGTTGCGGGTTACCATGCGACGGAAGTGTTCCTCGCAGGCAGCTTCTTTGACAGAATAGCACAGAGAGGCGTTGTCTTCCTCGATGGGCAAAAACCTTTCCATTAGACGGTGCACGTCGTTGACAATGGCAACATTTGCGACGAAGGGAACAATGGGTTGACTATGCGAAGATCTTCCCGACAACCCAGCCAAGAACGGAGTTTACGAGTACTGGGAGGTTGTCGCCAAGCGGAATTCGACCAGAAACCTTGAACAGGTCGAAGAAACCTTGAACAGGTCGAAAAAATTCCAAGCTAGTCGAATACCTTCCTGTGCGAGAGCAAATCGTGGATGACAATTTGTGCCTAGCAAGCGTCGACGATTGACCAATGCCAGCTATTGGAAGTTGGACCTTCTTCCTTTACGCTTTGATTCGCTGGGAGAATGATTTGGTAACGAACCAGCATGAATGACTCACAGAAACAGGAGCTAAATGGCTCATGAAATCAGCATCTAAACGACTCATGGGGACGAGATCCAAAATGGTGTCATGTAATATGTATAATAAAATAAATTAAATAAATTAAATTATGGTTTCGCGTGTTGTTCTGCGAAAACGCAGTCTTTCGTTCTCTGTACAGTACATTTAATCAATGTAATAAATGTCAAGAGTTTTTTCTTACGTAAACATTAATGCTGAACACGAGTTTTGTGTTGGCGTTCCAATATTTTGGTTCCTGAAAAAAATACGAATATCAAAATGAAACATCCCTAAAAAATATACACAAACTTTAAACGATACCCTTAACAGGTCGTTAGGCTCTCAAATCATACAATGTTTATTGGGGATACGTTTGGGGACACGATAAGTCAGCAGTACCGTCTTTACGCATGGGCACACTGGGCCAGGGCCAGGGCCAGGGCCCCGGGCTTTTAGAGGCCCCCAACTGAGGATTAATATAGAAACATTCTAAAGGCTATGTTCCAAAAAATAGCACTCAATTGTTTATAACTCTTTGGAGTGTGGGTTATAATGGATGAGTTTCTCGTATTCGCACATTGCAACTTAACTCATGTGACGTTTTAAGAGCATCAGACAATCAATCGGAGTGATGGTATCGGTAAGAAACGAGGCACTGCATACCAGGATGATATTGGATCAATCCATCTTTTCGATTCAAGTTTCAATTCATTTTGAGCAAAAACAATGAAATGTTTTCTACAATACGTATAGAAAGTTCGAAAAGCAGGAGCAGCAACCAACAAGGTGGCAAAATTTGCACAAGGACAATCCTTGTTTGGAAAGCGATTCGCGCATGTGGCAAATTTTCATTTCTTCATCACATCAAGAAAACCTCAAAAAATGACTCCTGGACTTCTTGTACAGTACCAATTATGTTATTTTTGTACGACACTCCGCCTTATCAAAAATATTTTAAGCCGTCACAATCAGGAATCAGAATATACTGTCTCAAATCGAACGTATCCCGTAGGTAGTCGAGGATTTGTACTTCACGGAAGCGTGCATTTGATGTGTTTCATATTTGGACTGTTTTACATGACTAGTATTGAAACTAATTTTTTTAACTTTAAATTTGCTTTTCGTCTTTCGATTATGAACGAAATCCTAAAAGTTGTGGTAGTGAATTATTCAAATGAATTGTGTTGCTCATATTAATAAGTTCGAGTAATTTCGATGTTTCACTATGTTTATTTGATCACACACCAATAAAATGCGAATATCTAAAATAAAAGAATCTCGAATCGCGCACTTGGATTCGTCATAATATCGATTGATTGCAATGGCTGCAATATTCTATATTGTCATCTGTAGATGTAGTTGAATTATGATTGAAAAAATGTGGCTTTTTTAAAGCTGGCAATTGACTTTTTTCCAGCTGCATCATATCAGGAACAGTAAGAAATTGAGAACAATATTGTTCGAATCAATATAATTTTTGTAAATCACGTAGTTGTCATCCATTAACGTTGAATTTGATTTTTATATTGTTTAATATTTTTCCAAGATTATCATACTGTATGGACTAGTATTGAACGAATCATCGACATTGTATTGTTGACGTTTAACCCGCTTTACTCCATCATTCCTGATTATTGAGTGCCTCCCTTCAGCCTCAAACAGCGTCTTACAACTATAAAGGCCAGATTATATCATATTGGGAGGGAAAACCACAGCTGGTAAGTCTATTAGACTGTACGCAGCTCACCTGAGTTCGAATTGCCACAAGCGCATATAGTGTGTTAGGCCCTTTGCCACTTTCGGTCAGATTGGTCCGACATGTTAATATCTTTTTATGATCTATCAAAATCATCTTCCGTTTTTCGACAGTTCCTGGACATTTACAATGCCACCTATTGTGATGGGAATATAAATTTTTTTCTCCATATGTCTTGATTCCTACAGTATTTTTAATATTTTAACATGGTTGAATGATTTGGCTTAAATTTGAAAAATAAATTTCAATGTGGCACTGATGGTTCTCTGATGCTGGGGATCATTTTTAGATCAACTCACTCTACAGCAGTTTATACCTGTTCAATTATAGGGGCCCCTCAGCTCAATTGTGCCCAGGGGCCCCGAGTGGTCTTGAGACGGCTCTGTAAGTTAGCCGTTTGGGGGCACTATAGGTCACTACTGACCGTCTCACAGCTAATTAACTATGTGAACCGGAATGAACAACTTCAATTCCACACTCTGGCGACGACGAGGACACCGAAGAAGTCATTCGCAAGTACAAAGCCAGACGCAGGGGCCGAAACAACATGTTTTTTCATCATTTCCTTCCGCTGTTTCATGATTTTTCATATCATTTGCCACTTCTCATTTTCTTATCTGAATGACGTCAATTTAATTTTTAAATAATCTGCAGTATTACTACTCTTCAAATAAAAGTTGGACCGGTGATTTTCTAGGCGTGTAAATTGTTTAATTTAACCTCGAATATAGTAGTCCATCGTACCCCCAGTTTTTAAAAACATCGAAAAATAGTACCTTAGCCTTATTGGATTTAGCTTAAAAAATATTTAGCCAGGCATAAAACCATTATTGCTAAAGCGCTACCGATGTATAACTTTTCCAACGAATCAGAATATATTGGCTCAAATGGCACGTTCCCGAGCTCGTCTAAGAAAATTGACCTACTTGACCCCACTCTACTCGACATATACCGTACTATTGTAAAACTTTGTTTTCATTTATAGGCGGCTCCAGTCAGATAATAAAGAAGCGACTAAGGACTACTCGTATCTATTTTATTCATCAATGATACCGATACAATAGTTACATTGTGCTAAATAAACACCTTCACACTTCTGAATGATTTACAAAAACAAGTATTGACGAAAAAGTTGTATACACACGCTTTTAACCGAATCACTTTCCGGTTGAAAATGGGAGGCCAACGCACAGTGGTTCCATTCCTTAAGAGAGGCGGTCATAAATATATTTAATGCAAATTTTGATACAAAACTGCATTTCTATAGTAAATTTGGGTCGCAGAATTCAAATTTCGCAATAAAAAATCGGTTATATCCACCTAACAGTGTAATACGGCTTTTCTTATTACATTAAGATTCACATTTGCTTTTTTTGGTTCCAGAATTTTTTTTAGTATCGAATAGTACAAGTTGCGTTGCGCTGGTAAAAAAAGGAATAGTTATTAATTGAAAGTTCTCTAAATTGTAGCGTCTGCACCTGAACGCATATATTATGATATTGTCTTCGGTGAGCATAATATCTCGAATTTTAAATAAATCGTGTATTTTTTTCCTTTAAAATGATGGTTTTCGTGAACAACCAATGTGTTTTCCTACAATAAAAATTGTCCCATAATAAAAAAAATTCCGAGTACCAGCTATTTTAAAATGGAGAAATATTACTTGTACTTGAGAACGTAGTTGAAATACGAAGTGGAGTGAGACATTTGCCTCGTATATCAAATATTCCGTAGTGACATGTGTTTCAAAGAGAAGCATCAAATAAATCGATATAACTCAAGTTCTAATGATTCGATCGATAAGAAATTTTGGGAAAATAACAAAGAAGCTATATAGTTTCGAGATCAGTAGTAATTATTATCGTAATATAATTTGACAATCTGATATAAAGTTTTTCGTCTTGCATTATCCCGTTAGACATGCGCAGCTGAAACCTAGTTTAAGTGGAAGTGGAACGTCTGATGACTATTTTGAAAAGAAGTTCGGGAAGGATATCGAGGGCCAAAGTTAGTTAAAGTCATATTGAAAATTTTTAGGTTAATTTTTCTATTACATATACAAATAAACTCATATTTCTGCTCTCCTTACACTCCAAAAACTGAAAATTATCATTTAATACAAAGCTAATAGTAGTGCTATCTGAAAAAAAATTGAATATAAAAAATTACAGATCGACAAAAACATTTTTCTGGCGAGCTATCGATTATCGATATTATTTACATTATCGGTAAATAACGAGCCACCCTATGCATTCTTCTATATACTAAGAAAACCAGTTCAGTATTGACAAAATTAATTATGAAACTATAAAATATACATACAGGACGATGTAATCGCAAGATAAAAATACGCCTTCGCCGAAATATTTTTTTTGTATTATTGGCCTATGGGGGGACCACTGTGCAACGGTTTAATTTCGATAACTATAACCGATCTCTTAATCATACATTAATTACCCCAATAATAACTACTCACCCCTAGTGGCAGATCACTCTAGGAATGTATAACAAATTTACATCAACTTAGAAAAAATGCATTTAATTTCCATTTTTGCATCAACTTTGCACTCCCTCGCAGAAAAGATTAATTAACAATCGTCCTACGCTGATCCACTTTGTTCGATGTTTTGTTGAATGTAGGGCTGTTTTTTGTACGGTGTGACGTCTTACACGCAACGCAACATACATTGCACGCAACGAAAAATGCATTACGATTTTCTATTTTAATTGGAAGAAATGAATTTAATTTCACTGATTTTTAAAAATGCATTACAAGTGATATGTCCCTAGACTCACCCTTTAGTGGTAACTTATAATTGAGTGAATGTTATTAATGTTATGTTAGGTGCTCTAGCATTACGGTTTTACTATGTTACCAACACTGATTTATAGATTTTGATATTGTTGGGAAAAATTATTCCGAGATCGATCTAAAAAGACCTTCATCAGAAACTCTTCGTTCATACTCCAACACGCCATGACCCGGAACTTTTGCCACTGCATTTCTCTTCCCCTGAAAACCTAATTCACACAACTAACCGTGAAATGATGATAATCGTTGGCTCGTTAGGCAAATTTCACTTTCAGCGCAACCAGTGAGCCTTTTTGCCAAAGAGTTTCCCTCCTACCCGCACCGAACAAATGATATTGATTTAAGATATGATTCTTTCCCGAAGACACGTAAAAGAGTGCAAGAAATTGGAACAGCTTGTTTCCTGTGATACAGGTTTTCGCCCTCACCGTAGCATCGGTCGGGATCTCAACCGACTTCTTATGCCGCACGACTTGCTTTCTTCTGCTCCACGGCAGGCAGATTCAAATAAATTCAATAAATGAGATGCCAAAGTTCAATTGATTATAACTCTGTTTTATCGTTTTGCATCTTACATTGTTCGGCTGGGATTCCCAATGACGGCGGGCTACCTGGTGTCTCGCTGCTAACAATGGATCTTCGAATAGCTTCGATACTCGAAATATGCCATTAAATTTCATTATCATGCTGATCGCGCAAACTTATTTCAAGCTTCAGTCAATAAGGTTAGTTTAATACTTTCTGCGCGCTCTGCTTTTCTCGCTATAGTTCACGCTGTGTCAAGCGATAGCACTTTCGCCTTTTACCTTGACCTCAACCATCACAAGGATTGGTAAGGTTCGGCTGTTCTTCCCACTCAGTGTTTGCAGAGGGAGGGTCATCATTCGACCCGTGCAACAGTGCACAAAGAAAGTTTAAATAGGAACACAACAATCTTTCACCGGTCCGACGCGGCTACTTCGCATCGGGGGCTTCAATTTGGCAGCTGTTTTGAAACACAAAACCTCGAATTGGTATTTCAATTAAATTGATGGTGGGTGGAGGTGAAAACCGTGAGCCTGTAATCAGTACGCAAATTTGATTAGGAGGTAGACCTCGAGAGTGCGAGGAATAGTTTGCCCTTTCGAACGATAATTTTCACGGTCTATGGAATTGCGTTAAAGACGGAGATGGGATTTTGGAACATACTAAACGCTACTGACGACAGGAATATTTCATATTAAAAATTATAATTCTTATGAAGCGAATTGCACTGAAATTCCATTTTTGTATTTTTATACTGGCGCAAAGATAACATACCGTTCTCATAAATAAATGTTTTTAATCTGCTATTTCCACAGTATGATTCACCGAAAAACTTTTTTCTAAAATGAAATATACGCTGTCAAGGACAATTTCCTAACCAGCATTAAATATCACTTGATATATCTATTCTAAATATCGCTTCCACCGCATTTTAAATGATTCATTACACTCCGGAATGCACATCCGACATTCGGTGTTTCACATTTACCCAATCCGTCCGCAAGAGCCCCACTCAACACAGGTGCTCGGAAGCCGTTGAAATGCGAAATGGCTTCACAACCTGGTGACTTGAGCAAAAAAAAGTAACCCTTCTTCGGTTTAAACCATTTTACCGCACGCAGAACAAAAAAAATGGCTGTAGGTAACCGTAGATACCACATGCTGAGCGCTGTACAGTTTCAACACCCGGTGGGGCGACGATCGACACCGTGCCGTGCCGGCAGGAACTGGTGACACAATTTATTCCCTCCAGTTATGAAAGGAGCGGCCGTCGTCGTATCGCAAGTGCCGCTAAACACATGCTACGGTTAATAGGTTCACATATAATGTCGTTCGGAAATTATATGTACCGCATTTATCGCGCAACCTTGACCGTTACAGTTGCCAAGTGCTACTTTCCATCGATTGTTTTCTTTCTGTCATGTAATATTTACGAGATTTTTGCACATTATTTCGCTTCTGCTTTGTTCCCGTCATCAATAGCTATACAATTTTCGATTGAGTATCCAACACAAACCGTATTTTCTTCCAGGACGCGTACATGGTGGATTTTTACGTTGTTGTCACTGTAATAGTCTTGGGAATTAGGCAAATCATACTGGTAATGAAATTTCCGTGCAGTACCTATCAAAAGATCAGAATAATTTGTTCAGATATATTCTCTTTTGTATTTTGTAAATCTACTACAGTTGGGTCTCCTACTACGCGGATACGCAAGGCTGTGGAGAGCTGCACCTGGCTCCAGGACATACATTACTGCTAGGTCGTTCAAGATAATTACTTCTTTGAATCTTGATTAGGAAAATTGTGTGTATTTCACTGTCCGAATCAGATCATGTTGGGTCAGTCCACTTTAAATCATCGATTGGTAAAGCAAGCGCTAATCGTTGTGCTAAGACAGTTGCCATAACTGGCAACAATAAACAAACAACATACTCGCATAAAAACTGCCAAAATCTGTTTTAGGTGTGATTTTTTTTAAACTTTCTCAAAATTACGTACTTATGGTTAGATGATGACACCAATGCTTATTGAATATCCTCTCCTCTGTAATTACGTCAAATTCTGAGAAACACGCAGTAGGGGAACCGGGGGCTAGTCCGACACCTTAATTTTTCTAAAATTCCACAATTCTTCTAAAATTGTATATTCTGTGTGTAATCCTTGTTTGGATAGTTCTTAACAGGATATAATTTTTTTTAGCGTTTAAAAAAATTGGATTCATAAAAAATTATTGGTGGTCATAAAATGGAGGAAAATGAGATTTTAAAATGCTGCGCTTTAAGTTTTTTTTATCGGCTTGAGACATTACTGACAAGAAATAAATGTAGTAATAGTGTGATTGAACAGCACAAAAAATTCGCAGTCAATCGCATTGAATCAGTTCTACCCCAACAGCTCGCTTTTTTGTTAAATACCCAATTAACAGTATTAAAATACTCCAACTTATCTTCGACACAGACAAATAATGATATGGAGAGTAGATCGGAATGTACAACCATAAAACTGGTGATTTTCAAAGATTTTATTCTGTTAAAACCTTAAAATGTAACAACTAAAAATAACATCCAAGTGCGCATCAACATTGCTTTCGCATGTTTTGGTTATTTTGTTGACCTTTGATTAACCTATATGGCATCGATGTGTCTCGAAATGCTCAAAATAGTCGTACTAATAGTATCCTGTCATTATTGTGCGATTTAAAATTTGATATCTGGGAAAGACGCGGGGTGTCGGGCTTTTTGTTAGGGGAAACTTTGCCACTGCGACCACTATTCAGGTTCTCTTTTGTGGCTGCCCCTGTTTGCTCTACATAATACTATTACCCGAATCCAATATAGTTGGAAGCGAGTTGTTTGTTTGTCCACACTTGTCTTCCCAACCGGATAGTACATTATTAAGGGGTTATATACAAAGTTTTGTTTTTGATTCTTTGCCATGAATTTTTGTTTAAAATTTTGAACACCACAAAACTCAATTTTTGATTAACACGTTTTTTTGCAGTATAAAACAAATTATTGGGAAACTGATCCGTTCAAGTACACTGCAATACATTTTTCTTTAATAATCTTTTTATTTTTTTGATTTTAGTTGAGCGGTTCGGCTTGGCGAGCGTTCACCGCAAACCTCTGCCAAAAAAACTCGCTACGGGGGATGGGCCATAACTCCGCCAACCTTCAATTTATTTTTTAATTCAACTTGTTTTTTCGAACTTCGATAGCACTACCAACGAGCTGTCTTTTGCTTTTTCAAAAAAAAATTGCATAAAACGCTTTAAAAAAATCACGAACTTAGCTCACTTTTTCGCCACAACTTTGTATATAACCCCTTAATGTAGCTAAGGATCCGTTTGGGACAGGTATGCCATACCTCGTGAGGCGTCATAAGATGCCTTCCGAAGTATCGCTCCCTTCGAAGAAATAGTACTGTACAATGGCAGAGAATATGTTCCTGCTCTCGGGCTCGTATTTACAGAATTGACAATTGTCATCTTGACTTTCGCCAATTTTTTCAGATGATACTTAGCAGGACAATGTCCCAAAAATAAACCTGTGATTATACGTAAATGTATTCGTTTCAGATCCATTAGTTTTTTGGCTCTCGTTGTATCTGAATGTATGAATTTCATAGCTTGTCGAGCGCCTTCTACGTTACGCCAGTCGTTTAATAGTTGGTCCCTTACCTACGCTGAAAGTTCTAGTTTGATTGCACAGGTAGATATACCTAGAAATGGTTCTGGTCCAACAAACATGTTTGATGAACCACGCCTGGCTAATTCATCGGCCACTTTGTTACCATCGATTCCTTGGTGGCCAGGTATCTAGAATATCATTACTTTATTCCGAGTTGCCAGTTGTTGTAAAGATGTGATTCAGTCCCAAACCAGTTTGGACTCACATTTCGACGACCTTAATGCCAACAGTGCTGCTTGGCTGTCCGAGAAGATTGCGATTTTTGCATGTCTGTAGTTTCGTTTCCTGCAGACCTCCGAGCAGGTGTATATTGCATATACCTCTGCCTGGAAAACTGTAGGCCACTTTCCCATTGATATCGCTTCTTTAATTATTGGTCCGTAGACTCCCGAGCCAGTCAGCTCACCCATTTTAGAACCATCCGTATACAATGATATTGTACCTTGTGGGAGTAGCCCTACATCCCATATCTGACGATCTACTATGTGAACCTCATATAAGATATCGAAGTTCGGTTTAGCCTCCATTTTATCTGGAACTGTAGTCAAGACATGGTTTAGTTTGAGTTCCTTTATTATACTCAGGTGTCCATTTAAATCCCTATCAAATAGTGGTTTACCCTTTAGCACTCTCAGAGATCCAACTCTCGCCTCCCTCATAACATGTGTGTGCAATGAAGGTAGATGAAGCATGGCTTCCATAGCTGTAGTGGGTGTTGATTTCATAGCGCCTGTGATAGAGAGGCAGGCTAACCTCTGAACTTTGGTTAGTTTAGCTTGGGCGATCTTTTGTTTAACTTTGGGCCTCCACACAATGGAGGAATAAGTTAATCGTGGTCTGGCGATGGTCGTGTAGCACTAGTAAGCCAAGGTAGTGTTTGTTTCAACCGGCTAAGAATTGCGCTACGGACCACCTGTTCCCGTGATAAAAACCCCCAAACAGGGAACCCCAATTCCATAGTGTCATGCGATGTCAGTGTATATGTCAGTGATTGATTTTATTGTGTATGTCAGTGATGCAGTAGACTGTTCACTCTACACACCGAATTTTTTTTTCGCAGAGGTATTCTGCCAAACCTCTGGAGGTATTTGCTGGATTTTCAACAGTTTGGAGGTTTGCTAAGGTTTTCAGCTGATGGAAGTACGCTGACGTTTTGCTGGGTTTCTGTCTTCAAATTTCGGTGTGTACGGATGAACCTTTCGTGTTGGCTGTGATCCACTAGGAGGCTGGTAAGTCTATTACCTTTCTCTGGGAAAAAAGCCTATAGGCCGTGTGGCATCCGTCTGGTTGAAGTATCTCAGCCAAGAATGGATCCACTGGGTTTCTGCTCCCAGGTCGTAAGAGGCGACTGAAAGCAGAAAGCCCCAAGTCTAGATATATCTCCGTGTCGAGGACTGAATGGCTGGCGGGGAACAATATGCCAGTCGCGAAAGGAGTATCATGGGCCTTGCCCTCACTGTGTTAAGCGAATCTCTGACACAGTGAACGCTTTGTTTCTTCGCAAGTCGTGGGACTCAAATGATGAGTGACAGAACTAAAAAAAATATCCAGGCGAATCTGAATCATGCGAAAGGAGCAACTGGAAACATCATAAACCAGCATGTGTCTAATGAAATTTCTCTATCAGATCACATACATATACTCTTCGAATATAAAGCAGGAGAAACACCAACAGAAGTTTGCAGAAATCCCAAAACACACAAACTGGGATTCATTCAGCTCTCAACTGTTGAGCGCAATAGCATGTTTTGAAGCAGAAATCCAAACCGAAGAAGAATTGGTGATCTCCTCAAATATTGTAACATCTAAACTTAAGCTGTCCACCTAAAACACGCATATCCAATAAGGACGCACCATGGTGGGACAAAACCTTAGAAAAGCTCAGCAAAGTTTCTAGGAAACTGTTTAACCGGGTTAAACGGAATGGACAGTGGGATGAGTATAAAAAGTCTCTTTCGGCATATAATCTAGAAATTAGGAAATCGCGAAGAAAGAGTTGGAGGCTGATGTGCGAGCGGGTTGAACAAACTCCCGTCGTTGCAAGACTACAAAACGCTCAAACGATCATACAAATAGGTTAGATAGTGTGAAGAAGGACGATGGAACTTTCACCATTGATTCCCAAGAAACACTTAGTGTCATGATGGAGAAACATTTTCCTGGTCCGTTTCCCTTTAATACTATACAAACACAGAATCAAATTGAAGCAGAACCTGACTCATATAAAGCTAGTACCGAAGCTCACGAAATATATGCTATATTTACAGATGCACAGGTGGAATGGGCGATAGACTCCTTTGATCCATTCAAATCGACTGGGATGGACGGAATACTGCCAATAATATTACAAAAAAGCAAACATCATATCATTCAATGCCTAACGAAAGTGTTTAGAGCAAGTCTAATACTAAACTGTACACCTACAAGCTGGAGACAAACAAGGGTAATATTTATACCAAAATCGGGGAAGCGCGATATATCACTTCCAAAAATTGTTAGGCCAATCAGCTTAAGCTCAATATTTCTGAAAATAATGGAGAAAATGATTGACTTACACATTAAAGCAGAGTACTTGAAAGGCTCTACACTGAGCGAATTTCAATTCGCATAGTAAAGCAACAAATCAACAATAGATGCATTACACATGTTGGTTGGAAAACTAGAGAATTCTATTGAAACAAAAGAAATCTCACTTGCGGCTTTTTTTTTAAATATTAAAGGAGCTTTCGGCAACGCATCTCATAGTTCAATGCGGAATGCTATGAGAAAACATGGATTTGATACTTACACAATAAATTGGATAAACTCAATGCTTACGAACCGTGAAATAACTAGCACGTATGGAAACACGTCACTGACTATGAAAACAAATAAGGGATGTCCGCAAGGCGGAGTCCGCAAGTCAAGAATAACATATGCTTCGCTAGTTTGGTGGCCTAAAACAAAAGAGACATCAACTCAAAAAAGCTAGGTAAACTTCAAAGGCTTGCTCGTGGAACGATAACCGGTGGCATGCGAAGTACTCCATCAAAAGCATTAGATGCAATGTTGCATCTCCTTCCACTACATCAGGTGATACAACTTGAGGCAAAAAAAAAGCGCATTGAAAATAAGTCGTCATAAACAATTATCTGGAAATTTAACAGGACATCTTGCGGTTCTGAAAGTTTTTCGTATAAATAACCTCGTCATTGCAAATGAAGACTGGCTGCATGCGATGCCGAACTTTGAAACTACCTACAAAATTATGGAGCCTGAACGGTCAACCTGGGAACAAAGTGGCCCTAGTCTTCGCCTAGGCTCAGTAGTTTTCTTCACAGATGGGTCAAAAATGAACCATTCGGCAGGATCTGATATTACAGGACTAGGAATAAACGCTAGTATCTCCATGGGATACTGGCCGACAGTATTTCAAGCATTCTAGAATGCACCTACGTATGTCTGAAGAGAAAATACCGGTATGCAAATATCTGCATTTTCTCAGATAGTCAGGCTGCGCTTAACGCATTAAGGGCTCCTATATGTCGTTCAAAACTAGTATGGGACTGTATTCTTGCACTCCGACAATTGGCAGAAAAAATCATGTTAATTTATACTGGGTTCCGGGGTACTGTGGAGTTGCAGGGAACGAAAAAGCCGATGAGTTAGCAAGAAGAGGGTCTTCTACTAATTTAATCGGCCCAGAACCATTCTGTGGAGTCTCATCGAGTGCCCTCAAAATGTAATTGAAAAAGTGGGAAATCACAGCTATAAAGAACAATTGGAGTACCACACCTAAACTACGACAATCAAAGAAATTTATCTCACCCAACGAGAAAAAAAGCTTGGAGTTGCTTAGACTAAACAAAAAAGAGCTACGCATCATGACAGGTCTACTTACCGGACACGGTCCGAGTAAATATCATCTTAAAAAAATTGGTAAGCTTACAAACGATACATGCCGCGTCTGCGGATCTGAAAGTGAAACATCAGAGCATCTGCTCTGCGTATGCAGTGCATTGATACAACGCAGACTAAGAATCATCGGTAAAGGAACACTGGAGCCTTTTGATATTTGGACTGTAAATTCCGAAGCAGGTAATAAACTTCATACGAATTGGAGTGCCCAACTGGAATCACTCATCAATAGTGATATGTCACAGTAGATAGTACACTTAGATTAAGGAAGGGGCATAGCACAATAGATCTAAATACTGGTGATTCGTCTACAACAAAAAGAAGAAAAAAATTAAAAAAAGCTACGGATTTTTCATTTAACCCTCAAAAATGTCCAATCCACTTTACGAATCAAGATTTCATTGCTTACTTACTTGATACTTGATGGACAATAATTCGCTTCGTTGAATCTACGCCGAGTGAAGAATTCTCTTCCACTGGACCCGGTTCTGGGCGAATCTTTTCCAGTCACCCTGGACATTAAGTGCTTTTAGGTCCTCTTCCACTGCAAACAGCCATCGCGTACGCGGCCTGCCACGGAGTCGTCGGCCTCTTCCCGGTTCTCTACTGAATATTATCTTCGCCTGTCAGCCCATCGCAGCCTGCCATTTTTTATTAGCTTGA
The DNA here is from genome assembly GCF_030247195.1 of Topomyia yanbarensis. Taxonomy (NCBI): domain Eukaryota; kingdom Metazoa; phylum Arthropoda; class Insecta; order Diptera; family Culicidae; genus Topomyia; species Topomyia yanbarensis. The sequence continues at coordinate 270,892,555 of NC_080672.1, read as the reverse complement.
CAATATCCACTCCTTTATATTCTTGGTATAACTCGTGATTCATGCGACGCCGCCAGATGCCATTTTCTTCTTTGCCGCCGAGTATTGTTCGCAGAACCTTACGTTCGAAGACACCGAACGCTCTACGATCAACTTCCTTTAACATCTACGTTTCATGACCGTACAAGGCAACCGGAACTATCAATGTCTTGTACAACGCGAAATTTGTCTTCGTCTGCAAACTACGGGACGTCAGCTGGCTACGAAGTCCGTAAAAAGCACTATTTGCAGCTGCAAGACGCCTTTTCACCTCGCGGGTAACATCATTATCGCACGTCACTAGAGTAGGTACACAAATTCTTCTATTACTTCAATATTATCACCACCTAACACCAGTTCACCACCAACATTACTATTGGACCCACGTATTCTTCCAGCTATCATGTACTTCGTCTTGCTGGTGTTGATTGTGAGACCAATTCTTGCTGTTTCCCTTTTAAAAGGCAAGAATGCCTCTTCCACGGCTTGGCGGTCGATTCCAATGGTATCAATATCGTCCGCAAATCCTAGGAGCATATGCGATCGAGTGACGATGGTACCGTTCCTTTGCCCGCCTGCTCTCCTGATGGCACCTTCAAGAGCAATGTTGAACAGAAAGTTTGACAGCGCACCACCCTGCTTCAATCCGCCTAAGGTTACGAAGGACGTCGAAATCTCATCCGCAACCCGAACACTTGATTTCGATCTATCCAGCGTTGCACGAATCATCCTAATCAGTTTCGTCGGAAAACCATGTTCTACCATCAGTGAATCGTACGCCGTTTTGAAATCAATAAACAGATGGTGTGTCTGCAAGTTGCATTCCCGGAATTTATCTAGGATCTGTCGCAGGGTAAACATTTGATCCGTTGTTGATCGGCCTTCACGAAAACCACCTTGGTATTCGTCGACGAAAGACTCCTCCAACGGCCTCAATCTGTTGAACAGAATACGTGACATAATTTTGTACGCCGAATTGAGGAGTGATATTTCTCGATAATTGGCACACTCCAGTCTGTGTCCCTTTTTGTGTAAGGGACAAATGAGGCCCTCTAGCCAGTCAGCAGGCAGTTCTTCTTCTTCTCATACCTGCAAAAGAGTATGGTGAAATATTTCGGGCAGCTGCTCACTACCGTGTTTGAAAAGTTCGGCCGGGAGCTCGCCCTTTCCAGCAGCCTTACAGTTTTTCAGCTCTTTGGTTGTCTTTTTCACCTCTTCTAGCGTCGGAGGCTCCACAGCTTGTCCATCGTCACTTATCTTTATTCTGTTCGTTGACGCGCTAACATTCTCTCCATTCAACAATGTCTAGAAGTGCTGCTGGCTGCTACCATAGTTTTATCTGTCAGCAAGTTACCTTCACGGTCATTGCACATGATGGGAGACGGCGCTGTTTTTCTCCGTACGGCATTGACAGTTTCATAAAATTTTCGCATATCATTTTGTTCCATACTGTTTTGCGCCTCAGTAATGACGTTCTCCTAATACTGCTTTTTCGTTCTGCGGTGAATTCTTTTTTCGGCTTCTCTTGCTTCCTTGTACCGCTCTCTGTTCTGCCGAGTACCAGACACTAACATCCGACTTCTGGCAGCATTTTTCTCATCCGTCACTCTCTGGCACTCCTCATCGAACCAACCGTTTCTGGGTCGTTTCTGAGTTGTACCTATTACTTCTTATGCTGCTGTGCTCACCGCTCCGTAGATTGACTCCCACAGATTGTTGAGGTTGTCGTCTACGTTGATTCCCCTTATCCGCTCATCAAGCTTCTGGCGGTACTCGTCCGTCACACCTTCTGCTGAGAAGCGCTGGATATTGAAACGCAACGGTCGCTGAGTTCTTGAGTTCGCTACGGTTGATAACCATGCTCGAATCTTACTGACAACGAGATAGTGATCAGAGTCGATGTTTGGTCCTCTGAAGGTCCTCACATCTATAACATCCGAGAAGTGTCGGCCGTCTACCAGGACATGGTCTATTTGATTGCAAGTTTCGCCATTCGGGTGCATCCAGGTGTACTTACGGATGTCTTTGCGTGCAAAGTAAGTGCATGGCCATCCCTCTAGCTGCAGCGAAGGTCACTAGTCTCAGGCCGTTGTCATTGATTACAGAGTGAAGGCTCTCCTTACCAATGATTGGACGGAAAAAGTCCTCTCTACCGACCTGAGCGTTGGCGTCCCAAATAACAATTTTTGCGTCATGCTTTGGGCACTCTCCGTAGGTTTTGTCGCGACACTCGTAAAACGCGTCCTTCACGTCATCGGGTTTATCGTTTGTCGGTGCATAGATGTTGATCAAGCTGTAGTTGAAGAATTTGCCCCGTACCCTACACAGATTCGCTCGCTAACCGGTTTCCAACTTATAACACGCTTCATCTGCTTGCCGATCACTATGAAACCGACTCCATGTTCTGCCTCTTCGCCGCTATAGTAAATGTTGTATTTGAAGGAAGTGTTGGCGATGGGTTTCACCGCCCTGAATTCACGTTCTTCAGTTCTAGGCCACCGCACCACCTGAATTGCAGCCACGCTCACTCCAGCCGTCTGCAGTTCGCGAACCAAAAGACTCACTCGTCCGGGTTCATTCAAAGTCCTGACATTCCTTGTTCCGAGTTTCCAATCATTGTCCTTATTTCGTAGCTGGGTAGGTTGCCGCAAGTATCGTTCGTTTTTCTTTTCTTCTTCGCTTTTCGTGGTAATCGGGAGGGTTCGATAGGCTACCTTACCGGGGTCGCGCTACCAGATTTCATTGCTAATAGCTTTTATTCCCGCATCGTTCACAACATAATTTCACAGCTACAGAGGAGTACTACAAGTTGGCAACTTAAAAATATTTTTTTGCTTTTTCCAAAAATTTAAAAAAAAACATAAACATTTTTAACTAAATTTCACTGCTATACACAAAATAGTTTTTTTCTTCGTTTTCCTCAATTTTCACCTTTCAACGTTGAATGTATTCAACATAATGATTTCAAAATGCAAACAATATATTTGTTGGTACAATGGGAATGATGTGAAGAGGTTTTCATGGTGGTGACAACATACAATCGTGTTTTGAATATATTCTATAGCGATTTTACCGTAACCCACCAAAAGGCGGGGTTAGGCAGCATAGGGTTAATATTGAAAAATATGCTTCATTTTCCAGTCCCTTGCTAATTAAATGTAGTTAAAAACATAAAAAAAGGAAAACGAGTGAGTCAACTTTTAGTTGTTAATAAAAAAGAAAAAAGTTATGATAGTAGTCAGTACTTTTCTAATTTGGATTCAAGCTGATCAAAAATCAATCATCCTTATGTCCTGGAGGCAACAATTTTACAGTGATAATCGTTGTCACAATCCATTACCGGGTCTAGTTGAGGGGAGCCTACATCAATCATTCATTAAGTAGTGAATCTCGTATTTTGCTACCGCCTTCCACCTTTCACTCGTCGCGGTATCTATCCGTTTATGCCAAAACAGGAATGCTTGGCGCCACCGAACAACGCTGTAAAGCTGCTCGGGTTGAAAGAGAAAGGATAGCTTGCAGCAAAATACACTTCCCCGTTCCAATCGCTATCCGCATGCCGTCACCGAAGCACATGTTGCATCTAATGGCAGAAGGTGTACCCGGTTCCAAAACGATCCTCAACCTCAACCGATTCTCCGACTCTCCCACACTATCACGTGCAGCAACAGCATAAGCAGTTTGCGAAGTTGACTGCCGGACGCATCGGGCAAGGACTACTCAAACAAAGCTCAACCCCAAACCTTTCTTCGAATGCGAAGAGAAAAATTGCTCCTCAGTGAAAAGTCTGCTCAAAGCAGTTGTGCTGAGGTGGCCGGTCGGTAGATTGCTTGAAGTTAGTCGTTTCTTCGGTGCAGGTTGGGAGGAAACAATATTCTTTGGCATTGTTTATCTGAAAGTTTTACCGAGTGGAAAGAATTACTCAAGCCAACAAGATCAGACTATTGGATAAAAGGTAATCGCCGGAAAGTTCTCCTGCCCTAGTACCCCGCAGGTCGGTCGGAAAGTTTTTATTGCTTTGTTTGCTATGTCGCTCCCTGTCTGGCTATTCGGTGGTTTGTTGTGTTCAATGGTATTTTTATGGGAGTTTGAGATTGGATTTTCCACATTATGTCTGGAATGGTTGTACAATTTATCGAAAAGGATTCCATTCTTAAAGATTATTGTAACCTTTCTCCCAAACATCTGATTGCTTATGATGAAATACATTAACACAAATGCAACATTTTTTATCTACTTTTCAGAAAAACTTCTGTCATCGGAGGGTCGTGAATTGCGGCGGGCGCTGTTTTCCCTGAAGCAAATATTCCAGGAAGACAAAGATCTGGTGCATGGCTTTGTGGCACTCGGAGGCCTCATCTGTCTGGTTCAGATTGGCAACGAAGCGGACCAGAACTACCAGAATTACATCCTCCGGGCTCTCGGACAGGTCATGCTGTACGTAGATGGTATGAATGGAGTGATGAAACATGCGCCCACCATTCAATGGCTGTACTCGTTGATCGCATCCAAGTATCGGTTAGTGGTGAAGACTGCCCTCAAGCTGCTGCTGGTGTTTGTGGAGTACTGCGAGGGGAACTGCTATCTGATGGTCAGTGCGATTCGCTTCATCGATACGGCACATGGAGTGGTGCCCTGGAACAATATCATGAGGTGAGTGGAGTGTTTAGTACAAATGTCAGAAACTGAAGGTATATGGATGCTAATTAAAATCAATAGTTCGTATAAATCAAGTATCAGAATGTTATTACTGTGGAACATAGTAACTTTGATTAAATTAGATTTATTACGATAAATGATTTACAGCAGTGTCGGACAAAACAATAAGTTCACCTTATATAAAATGAAAAATAAGGTATTCTCTTCATTTTCATTCGTTAGAGTCATTTTAACGCAAATGATTTAATTTACGATTTCTTTTCATGAACAATATGAGAATAGAACTTATCCACCACCTTTACATTGAAATTGAAAGAACCAATATTTGAAACTCGAAAAGTTAGCGAACTAACAAGGCCACTTTACAGCACTGCTGTGAAAATTGATTAAATGAGTTAGTGATCCTGCCTGAAGATTTACATTAGTATTCGTTAGTATAGTTCGCATTTCTTAAAAATTGTGGAAATTTGTTCGACATTGACTGAGCCACAGTGCGCCATGTAGTAGTTAGGATAGCGGACCATGCTTCTTGCATATCTCTTATCTATTCTTTTTGCCTTTCTCAATAGAAAGGTATTGTAATTGCTCTGGAAACCGACCTTTTAACGAAGGCCCGGAGGGCCGAGTGACATATACCATTCGATTCAGCTCGTCGAGTTCGGCAAATGTCTGTGTGTGTATGTGCGTCTGTGTGTGTACGCGAACACAATCTCACTCACTTTTCTCAGAGATGGCTGAACCGATTTTCACAAACTTAGTCCCAAATGAAAGGTGCAACGTTCCCATAGCCTGTTATTGAATTTCTAATGGATTCGACTTCCGGTTCCGGAATTACAGAGTGATGAGTACGATCACGTAGAAAATGTCGATTTTAATAAATTCTGCAATGTATGTATGATGGTGAAAATTTTTCCACAGCTGCTTCGATTTGTAGTACTAGGTCACTAACAGTCATTCAAAGTCTTTTTGGTCACATTGGCCACCACCATCGGTTCCGGAAGCCTCGGCGGAAGCATCCAAATTCAGAATGACAGTAACATCGGTTTCTCGGAGATGGCTAGACCGTATCAACCAAACTTAGTCTCAAATGAAAGATGTTGCGTTCCGTAAATGGCTATTAAATTTTATCCCGAACTGACTATAAATTTAAATATATAAAATTTCGTACGGATCGCTTATATGGTTTCGGAAATATAAACTAAACCGTCCGGCAGGCATGCACAAGAACAGTGCTGCTCCGTGTCCTATTGCTTTGCACTGACTCATAATGTGTCAGCGTTAAATTCATTGAGCTAGTGGTTGCGCTGGTTTCCGATGAGCTAGAGTTAGCAAGTAGCACGAGCACCGATGAGCGAGAGCCCTCGCTAGCACGGTGATAGCTAGCACGCTGCACGGAGCTATAGCTCAGCTATAGCAAAGCAGAATAAAAAAACAACGCATTGGTGTGAGTAATGATGCCTGCATCGTTTTTTCAGTAACCTGTCGCACATTCACCAACGCATAGTTCTTGCTTTGTCCTATTCATTCGTTCCATAGCTTACACTACTGCACCGTTCTAGCTCATCGGACAAGCTTACCGTGCCAGCTCATTGAGTTAACTCGTGCTAGCTCACCGAGCTGGCTCATGGTGCTAGCTTATCGTGCTAACTCGTTGTGCTAGCTCTTCGAATCCTACAGCTTGAGCACGAAGGTTACCTAGCACGAGCGGTGTCAGTGCTTATTGCTGTTGGTTCGTTCAAAGCGGCCGCTCAGCTCGTGTTAGGCTCTCGTGCTGTGCTTTATGCATCCCTGCAGTCCGGTCACATATGAAATTCCCATATAACCCGGAACTCAAAATTTTTTTCCAAGGGGGGACCCCATGAAATTTCGGAAATCGAATTCGTATTTTTGATGCCAAACATCTTTACAATGCATAAAACGTCGAGATTTTATTTTATTTTTATGACAATCGACTTTTTGGGACTTTACCGATTTCGCATCTTTTTTAACTTTCTCATATAAAGAAAGGCTATGCAATCACTGTAAAAATCGACTTTTTAACCGAGGCCCGGAGGGCCGAGTGCCATACACCATTCGATTCAGTTCGTCGAGATCGGCAAATGTCTGTGTGTGTGAATGTATGTGTGTGTGTTTTCTTTTAATAGTAAGGTTAAAAAAGCTTCAAAAGCCTGGCCTGTAGTGTATTAGCACTGTGTGGGACTCACGACTCACGTTCGTGACTAACCACTAAAAACATTCCTTACTTTTTACGCCCTTCTTCCCCACGGAACTACGTCATCGTATTACTTCGTGGGGGGGGGGGTTTCGTTGCGCTTTCGTCGCACCTCTTCTGCTGCTCTATCTCGGAGCCTCGCTTGGTTCATGGAGTGGCACGACCTATGAGCTTTGATTTAACTCTCGGTTCCTCTCCTGCTTCTTGTCTCCATCCATTACGTCGCCGTTTATTTCTCGTGGTGAGCCGTTTAGGTGCTGATTCCCTGAGCCATTCAGCTCATGTTTCCGTGAGTCATTCAGCTCCCAGCCTTATCACGATCCACTTGGATAGTGCTCAACGGTGAACTCATCCTACTCCGACCTATGGTTCCCCGACGGAGGAATTTCCCCCGACACCGATACCCGCTTTCTTGAGCCATTTAGCTCTACTAAAATCATCCAGCTTTTCCGCTTATCATACTCCGATTGAGAGTTCCCCGACAACAGAATTTCTTTCGTTACCAGTGTTTGTTTCGTGAGCCAATTAGCTTCTCTTTTCGTCACGATTCTGTCGGGTAGTTCACGGCGCCGAATCAGCCCTATCGTGAATTCCCCGGCGGCAGACCGCTCCCGATGCCGATGTACGTTTCTGTGAGCCATTAAGCTCCCCGCCTCGTCTACTCGGTCTAGTCCCCGGCGGTGGACCTAGCCTACTCAACGGCCAGCCACCAGATGCTGAGGTCCATCCAGCGATTCCGGGTAGATCGTAGCTTCCGGTTCACTGGCGCCCCAACGACCCACTTCTGGCTATTCGACGCGGTCTACTCGGTCTAATCCCCGACGGTGGATCTAGCCTACTCACGAGCTACCCGGTAGAGTGTCGAGGTCGGTCTGGCGATTCCGGTGGAGCCTGACGTCCGGTTCGCTGGCGCACCGACGACCCGAGCCCGGTGCTACATCGCGTACTACTCAACTGGTCCCCGGCGGTGGACCCAGTCTACACCGTCGGTGAGTTTCCCGGCGGCGGAATTTCTCCCCAAAACCCTATTTGTGGCTCTACTGCAGCGTTCTAACCAATGTCGTTAATTTGTTGGTCCCTTCGCCATTTCCTTTGCAGCTCGGAGAGTATACTCGAACAACTCTGTTGACAGCGTCCCAGATATGCTCGTCGCGGCACATCTCTTCGACGATATTATCCACTGTTATATCAGGCATACCCCTTCGCACTTCTTCGAATCTGGGGCATTCGAAGACCACGTGTTCCGGTGTCTCTTGCACGTTCACAAACTCCGGGCAAAGGGTTGACGAAGCGTGTCCAAACCGATGTAGGTATTTCCGGAAATATCCATGCCCTGACAAATGGGTTATGGGATCCGCGTAATCCCACTCTTGCTGCCACTTAGCCAACGAGTCCGCTCGAACCAGTCTCCTTGCATTACGTTCATTTCTCCGCTGGTAGCATTCTACGACCACAGCCAGAGTGATGCAGATGGGATCCCGGCAATTACGCATACCGCCTCCGACGATATCGTTCTGTACGCATTCGCGACACGAACAGCCATTAGGCGAAAAGTGCTTGTCAACTTCGTCCGGTTCCGCTTTGAGTTCAGCGCAGCAGCCCAGGCCGGTACGCCATATCTCAGGATTGAGGATGAGACATTCGCCAGGAGACGTCTCGTGCTGCCTCTTGCCCCTCCGTGATTCGGCATGATCCTTGCCAATGCGCTAGTTGTCCTCGCAGCCTTCTCACATACATAGTCGACATGGCAGTTGTAATTCAACCGATCGTCAACCATCACACCCAGGTGCTTCAGCGCGCGCATCTATGAAATGGATTGTCCCCCGACGCTGATCTCGAGACGCTGGATTTGCTTACGATTGCTAACCAGCACTACCTCAGTCTTGTGGTGAGCCAGCTGCAACTTGACGTTAACCATCCAGGTTTCCACGATGCCTATTGTCTCTGCCGTCAGCATCTCCACCTCCTCAAGGGTCTCGCCCGTTATCGTCAGGACATCATTTGCAAAGCCAACGATTTCCACTCCCCTGGGCAGTTCCAGTGTTAACACTCCGTTGTACATAATATTCCAGAGCGTTGGGCCGAGTATGGAGCCCGGAGGTACACCCGCCGTTACCCTAATCGACCTCTGCCCCGTGTTCGTTTCGTAGACCAGTACTCGGTTCTGAAAGTAACTTTTCAGAACCCTGCACAGATAGTCCGGAACCCGCATTCTATGCAGCGCTACGGCGATGGCTCCCCAGCTAGCACTGTTGAACGCGTTCTTCACGTCTATCGTTACCACGGCGCAGTAGCGATTACCCCTTCTCTTTTGCTTCAATGCTTTCTCCGCGTTCGTGATGACGATGCGGATGGCGTCCACCGTCGATATTCCTTTCCGGAACCCAAACTGTCTCTGCGATAGTCCGTTCTCACTTTCAGCGTAGGTCGTCAGCCTGTTGAGGATGACTTTTTCCAGGAGTTTACCGAGAGTATCCAGCAGGCATATAGGCCGATACGATGCTGGATCTCCTGGTGATTTCCCTGGTTTTGGCAGTAACACCAGCTTCTGGATCTTCCATCTATCCGGGAAGTAGCCATCGTCCAGGCATTTCTATAGGACTATCCTGATCATGTCCGGAAACGCCAGGATCGCAGTCTTCAGTGCCACGTTGGGGATACCATCCGGTCCGGGAGCTTTCTTCGCTTTCAGCCCTTTTGCCACTATAAGGAGCTCGTCGTTGGAAACCTGCATTTCCACCGTTTGCATCAGCGTACGGTGTAGGCGGCCATGCGGTTGGGTCGTGCTTCTGGAAAAGGCCTTCCACGATAATTTTCAGCTTGTCGCCGCACATTTCGACTGGCTTCATTGGACACTTGATCCTGGCCATAACGACACGGTAAGCATTGCCCCAGGGGTTAGCGTCTACTTCTCTGCACAGCTCCTTGTAGCAGGTGGACTTGCTTAGCACTATCTCACGTTTAAAAGCGGCCATGGCCGCCCGGAATGTTACCTTACACTCTTCTCTGACTGCCTCAGATCCTGCTCTCTGAACGCGTCTTCTGGCTTTTAAGCAAGTAGCCCGGATGATGCTTAGCCTTTCGTTTCACCAGTACGCCGGACGCCGGTAGTTCCTCGGCTCCATTTTCCTCGGCATTGTTATATCGCATGCCCTAGCTATTATTTCCAACAGCTCATCGGCACTCAGAATTGGAGTGGCGCTGTCAGCACGAAGTGCTTCCACAAAAAGGTCCTTGTCGAATTCCTGTATTTTCCACTTCCGCTCGCCAGTCCTCACTCTCTGCGTCACCGTACGATTTCGCCGACCAATGGTGTAGTGGATGGCTTGGTGATCACTATGTGTGTACTGCTCACTAACTCGCCAATTCATGTCATCCATCAGCGACGCGCTGCAGAATGTTACGTCTATGATGGATTTCCGACCGTCTTTACGGAACCTTCATTGCACAGCTTTACGTCCAGCTTCGCCAGTGCTTCCAATAGGCTGTAACTTCGTGCGTTCGTCAGCCTGCTACCCCACTCCACGGTCCAAGCGTTGAAATCTCCTCCTATAACAACCGGCGTTCGAGTTGGTGTCCACCGTGGAGGAGCATAACAGCTACTCACGAATACGCCGTTTATCCTGGCGATCACGAAACCTTCGTGTGTGCTATCCACCACTTCTTGAACAGGGAAACCGCCCATCACTTGGATTGCCGCCATCCCTGCACTATCCACCACCCAGTTACCGTTATCGGGAGGGACACGATACGGCTCTGCAATAATTGCAGCGTCGCACTTCATTTCTGTTGTTGACTGCCATAACAGTTGCTGTGCATTTTGTTCCGGATTATGAGTTGAAGAGTATGGTTACAAAACAAAATTTGTTGGTTTGTCCACATCGGTTTCTCGGAATTTTCTGAACCGATTTTGACAAACTTGATTTTAAATGAAAGGTCCATCAGCCGCTGTTGAATTATGTGTGGATCCGAGTTCTGGTTCCTGAATTACAGGGTGATACGTACGATCACGCAGCAAATCCCGATTCTAACGAATTCTGCGATGAATGTAAAAAGGTGAATTTTTTTCCAAAATGTAAACACAACTGTTGAATTTGTAGATCTAGGTCACCAACAGTCATTCAAAGTCTCTTTGGCCACACTGACCACCATCGACGGATCCGGAAGCATCCAAATTCAGAATAACGGTTATATTGGTTTCTCGAAAATGGCTAGATCGATTTGATCAACTTAGTCTCGAATGAAAGGTGTTGCGTCCCCGGAAACAGATATTAAATTCCATCTCCATCCGACTTCCGGCTCCGGAATTACGGGTTGTGGAGTGCGATCACATGAAAAACTCCGATTCAAACCGATACTGCGATGAATGCAAAAGGTGCTCTTATATATACTTACCAAGTGTAATAAGAATGAAAGACATTTCCATAATGTTATATCGTACGAACCAGCTATTAAATCATAGTTTGGAGAAATGAGAAAGGCACAATTGCACCTCTAGGTGGATTAAAACAGGTTTTTCAATTCAATATTACCGTGGTTGTTTTTTTCTTTTACAAAATTTTAGAACTCGAATAATGATTTCTTTTCTTGCATATAGTTGTCAAGTCATGAATAATAAAATTGTAATGTATACATACAGCTTTTAATAAATATAAGCAACTAAAAAATTCTCGTGTTCATGATTGAGAAAGGCACATTGGCTCCGCCAGGTGGATTAAAACAGGTTTTTATCTTAAGGTTTGTCAGGGTCAATTGATTCTTCAACGATCTGTCATAAGTTTTTATTTGGATTAAGAACCATAAATTCAGCATTACGTGGATGTTAAGGTCATCTTACCACTTTTTACCGGTATGAGCAGTATTATTTGAACCATTAGCTTGTATAAACTTGACACTTCAGTTACATTTATCACTCAACAGTGTGGAATCGCTAAAGATCCCAGCATTAAAATATTAATCCATAATATCTTTGTTCCGGCAATTCCATAATATTCTCTCCTCCATGTTTGACTATATTGCGACTAACGTTAAGAATTTCTGAACTTCGAACCAATCGTTGCCTTTTAAATCAAATAATTTTACACCTTTGTCATCTGCCCATAGGATGTCCCGCTATATTTTCGAAATCAGCCCACTTTAGTTGTTGTTTAGCGAACTCCAGTCCAATCTTTGAGTGTCTATTGGTCTAATTGGACTTTACTGGGATCCTACCAATAAGTTTAGAAGCCTCTTCTGGAGAGTCCTGGGTGACGGTGATTGCAGGTGGTTTAAATGTACCTATCCATAATAGAAAGTCTTTTGAAATAAGTGTAAATAGAAAACATGTTGTCGATTTTTTCTGGAACACAAAAACAATCTCTCGCTGCGCTTTTCCCTCTTTCACCGGTTCTTTTATCAAAATCTGTCCTTTTTTCGAAAATGATATCTTAGACCGCTCTTTCTCTATAAGCTGGCAACGAGTTGGCTTAAGATAGATTTTTAACGCAATTTTCGATATTTTTCCCAAGGAACAATAATATTTAAACTGCAAAAATTCGGGAGATACCGAAGTTGTGATCAGATAACGAATGTGGTCCTATTTTTATGTCTCGTAGTTTGCCTAGCATCCACATTAAAATGCCAAAACTATTAGCATCATACAACTCTTCATGACAAAAAGTTGGTAACGATTATTTGCACATTATTACTACTGTCCGCTGCTCAAGCGACAGTAGCAAGCGGATGAAAAATAACGACTGTCCACTAACTGTTTCCATATTTTTCCGAGACAATTATGTTCGAAATGGTGGAGCAGAGGTCTTTTTCGCGATTTTAACTCGAAATGGCTTTTATAGTACAGTGTTGTGTTTGCACCTGATGTTTTTGTGGCTATTGGAAACTAATTGTGGAAGCTGGTCCTGGGTGAAGCTCTCCCCCATCTACTACAAAATGCTCCTGAAATTTCACACGTCATCTGACAGCGCACTCACTGAAAATATAAATTCGTAAATACGATTAATTTGATCGTGCAATGCACGAATTCATTCGTCATTTTGTGCAGTGAAGTATTTTCGTGCGTTGTAAATAGTAGATTTCGTATATTTCATGAACTGAAGAAATGGCCGCTTGTTGAACGAAAGTTTTCGCAAATTCTACATATTTAGTGTACATTTCATGAATGTCACGTTGATAACGAAATTATTTTCCGTGAATGAAACGAAATGTTTCGTTTGTTTTAATAAAGGTTTGTGAGTGTTACGAACGATTTCGTTGGTCGCACGAATTCTTTTTCGTTCGTCTTGGAAAAGTTTTTGTATTTATTAGCATATTTTTTGGTATTGCTACGGCGGAATTTGGAATGAGCTCCTTATCTTTGCAATTATCCCGGAAGAGAGAAAAACTCAAACTTATTCATAAAAAAACAACGAACAGTTCGCGATGGCTCAACTGAAACCGATCGAAGCCGTACTGCTCCGAATTCTGAATCAACTAAAAGCGAAATAGGGCCAGGAAATATTATAAAGACTTTCGTATATATAAGCGAACAATTCGCTTGCCTAATGAAGTCGATTCGTAATAAGCCACTGAAAGTCATTTCGTAGATTTTACGAAAAACTCGTAATAAAAAATAAAAGTGTTTTAATAGGGATGGGACGAGGGGTCTTCCGCAAACCTACCTCAGGCAAGTACAATGCATCTATGAGCTCTTCCTTGCCTCAAAGCTCTTCGATTTCCAGCATTGGTCAACGACGGGCTAAACTGCTGTTATACTACCAAAATGTTGGTGGTATTAATTCAATCGTTGAGCAATACCGTCTTGCAGTCTCCGATAAGAGTTTTGACATCATTGTCTTCGTCGAAACATGGTTGAACGCTTTCCAGTCAGATGTTCGGTACTGAATACGAGGTTTTTCGCTGTGACCGGAGCCCTAGCAACAGCCGAAAATCCACCGGAGGCGGCGTATTAGTAGCGGTTACAACCAGCTTGAAGGCAAGAATCGTCGAGAACACTTCTTGGGTTTGTTTAGAGCAGGTTTGGACGATTATCGAGCTTGGCGACCGTAAGTTGTACTTGTGTTCGTTGTATGTTCCACCCGACCGCGCTCGTGATACCGAATACGTTGAAGCACACTGCAGCTCAGTTTTTACTATCCTCGAATATGCTGACGCTGCTGATAAGATCATGGTACTAGGAGATTTTAATCTTCCTAGCATTTCATGGAAATCTTTCCGTAATGGATTTCTTTATCCGGATTTGGACCATTCCTTTCTCCACCCATGTGCAGTGAGGCTACTTGACAGCTATAGCTCAGCCACGTTACTACAAATCAATCCTATTGCCAATGAGAATAGCCGCCATCTCGATCTTTGTTTTGTCAGCGATCATGTTTCCGCCACATCAATAGTGACGGCTCCCTCTCCCCTAGTAAAACCAGTGGCACATCATCCTCCACTGATCGCCACGATTGATAGCTCTGTGGTGCATGACTTCGATATATTACCGCTTTCTGTCTCCTACAATTTCCGTAAAGCTGATCATCGCAGTGTCGCAGATCTCCTTTCTACCATCGATTGGGAAAATATTCTGGACCCCGAAGATGTCGAAACCTCAGTTCAAACCTTTTCAAACGTTCTGGTGTACGCTATTGACAGGCACGTTCCAAAGAAAGTTCACCATCGACAAACCGGCCCTCCATTGCAAACGAGAAAACTACGACGGCTGAAGTCTATAAAGAGAGCTGCCCTGCGGAGATTTACCAAGTATCGCACAATATCACTCAGAGACTATAACGTCAGTCTCAACCATGCGTACAAACGAGCCAGTCAACACTGTTTCTATCGATATCAGCAAAATATTCAGCGTAATCTCAAGTCGCATCCTAAACGTTTCTGGAAATATGTGAACAAACAGCGCAAGGAATCAGGACTACCGTCGTCTATGAATTTCAATGGGATGTTCCCTACCACATCTCGAGACATTTGTTCTTTTTTTTCGGAAAAAATAACGAATGTATTCACAGATGAGGCACTAACTATTGAGCAAACCGAACTCGCCGCTAACAGAGCTCCACTTGGGGGTCACACTCTGGGTGCTATCGATTTTAATGCAACGATGATTACCAGAGCTTCCTCTCGACTTAAGTCATCTTTCAATCCGGGACCCGACGAGCTCTAGAGGTATTTTTCTATCCTGCTGGAAATCAGCGAACATGTTCCCAGTTCATAAAAAGGGCAATAAGCGAGACGTCAATAATTACCGTGAAATAACTTCATTGAGTGCTGTCTCGAAGTTGTTCGAGCTGGTGATTATGGAACCTCTTCAGGCTATAAGCAGTACCTAAGTGACGATAAACATAGCTTCACGCCAGGGCGGTCAACTGCATCTAACCTGTTATGCTTAACATCCTACATAACAGAGAGTATGGAACGTCGCGCTCAAACTGACGTCGTTTAAACCGACTTATCTGCCGCTTTTGATAAGCTAAACCACGATATCATAATAGCAAAAATGGAGAGATTTGGAATAAATTGTAGTGTTTTGCAGTGGTTTCGATCTTACCTCACAGACCGAGAGATAGCGGTTGTCATAGGAGATTGCCAGGGCCCTATATTCACTTCTACGTCAGAAATACCTCAAGGAAGCCACTTGGGACCGTTGATGTTTCTGATATACTTCAATGATGTACATCTAATTCCGAAGACTCCCCGATTGTCCTTCGCGGACGATCTCAAGATTTTTCGCATAATTCGTACAATTGAAGATTGCAGATTTCTCCAACAGCAGCTTCAAGCCTTTGCTGACTGGTGTACCATTAACCGCATGTATGTAAACCTGTGCTCGGTAATATCATTCTCACGGAAAAAGGATTCCATCTATTTTAAGTACCGTCTTCTAGAAACCGAAATCGAACGCGTCAGTCACGTGAAGGACTTGGGAGTGATTCTGGATTCTCAACTTACGTTCAAACAACACGTCTCCTATGCAGTCGGTAAAGCGTCTCGAGCGCTAGGATGCATCTTCAGGATAGCCAAAAATTTTACTGATATTTATTGTCTTAAGGTGAAGCGATGCCAAAATCAAAACAAAGGTTCGGTTATGTTCGGCTATGTTCGGGTTACGTGCAGCATCTGTGTGCGGTTAGAAAGTACTATACCGATATGAGATGGCACGCACACAAGCGTATCGTTCAGCAATCAGCTGACTGATTTTTGCACCACGTGTTTCATTTGTTTTGAAAAATTGTTGTTGTTGTTGTTGTTGTTTATTAACGACACTTTACACCAAGGAAGGGTGCATTCGTGTCGGAAGAAAATATTTTACCTGTTAATTTTACAATGCAGTTATCAGTTATGCAGTTATAAATCAAAATATACATTTATAGCAATTTAAATAGGTTAGTTTCCTTAAGGAATTTTACTATACTCTCCTCATTTTTCCTGTCGTTGCGCAGAGCCACTCGCAGACTAGTCGACTTGATGTCGTGCTTCCTTCTAACGTCGTCGTACTTTCTGCAGTGGAGGATCACATGGCGGACATCTACAACGATCCCACAGCAGTCGCACACTGGTGGTGAAGTTTTCTTTAGCAGAAAGTCGTGTGTTAGCCGAGTATGCCCTATTCGAAGCCGGGTAAGAACTCGCTGTTCGGCCGAATTCTCGCGGTCAGTCCACTTCACTGTGTCGAATTTAACTTCACGAAGTTTTACTTCAGTGGACGCTGACCACCGACGGTACCATTGGTTTCGGATAGCTGTTTTTATATGCTTGACGGCGTCTGCCCCCGGAACAGATATAGCTAACGGAGCAATGTTCCTCGCTTCTCCAGCGAGTCTGTCTGCCTCCTCGTTGCCACGGATGCCAGCGTGACCTGGAATCCAGCAAAGCTTGATTGAACGATTTCGTAGCAGGTTTTCAATTTCCTGGATCCACGGGTGCTGGGATGTGCCGGCTTCGATTGCCGATAAACAGCTGGCCGAATCGGACATTATTACTAAGTCGCTGACCGTGTTGAATGTTGTTAGCGCTGTTTTTATTGCGAATGCCTCTGCCGAGAAGACACTGCATTGCTGTGGAAGACCAAGTGACTGTTGGAAGTGTTCTCCAAAAACTCCGGCGCCTACTGCGGTATCGTCTTTCGAGCCATCTGTGTAGACGATTGTTGAACGGCTGAGATGATTTGTCAGGAGCTCTTGAACAACTGGACGAACAATACCCGAGGGGTCTCCAGCTTTTACGCGCTTCTTGATTTCCCAAAGGATCTGGGGTGTGCGGTCGTACCACTTTCGATCAGATAGTCGCGTTCGGGTGTAGATGTTTGGGAGAGCAGTTCCGACTATTTCTGTCAAACGTTCGGAAGCTCGGCAAACCAGGGGAAGGTCAGCATTCTCCCTGCTGTTTCCCAACATTCTGATGGCTAATTGGGCTACAGTTTGGAGAATGAGAAGATCTAACGGTAGAGTACCTGCTTCAGCCATAATGGCTATGATCGGACTGGTGACGTATGCTCCAGATGCATATCTGATCATCTTGTTGTATGCGGGTGCCAGGGTTTTGATGACAGCATCTCCACCCCTACTAACGATTCCTATACCGTACAAAAGTCGCGAAGTAATAATAGCGGATCCAATTCGCAGTAAAGATGAGCGTTGACCACGGGGAAGTTTGGCACCGATCATCTTCAGGATGCGCAGCCTAGATTCGCATGCCTTCTTCGTCAATTTGCAGTGCGCTGCGAAGTTGAGTGATCGATCGAGGGTAACGCCGAGAATTTTCAGGCGTGTTTCTGTCGGTATAGCAACTCGATCTATCGTGATTGCTTGACTGGGTGCACGACGGGCATTAGGGCTACAATAGAAGATGCTGGATTTTGTTGCAGATATCGTAAATCCAACACTTCTTGCCCATTCATGGACGGCTTTTACTGCTGACTGAAGCTTTCGATAAAGCGGCTGGTCTTTCTTCCCCCAAACTACGAGTAGGATATCGTCGGCGTACAACAAGATCTTCACAGTGTTCGGAACCACGCGAAAGATGGGTTGAATGGCCACGAGAAACAGCGTAACCGAGAGCACTGAGCCTTGTGGCACACCGTTTTCCAGCGGATGCGCTGGCGATAAGTAACCCTCTACATTAACCTGGAACGATCTTTCTGTCAGGAAGCTGTTCAACACGTTGATCATTCTACCGCGTATGTGCCATTTCTTTAGTGTTCGTAGTATGCCATACCTCCACGTGGTATCGTAAGCCTTGGACAAGTCAAGCGACGCTATCAGACAGTGCTCGTCACGGTCGGGTAATGACCTCTCCAATTCCGCAAAATATGTGTCAGTGCCCCGACCGGACCTGAAGGCATGTTGTCGTTTGTCGAGATGCCCGTTCGCCTCTAGTTCGGTGGTCAGCCGTCGGTTGACTATTCGCTCGAAAACCTTCGCCATACAGCTCGTTAGGGTTATTGGACGGAATGCAGCTGGACCCGCGTCATTCGAGTTTGACTTTGGAATTGGTACGATGATTCCAGTTCGCCAACAGGGTGGAAACACGCCACTACGCCATATTCTATTGAATAGTTCCAACATGGCAGTTTTCACCGACAACGGCAGTCGCTGAAGCATTGGATAACCGATGCAGTCCGGGCCTGAAGAGCCACTTCGTCCTCTATCGAGTGCCCAAAGCAGCTCGTTCAGAGTGAAGTCTGTGTTGTAAGTATCGTCGGTATCCGGCGAGAAATTCACGCGGTTTCGTTCGGCCTTTTCCTTCTCTCTTTGGAACAATGGCGAGTAGCTGGAGGTGGCGGATCGTTCGCTGTAATGTTGTGCCAGTTCTTCAGCTACTTCTTCAGCCTTATCCGTGTAGCCGCTAGATCGCTTGATGACAGTTGGTCGATGCTGACGTTTCCCTCTCAACCTGTTCACTGTCTGCCACATCTCCGTCGCAGTGGAACTCGGAGATATCTTCGTGACGAATTCCTCCCATGATCGCTGTTTGGCATCATGGATCGACTTTCGTGCAGCTGCACGCGCCTCTTGGAAGTGTTTTAGTGCATCGGCTTTCCGTGGGTCTTCTGCTTGAATACGCCTTAGTGCTCTCAGTGTTTTTCTTCTCGTTTTGATGGCCGCTTTAACCTCCGGACACCACCACGGAACCGCTTTTGGACCGACTCTACCGGTTGTGCGGGGTATCGCAGTGTTTGCTGCTTTAATCAAACGGTCAACGAAACAGTCAATTGATATTTCGGCACCCGGTCGAATAGCGCTGGCGGTTAGATGTTCGAAAGTTGTCCAATCCGCTTGGTCGTAGATCCATTTCTGTCTTTTCGTTGGAGTATGTGACAGTCCGGGAGTGGAAACGAGAATTGGAAAATGGTCACTATTATGGGTGTCCGGGAGAGTTCGCCAAATAAATTTCGAGGCTACAGTTTCAGAACAGATAGAGAGGTCAATAGCTGAAGTGACACCGGTAGCTGGATCAATCCGGGTATGTGATCCGTCGTTGAGAATGACTAGTCTTTCCGACAATGTTTTCTCGGCGATAAAGTAGCCTAGTGCAGTAGATTTATTGGAAAAATAAAAAGGTACAAATTTCCCAAACGAATCAAAACTCCGTGAGGAGAATCTATTTATAAGCCTGTGCTAACATGCCTGCACACAGTGATACAATTTCTAAGCAATCTGATATAAGACATTCAAGTTACAAAATATTTTGTCTTGCGCGCCTATGCAATGTTTTGATTTTAATGATGAAATAAAAAGAAGAAGCAGAAACGACGGCGGCCATTTTAGCTGCCACCTTGTGGCTCTATTCAGCATGTCCTTAAATCGCTGTACTGCGCTTTATCCCGATCAATCTTAGAATATTGTCCTGAAGTGTGGAGCCCAAACTACAATAACAGCGTCGCTTTTTATGTTTCGCGCTCCGTAGATTGCCGTGAAGAGATCCTGTCCGATTACCTAGCTATGAAAACCGGTGTCAGCTGGTTCAACTGGAACCCCTTTATGTTCGAAGGAATACAGCAAGAGCTTTGTTCATCGCCGTCACTTTGCAAGGTCATATAGTTGCCCCAGCTATATTGGATCAAATTAATATAAACGTCATACCACGAACATTACGCAACAACATTATGCTTCGATTCCCGTTCAGACGCACTAATTATAGTATGCATGGAGCCATCACTGGTCTACAATGGATTTTTAACCAGGTTGCTTCAGCTTTCGATTTCAACGTGTCTAGACAAACTCTGCGTCAGCGATTTTCTAGACTTTTTATTCAATCTTTTAACCACAATTGACTTTTTTACCGTTTTTGTGAATTATTGACCACTATTTGTGTATATGATTTGAATGTTAGTAATAAGTTTATTATTAAGACCAACACCATTGGGGCTTTGGAACTCCTGTTGGTGTATAAGACTAATAAAGAATAGAACTACGAATGATTCACGAAATGCGCGAAATTTTATGAAAATTATCTGTACGAAACTAATTGTGATCTGCATATCCAACAATCTCGAAACTCATTTCAGTCAGAACATAGAGAAGATCGTCCACCACTAGTGACGAGAGCAGGAGTAATAGTTCACCTCCCTGGGGAGAGCCTCTATTGGCTGTTATAGTTGCTTTCGTGTCTCCAACGTAGCTGTGATCACTCGACTCAGAAGCATTTCAAGAACCCAGGCCGCTATCGAATTTTCAGCCCCTCTTTTGCTTTGTAGGACGTGTTATCAAAAGCACACTTTTTTCAATAAGTGTCACATGTTTTTACAAAACTTGCGCATTGACAGTTTTTCGCCCTTTCTCAACTCAGCGCTGTATTTGGTAAGAGCGTTGCTGTGGTCTGAACCAGTTATCAGTAATCGTCGCTTCATTTCTAAGTATTGCTAGATTTTCGTTTCATCAACATCACGGAAATGATCCTTTTGTAGGTTATTTTTCGCATTATCCAGATCTGCTGGAGATCTTGCCCCCCGTTTTTGACTGTTACAGGTGTGAGCGAAATGCACACCAATTTGTTTTCCTTATTTCCCTGTGTTTTACACTATGAGTTTATTGGCTTCTATGGGGACCATTATGTATCTGTGATCCGACAGTCTATTAATGTAAGTACAATTACCTTATTACATACATTGACATCATTTGACGAAAGGTATTCTAGTAGGCACTCACTTCTGGTATTTATATTCGTGCTACCCATATTGTGTGATATGCATTGGCATCACATCCAATAATGAAGGACTTTTTTGTGCTTCTGCAGTATTTTACGAGGGCATCGATTTTAGAAGGCGGTGCTGTATCCGTATCTCACGGGAAGTAGCAGACGCTATAACAATCTCTTGCGTGCCATTGACGGATCCACTTATTGGGAGGTTCTGTGCAGAAATTGTTGTTATGATTCTGCGCTACGCGGAGGATGTTTCCATCGGACCTGTCGATGCTGTTGGGAAAATACCCGATGTACAGAACTTGTTTCGGAATCTGCGATGTTTTAACGGCTTCCAATCCTTGTCTGCACAGGCGATTTCGAGGTACCCTTAATTGTATGTGCACTTCCTAAATTTGGGTGTCGTATAGCTTAAGTTCTGCTCCATGACGCTCTCGGTCAGTGCGCATCGAATAGCATTCGCTTATTCTGAGGTTATGTGCAGGGTACCCAACCGCAGTGCTGTGCAATCTCACGATGGTCTTTGAATTGTGACGGTAAATATGAAGTGACCGTATCACCACAAAAATGACCGTTATTTCATTTCCATTTTCCTCGGATAGTGTTTCAGTTAACTATCTCTCACAGAAGCCGTGCGAGAGAGAGAACGCATTGAAATGATAGACAGATTGAGTACCATTTGTTTTGGATTGGTATGGTAAACTAAATATTATCAGTGTACTGTATTCAGGCAGCATGCGGTGCTTTGTTGATTTTTTCTCCATCTTTCAGTTTCTTTTATGCATAGCTTTTGTATGTGAAACCGCCCGTTTGTTAGTTCTAGCTCGTTGTTTGTAATAAGATGACCGTCATAACCGTATTTATATTGTTAATAAAACCACGGTCAATTTCCCTTCCTCTCAATAATGATTCCAATGAGTGAGAGATTCAGAAGAGAACCGTCTGACTGTTGTCAATTCATTGGAATGAGAACCGTAACTCAAAAAAGCATCGCTTACTACTTTAACTGCTAACCGTTTCATTCTCTTTTGTCTAGCTGGTTTGCCATCAGTACCGTGAGGGAGCTCAGCACTGCCCAACCGTAATAATAACCATCGAGTTTGACTTGATCATTTCGGTGAAGGATGAGCGCAGCTCAGTTTTTTTGTATCGTTCTTGGATCCTGTCCCTTGATCTTTTTCGACTGGAGCTCCTTCCTGCATCCACTATTGTTCGGTGACTCTGCACTCACTATTATCCGTTAAACGCCGCCACTTGGCTAGTGCCTTCCCTATCGAGATTTTGGCCAACACTAGCGGATTTTTGGCCGTTTCTCAGCAGCCATATAACTTTTGTTTGAAAACGATGCATGCAAAATCTTCTGCGCCCTTTAAAAAAGCGCTCTTGAGTCGAAATTATCTGCTCGATCACAATTTTAAAGATGTTTGGATCAACCTTGTTGGAATTGCAGTATAACATTCTGTCAGTATTTTTTGTCACGGTAAATATTCCATTATAACTAATTCAATACAAACTTATCAAAAGTGATAACAGAAAGTGATTCCTATTATTTTGGTTTAATTTCTGCACAATAAAACTTGCGTAGTTTTGAATTAACATATATTTTCTATGCAATTTTTCTCTGTAGTAGGAAAATGACCGTAATAAAAAGTCTCTGTTGTACTTTTGAAGATTTAAACCTCTAAAAGGCAAGCTAAAATTGTGACTTCAAGAAGCATAGCTTCTAAGGCCCAACGAAATCAAAAACTTTTTTTTGTAGTTTTATCAGTGAGAGAATCGAAATCTCAAAAACGCTCGATCATTTCTATTTCAAATTTTAAGTTTATTGAAACTAGAGAACTGTAACTAGCCGGGCCTCTGAAACCCTTTGCCGTTTTGAGAGCTAATATTGAATACATTTTACAGTACATGTTTTTATTTTGCGTTTTATATTGGAATCTGTGTTTTCATTACCCATTAATTATAGCACTTTTCCTACTTTTCCAGACTGCTCAAAGACTACGAGAACGCCGACACGGAGCTTCTCATCTACGCAACCTCGTTGGTCAACAAAACTCTATCCGGATTAAGCGACCAAGATAGCTTCTACGACGAAAGTGATTTCCTGGAACAGCAAGGCATGGAGGGTATCATTCAGCGGTATATGTCCCGCCCTGGAACGGACCTGGATCTACTGGATCAACTTCAGCTGTACGAAACTGTACTGCGATTTGAAGACGGCGAAACCGATGGTATCCGGATACCGGATAACACGGTTCGAAAGACGCTTCGCTACCGATCGAACGACACCAGCGATAGACGAAAGTCACGAAGACATAGTACTGGTACGGCACCGGTGACAGCGGCTCAACAACCTCCACCAATACCACCGCCGCCTCCGCCACACATATTGTACTCACTTCCACCTAATATGCCGCCCCCGCCACCGCCTCCCATACCTCCCCCAGTAGCACCAGTTACGCTGTATGCACCACTGAGGATTCCGTTGCAGCAAACTGTTGACGAGGATAGCTCAAGCTCGGCCAACTCAGCCGATCACAATCTGGCGGGTAGTGGGTATCGAGACGATTCCAGGGATACAACTGGAGTTACACCTGGACTGAGAAGGAGACGCGAACGAGCTGAACGGCAAAAGACTTTCATGCGGGAACAACAGGAACTATCCCAGTTTAAAGCTCAGGAAGACACGAACGGTCACGGTAAGATTTGGGCACCATTCTTAAAATAGTGTTACTGCAGTTTCATCTCTAATCTCGCTTGTGTGAGACTTGTTTTTCTGTCAATTTTGTAACTAACCGCTACTTTGTGGCGTCCACGCGCTTTTCTCTTTATAACACACCCCCTGCATAGGTTACATTCTAACCCAAAGCCATCAGCCGCAGCAGGCACAACAACAAACACCCACGTTGCCGGTTCGGCTGCGAAATGGACATGAATCTCGTAGCACGCGACTTAGCAACGGCAATCAGCCACCAACTATCAACGAATATGACCCTTCAACGCGGGTGCCCAACCTAACTCAATCTGTGATCTATAGTAAGCATAATAGTACTAATTATAGCGGAATGAACGGCGATCTCGGTGTTTCGAATGGAACAAACGGAACCAGTCACGATCCGATCGAGTACAGAAACAGTAAGAACCTGCTGCTGAGTAAGAAAAATGGTGTTAGCAATGGAACCTACAGTAACGGTAAGCTGGATGTCAATGGGAACATGTCCAACGGAAGGGGTTCCAGCAGTCCATCGGAGCTGGATGAGAACGAGAGTCCAAATATCAAAATGAACGGAAATTACGGCGACATCAATGGCTACGGCAATGGACATGTTTATCAATTAAATGGTTTCAGGCAGCAGAATGGGAAGGAAGAACCTCGTCGCAGCAGCACCTACATCAATGGTAATGGTAATGGTCATGTTCCGACGAATGGGCATCACGTGGAACTGAACGGGAAGCAGGAGTTGCTACAAGGTATGTTGAGCGTTGTTTTCTTTTTGCTTTTTGCGTATGTTAGTGATAGAAAATCTTTGTGTTGCAAATGGTTTCACCATTCTACTATTTATTTGACATAAACTCATAAAACACACTTCTGCTTTTTACTGAATAGTGAACGTATCTATGGGTCATTCCACGTCAGATTTACAACCAAAATTTTGATTCCTTCCAAAATGTGTTCTTGCATTCTTTAGCTAAAACTAATTGACACGTATTATCTTGTTTTGGCTGAATATGATATTTTTTCAGGTTATTAGTTTTTGAACTTTTGAAGTTTAAAAAATTGAACATTTTTGAATCACTGATAACTCGGAAACGATTCGATGTATGGAAAAAATGTTAAATAAAAAAAGTTGCGTTTTCAAATGAGCTTACCGAAAAAAATTACAAAAAAATATTTTTTGTTATATAACTTATGAAATTTGCAATTATTTGAAACAAATTGATTTTTTTTAAGTTAGACCAATTTTTTTTACTTATTTTTTTTTAAATATTAAGAATCATGCTAAAAAGATTGTGTAAAAATTTGGGAGTAGATATCAAAATACTTTGCGAGATATTTCAATTATAAACTTAAAACAAGGGCAAATACCCAGTAATTATAACGCCCAGTAATAGGCCTGTTATAATTGAAATATCTCGTAAAATACTTCAAATTCCATTCTGAAATTTTTACATAGTTTTCGTAATATACTTATGTTATCAAAAATAATTATTTTCGGGGCAACCTAAAAAAAATTATTTGGTTCTAACACTTCCACCAAAAAAGTCACATAATCGCAGACTACGAGTCATTCTACATCAAATTTACAACTTCAATTTTTATTCCCTCCAAATTCTTTTTGCTTTCTTTAGCCAAACATTATTGACACGAATTTTAAGCTTTGGCTGAATTTTATATGTTTTTCAAGTTATGAGTTTTGGAACCTTATAAAATATTTTATTACATTTCATAAATTTAATAGAATTCAACATTTTGCAATCCCCGATAACTTAGAAACTATTAGATTAGTAGAAAAAAGCATTAAATAATAAAAGTTGCGTTTTCGCATGATCTCACCGGATTTTTTTTTGAAATATTTGGTTTTGTTATGTAATTTATGTATTCTGCAAATATTACAAGCAAAATTATTTTAGCACCGCGCCGAAAAAATTGTTTTAGCTTTTCTCAAATAATTTATTTTATCGAGAAGATTATGCGAAAATCTCAGAATGGAATTCGAAGTATTTTACAAAATATTTCAATTATATCAGGCCTATCACTGGGTGTTTAATGTAAAATTGCCCTTGTTTTAAGTTTATAATTGAAATATCTCGCAAAGTATAATGATATCGACTCCCAATTTTTTACACAAACTTTTTAACATGATTGCTAATATTTAAAAAATAACAAGTAAAAAAAATTTGGTCCAGCTTTAAAAAAAACAATTTGTTTCAAATAATTGCAAATTTCATATGTTATATTACAAAAAATAATTTTTTTTTAAATTTTTTTCGGTAAAAACGCAACTTTTTTTATTTAATATTTTTTCCATACATCGAATCATTTCCGAGTCAATTTATTAAACTTCAAAAGTTCAAGAAACGAATAACCTGAAAAAAAATTTCATATTCAGCCAAAACAAAAAATACGTGTCAATTATTTTAGCTAAATAATGCAAGAAAACATTTTGGAAGGAATCAAAATTTTGGTTGTAAGCCTGACGTGGAATGACCCCTATATTCTGTTGCAAGATTGTTCTAGTTATTCCACCATTGTTATAAATAGCTTTGATATATTACAGAGGTTAGAGTTATTGTGGAAAGAGTAGCTATAACTAAATCGAATTTTGAATATTATCCCATTTTTTAGTACTGCTGAAGAAGTGAAACGTTCAGATGGTTGAAGACTAAGCTTTGACCAACGGCGGACGCGATTTCTTAATCTGTCACGTATTTTTTATTGTTGTGGTATCCCATCTAAGCGGATGCTCGGAAAAAGTGACATAACGGTGTACAGTAGCCGGAAACTGGACAAAACCTATGTCTCAAACAGTGCTGCATTCGGTAACCGTAAACAGAAAACCATCCTACACGGTCGCAAGCACTCATATTCGACTCTCTTTCCATGTAAGTTCTCACACTGAGATAGCAACATATACTGTCAGTCATACTACGTGAGTACCTTTGCGGAAAAATGTTCTGTCTTTTTGCTCTTTTGCTCACTTCGTTTCGTTTCAGCTTGACTGAAACCTCTCGATGACAGTCAGTTTCGAAAATTATTGTCAATAAGTCTGGCAAGGGAAGTTTTAAATTCTGCACGATACAAACCTTGAATTCAATATTACAGTTCAAATACATTACCTATTTAAAAGTGGTTTGGTTGCTAACCAAAGATTGTTCGAGAAAAATTGTATTTCAATTTCCTTCGCCGTTTGGATAAGAGCTGTAATAGAATTACGCGTATTCATAAATTCATTTGATGTATGACTATGGAACTAGCTAAAGCAATGTAATATTTAATAATATAATATTCGTGTTGCATTCTATGGGCTTCCCTAATAATATGAAACTGACTTATTTATTCGCAATCGCAGTAGGCAGAGTTGAAATACAAGGAAAACAAAACAAATAGATTTTAGTTTTTTCGTCATATTGATGTGTTTGGTTAGTTAAAAATGTGCTCTATCTCTTGATAAATATGTTTACAGGTAACCAGGTCAAAAAGCATATACGTATCTTTCAAGTTTAAATTTCAGTATATTACTGTTTTCGTTCGAATATAAGGCAAGCGCAGAAGGGTCAATAAATACTGTCTAGTGATTGAATCATATGGTGATAATTCAATGAATAAAACTAAGCTTGTTGAATTTACTAGGTAGACAAAACAGCGCGAGGTAAACAAAACGGAAAGAGGAGAATTTGCATTGTGTGCTCACTTGACTCTGCTGTCTGCGCTGCGCGCCGTCATTTTTTTTCTCACTCTCCCTCGTCACTGTTGCTGGCACTCACTATGCTAAGTTTTGGTTGCTCAAGTTCTCTCAACTAAAAACGACGATCATTTTGATTTGTGACCGAAGTTTTACGTACATTTTGATGAAAAGGTGATAGTCATGATTTCGTGAAACTCTGGTCTCAAATATTGATATTTTTTTATTTTTCCTAGGTTTCTTATATATTGAACGACATATTCTCCAAATCGTGTCGTGTCTAATGAAATTCATTTTCGAAATTACAGCATCTATCTTCATTTCAAAAGCATGTTGCTCTTTCAATTTTAATCCGATTTGAACACAACTATTTCATTTTAAAGGGCATTTAAAGAACTTTCTTGATCATTTCAACATATTCGGCAAATTTGTTTCGAACTATGAAATATTATTACAAAGTGGGTTGATAGCAAATTTATTTTTCACAAATATATTCTGTACAATCAGGTAAAACATTTCGGAACGGTCGCTTATTGTATTACATTCACCTAAAATCACTTGCAGTCTGTTTGTGAAAGTGCAGTACATCGAGGATTTCAAACGGGCGTATTAAGTGTTCAGGACACATGTGTGGTAGATTTCAAATAATAGGTTTGTTCCAATGTTTTAAGTGGGTAATTATCCAATCGGTTGCTTTCGAGTAGGTAGTACTACCCATACTACAAACGTTTTTCACCGACCCTGTTTGTAAAATAACGAAACATTTCGTTTCATTCACCAAAATAGTTTTGTCTTTGACAATCAATTTCGTGCAACCTACACTAATTATTTAAATTTATAAAAATTTTGTTCAGAAAGTCGCCATGTTTTAGGGCCTGAAATGAACGAAACCAACTATTTACAAACCACGAAAATGCTTCGTTGCAGAAAACGATGAATGAATTCGTGCATTGTATAATCATTTTCGTTCTCTTTACGAAGTTATGTTATTAATGTAGATTCGAAATTTCATTTTCCAAATCGTGCATCAGGCATATTTTTCTAAGAAGGCATTACCCCCGCCCCCCTTTTCCATCTGGCTGGAACCCCCTAGAAACAGAACTCTCTTTAATTCCTGTTTATAATCAGTAATACGAGAAGAGCAAAAAAATCTAAGTCTACGAAGACTTTTGCAAATAACCCCCCTTTCCTTTCGTAGAAAAACGTAGCGAACGCTGAAGTGGAGCTGGATCATACTTATTAGAAAAACAAAAAGCTCGTTATTTTCCTTGAAGAATGGTCCAAGGTACCTTGCAATGGTCTTTGCAAATCTATAGCTCTGTGCTATGTGACAGGAACATCATCTGTAAGTTGTCGTGTATGTAATTGACGTCAGAGTTACAAATATTCTAATTCATTGAATGAAAATTGATAGTATTCAGCCGCATTCATTTTTAATATTCAGTGACGCAGCAGAAAACGTCAAACGAACAAACCGCCCATTCATCCATGCAGATGTTCATTCGTCTCCGATTATTGAATACTTTACGCTGACGTCACAAATGAACTCAGTGTTCATTTTTGGCAGTTCGCTTGTACTGTTTACATGGACTTAGAAAAAATCTTTACGATTTTCTTCGAGCGAATCTAGTCGTCCACGAATTTTTCTAAGTTCATGTAAACAGTACAAGCGAACTGTCAAGAAAAGTGAGGTTAACTGTGCCAGTAAAGAACCTAATTACACGAAGCGAACGTACAGCAACGAATCAAACGCATCAAAGTAGGCCTGGCTCAATGTTATCGATGATGATTGTTATTTTATTAGGTTCTTTACTGGCACAGTTAACCTCACTTTTCTTGACAGTTCGCTTGTACTGTTTACATGGACTTAGAAAAATTTGTGGTCGGCTAAATTCGCTCGAAGAAAATCGCAAAGAATTTCCATGTAAACAGTACAAGCGAACTGTCAAAAATGAAAATTCAGTTCATTTGTGACGTCAGCGTAAAGTATTCAATATGCTTTACCGGCATTTGGAAACATTTACCTAGATAATTAGTGAAAAGAATATTTTTGGACGATACTGAACTGAATGAATAACACGGAATTTTGAATGAATATTTTTTCTATTCACCACGAGTCGCATCAGGTTCATTTTCAGCCGTCAACAAAGAGCTTCGATTATTTTTAACTCTGATTGACGTATAAGTTGTACAGAAGAGGGCTTAACAATGAACCTTGTACCCATGGAGCATGGTCGAGAAGCTGCCGAATCGCCATGACAATAAATTGTACAAGTAGTTGTTCGGAATTGGTGAAAAGCCGAGTTGATGAAGTTTATCTAAGGGAACCTCAGTTGATACAGAGTTAAAAGCTTCTTCAATTTCCAAAAATATGGATGCCATTTCGTCGCTTTTGTGCTGTCTTAGGACAAACGTAATTTAGCACTTTTTGAGAAAAACGATTTTTAAATTTTGAGAGTGGATATCTTGCAATTTATAAATTTATTTAGAGATTAGATACCTTAAAATTATATAAATAGAAACTTTTCGGAGAAAGCAATCAATGCTTCTATGATTTCTGTAGTAATCTCTTGATTTTTGTTAAGATCGGTTGACTATATTTACAGTTTGTTTAAAATGTAAACTAGAGTCGATGCCATACGTGTCATAAGTGTGTATTGATGATAAAATGCGTGACTTATTACAAATGTGCACAGAAAATTCCATATAAAAAGAATCATAAATGATTCGTAAAATTATGCGTGCAGATATATGCCCTATAATATACTTTTCCATGCGGTAGCAGCAGTATCAGGTTACCAAATGATGGTATTGGAACACAAAGTTCACAATTTTCCTCCTTTATTCGGGAAAAAACAAAAGTTATTGTTCGTTTCATTAATAACACGGTGCTACAATGAATTTGTACTTTTGAAGAGACCTAGTATAGGTTGTAGATCTCATCAAATGCAACACAAAACAATGTATGAAAAATGTTGTATACGCTCAAAATCTTGATTTATAGCAAAAAAAACGATTTTTCGAAACTTTCGGCACTAATTTTTTTTTGGCGTGCTCATTTTTCAACCGATTTTAAATATTTTGAGTGTTTTGGAAAGAAATAGAAATTTGCTTTCCAACAGTATGCTATGTTATGTTCTTTTGTTAAAAGAACTATGCGGTTTTGGGACAACAATATGAAAGTAATCATTATTTTGCAATTTTTGATTAAAAGTATACAAACTGCTCATCATTTTTATTAGAAAATGTCTTTGTTTTATTAATAATTTAAAGAGCGCATTGAATTCCGCATCCAATGATCTATTTTTTATTAAGATCAGTTGAAAAATAGCTGAGTTATTATTTTTTTCCAAATTAGAAACCTGCTCGCATGAACTCGTAAGGGGTTAGTTGGGTATTGTCTCGCACTTTAAGATACTTGCTAATTACATCTTCCATTATTTTATCCAATTTCATGTTCAAAGTTCACACACATACTTTTGAACGTATACGTAATCGAGCAAAAAAAATCGTTTTTTTAATTTTATATGAGACCATCCCCTTAAAAGTCATGAGGGCAAGTTTCTAATATGGAAAAAAATTAATAACGAAACCATTTTTCAACCGATTTTGATCAAAAACAGATCATTGGATGCGGAATTAAATTTGTGTTAAAACAAAGATGCTTGCCAATAAAAAAGTTGAGCAATTTTCATATTTTTAATGAAAAAATAGCAAAATAATGGCAATTTTCATATTGTCGTCCAAAAATTGCATAGTACTTTTAACAAAAGAACATAACATAGCATATCGTTCATTTCTTCTTCTTTCCAAAACACTCAAAAAATTTAAAATCAGTTGAAAAATGACTGTGTAATTTTTTTTAAGCGCCGTAAGTTCCGAAAAATCGTTTTTTTTTGCTATAAATCAAGATTTTGAGGGTAAATTAAATTGATCAAACGAGGTTTTGTATTGTATTTGACCAGATCTACAACTTTTGCTATATCACTGTAAAAGTACGCTAAACTATTTTTAATTTGCAGCACCGTGCAATTTGGAGACAATATATCAAACAATATCATTATTGATAGGCGACTTGATGAAACAAATGTTCTTCTTGCATAATCCATCATTACATTTCGGCATACTTTCCAAAATGGTAATCTCGAAAGGAAATTTGTTCAATGATCATGAAAACACAAGCTAACCAAGCGCGGAGAAAACTATGGTAGGAAAAGCTTTGCTCCCAAGACAAGAACCTAGCCATCATAGCTGGAAAATGTCATGGTTATGACCAGTCATCTGGTGACTGGTCGCATGTTTGCTCGTGACATGTACAAGTTGCGGATTCTTGCGACATGTGACACAAGCGCGTGTACTATGACACGATACATTTTCCCCGTGACATGTCATAAAATTTGTACATGTTTCAAAACAAAACTGGTTTGTCAAGCGGCTGTACATTTACTGAACTGTGACATGTATGTTCGTTTGCGAACGGTCGCGACAATAGAAAAACAGGTTTGCTTGTTATGTGACATGTCGACAATGAACCGGTATTGAAAATGGGTAAAATATTGGATACCGTACTTTGGCGGATAATTGGAAATATAGAAAATGAGATAATTGTTTTTCTTTCAACATTTCACAAATAAATATTGTTTGTTATTGCGGTTTAGAGGTGTTGAAAATCAATAGTTTTAGACATTTTAAACGCACACTGGGAAGTAAATGCGTCAAAATCGAAAAAATTTCAACTTTTCACAGATAAACATTGCTTGTTATTGCGAGTTAAGAGATATTTAAAATCAATTGTTTTAGACATTTTAAACGCACACTAGGCAGTAAATGCGTCAAAATCGAAAAAATTCAACTTTTCACAGATAAACATTGTTTGTTATTGCGAGTTAAGAGGTGTTGAAAATCAATAGTTTTAGACATTTTAAACGCACATTAGGAAGTAAATGCGTCAAAATCGAAAAAATCAACTTTTCACAGATAAACATGGTTTGTTATTGCGAGTTAAGAGGTGTTGAAAATCAATAGTTATAGACATTTTAAACGCACACTGGGAAGTAAATGCGTCAAAATCGAAAAAATTTCAACTTTTCACAGATAAACATTGCTTGTTATTGCGAGTTAAGAGATGTTTAAAATCAATTGTTTTAGACATTTTAAACGCACACTAGGCAGTAAATGCGTCAAAATCGAAAAAAATTCATCTTTTCACAGATAAACATTGCTTGTTATTGCGAGTTAAGAGATATTTAAAATCAATTGTTTTAGACATTTTAAACGCACACTAGGCAGTAAATGCGTCAAAATCAAAAAAAAAATCAACTTTTCACAGATAAACATTGTTTGTTATTGCGAGTTAAGAGGTGTTGAAAATCAATAGTTTTAGACATTTTAAACGCACACTGGGAAGTAAATGCGTCAAAATCGAAAAAATTTCAACTTTTCACAGATAAACATTGCTTGTTATTGCGAGTTAAGAGATATTTAAAATCAATTGTTTTAGACATTTTAAACGCACACTAGGCAGTAAATGCGTCAAAATCGAAAAAATCAACTTTTCACAGATAAACATGGTTTGTTATTGCGAGTTAAGAGGTGTTGAAAATCAATAGTTTTAGACATTTTAAACGCACACTGGGAAGTAAATGCGTCAAAATCGAAAAAATTTCAACTTTTCACAGATAAACATTGCTTGTTATTGCGAGTTAAGAGATGTTTAAAATCAATTGTTTTAGACATTTTAAACGCACACTAGGCAGTAAATGCGTCAAAATCGAAAAAAATTCATCTTTTCACAGATAAACATTGTTTGTTATTGCGAGTTAAGAGGTGTTTAAAATCAATTGTTTTAGACATTTTAGACGCACACTAGGCAGTAAATGCGTCAAAATCGAAAAAAATTCAACTTTTCACAGATAAACATTGTTTGTTATTGCGAGTTAAGAGATGTTGAAAATCAATAGTTTTAGACATTTTAAACGCACACTGGGAAGTAAATGCGTCCAAAGCGAAAAAAAATTCAACTTTTCACAGATAAACATTGTTTGTTATTGCGAGTTACGAGGTGTTGAAAATCAATAATTTTAGACATTTTAAACGCACACTGGGAAGTAAATGCGTCAAAATCGAAAAATTTTCAACTGTTCACAGATAAACATTGTTTGTTATTGCGAGTTACGAGGTGTTCAAAATCAATAGTTTTAGACATGTTAAACGCACATTGGGAAGTAAATGCATCGAAATCGAAAAATTTTCAACTTTTCGCAGATAAACATTGTTTGTTATTACGAGTTGTTAACTATTTTTGCCTCCAACCGTCGGCGCGGCGGCGCTGGGCACACCTCTAATTTTAAACGCATTTTTAATTTTCCATTTTGTCGAAATTACTTCCCGTTGTGCATTTCAAATGTTTAAAACCTTTGATTTTCAAGCCCTAATAACTCGGAAAAACAAGCAACATTCATCTGTAAAAAGTGAATTTTGCGATTTTGACGCATTTACTTCCCCATGTGCGTTTAAAATGTTCAAAACAAGTGATTTTCATATCCTAGTACAGTAGGATTCCGTTTTTGGCAACAATTTTATTTTTTGCTGTTGCCAAAACCGGAACCGTGCCAAAAATTGAACCTTATTTTTAAAGTTTGGATTTTCAATTTACGACTTCAAAAATGTTTCAAGGATTTTTAACCATGTGTGAAATGGAATTAGATGAAAGAAAAAAATAAGAAAATTCAATTTTATTCATATGTTTAAATTCAGTCTTCACACAGTGATCGCCTTCCATAAAAAAGTCGGTCAAAACCTCGAAAGGGATCCGAATTTGATAAAAACTTCACATTGGGGTAATTTTACGTCGCTGAATTCATGTTTGGTGTTAATTTATTATTTCTTTTTACCCGAAAATTTTGGCACCTAGGGAGGTTTGCAAAATCAACATTTACGAATATAAAGTGCACTATATCTGAAAATGCATTTTCAAAAAGACATCGTAAACTATTTGGGAGCTATCAGTTTTGTATTCCTAAATACGGGCTTTCGATATGTATTGCAAATTTAGTGCCAAGTTTTGTAGTGACGTTGTATTAAACTGTAGCGCATTCATCTGCATTCGATTATAAAAATTGATTCCGTCTAGCACTAGTTACACTGCTACCACTTGTATTATATATAAACAATACATTTCTATACTTATTGTTATCAT
This sequence comes from Topomyia yanbarensis, assembly GCF_030247195.1. Lineage (NCBI taxonomy): Eukaryota > Metazoa > Arthropoda > Insecta > Diptera > Culicidae > Topomyia > Topomyia yanbarensis. Next base: position 270,857,931 of record NC_080672.1, on the reverse strand, counting down.
TAAATACGACACATATAGTGTAAAACATAGTTAAGGACATTATACATGCGAGCCACAACATAGCTGCTGCGCCACACACACCCCTCTCCCCTGCCTAACCATGTATCTGACATGAGCAAATATAAAAATACGTTTTTCAACACACTAACTTTGCTGGTGTGCCACGAAACTGCTACTTAAGGAAGCTAGAATATTTTCCTATATAATCAATCCGAGTTTTTGACGGAATGCCATCTGTAGCTCCTATTTTGTGCGAAAATATCTCCCCTCTTCACTTGGGGTTTCTTTTCGAAACACTTCTCGTTTTCATTGCACTTTTTCAAATGCACTTTTTTCACACACCACTACAAAAACACTCGCGAAACTTTAATCGTTTACTAACAAAACTTCAAATTTTCTGCCAATGTGCAGATGACCAAAGAAAAATGTTCGGAAACTCTCATTTGTGCGTTTGAATTTTCACTTCAGATTTCAGTTTTTCCTAATGTAAACAAGCGAGTCGGTGCCTAGCAACGTGGCTTCCGCATATCTTCACCTTAACCTTTAAATGCATAACGCTTTTTTAAAACAACATTGCGAAAAACATCACAAAATTATCACAGTAAAGTATTGAAACTGTAAGACAATTTTAACAAAATTTAAAAAAAATGATTTGGGCTTTTGAGGATTAATATGACTCCCATGTTTGGAAATAAAGTCAAATGCAATGTCAATTGATACAAAAAATATCTATTGCACATTTTTAAAAGATTTATTATGTACAACAAGAATGTTGACAAAAACGGAACCCATTTGTTGCCAAAATCGGAGTGTGCCAAAATGGGAGCATGCCAACAACGGAACGTGCCAAAACGGAATCTTACTGTAACTCGAAAAACAAAAAAAATTAGCGAAAAGTTGAAAAAAATTCCATTTTGACGCATTTACTTACTAATGTGTGTCTATCTATCGTTTTTCAACTTCACGTAACTAGCAATAACAAAAAAAATTTGTGTGAAAGTAGATTTTTTTCCATTATGACGCATTTACTTTCAAGTGTGCGTTTAAAATGTCTAAAACTATTGATTTTCAAATCCTCGTAACTCGCAATAACAAACAATATTTATCTGTGAAAAGTTGAATTTTTTTCGATTTTGACGCATTTACTTTCAAGTGTACGTTTAAAATGTCTAAAACTATTGATTTTCTACTCCTCGTAACTCGCAATAACAAGCAATATTTATCTGTGAAAAGTTGTAAAATTTTCGATTTTGACGCATTTATTTCCCAGTGTGCGTTTAAAATGTCTAAAACAATTGATTTTCAACTCCTCGTAGCTTGCACTAACGAACAATATTTACCTGTGAAAAGATGAAAATTTTTCAATTTTGACGCATTTACTTCCCCTTGTGCGTTTAAAATGTCTAAAACGACTGATTTTCAACACCTCTTAACTCGCAATAACAAACAATATTTATCTGTGAAGAGATGAAAATTTTCAAATTTTGACGCATTTACTTCCCAGTGTGCGTTTAAAATGTCTAAAACTATTGATTTTCAACTCCTAGTAACTCGCAATAACGAAAAATATTTGTCTGTGAAAACTTGAAAATTGTTCGATTTTGACGCATTTACTTCCCAGTGTGCGTTTAAAATATCTAAAACTATTGATTTTCAACACCTCTTAACTCGCAATAACAAACCATGTTTATCTGTGAAAAATTGAAAATTTTACGATTTTGACGCATTTACTTCCCAGTGTACGTTTAAAATGTCTAAAACTATTGATTTCCAAAACCTCGTAACTCGCAATAACAAAAAATATTGACCTGTGAAAAGTTGAAAAATTTTCGATTTTGATGCATTTATTTCCCAGTGTGCGTTTAAAATGTCTAAAACAATTGATTTTCAACTCCTCGTAGCTTGCAATAACGAACAATATTTATCTGTGAAAAGATGAAAATTTTTCGATTTTGACGCATTTACTTACCCTTGTGCGTTTAAAATGTTTAAAACTATTGATTTTCAATACCTCTTAACTCGCAATAACAAACAATATTTATCTGTGAAGAGATGAAAATTTTTCAATTTTGACGCATTTACCTCCCAGTGTGCGTTTAAAATGTCTAAAATTATTGATTTTCAACACCTCTTAACACGCAATAACAAACAATGGTTATCTGTGAAAAGTTGAAATTTTTTCGATTTTGACGCATTTACTTCCCAGTGTGCGTTTAAAATGTCTCAAACTATTGATTTTCAAAACCTCGTAACTCGAAATAACAAAAAAATGTTGATCTGTGAAAAGTTGAAAATTTTTCAATTTTGACGCATTTACTTCCCAGTGTGCGTTTAAAATGTCTAAAACTATTGATTTTCAACTCCTCGTAGTTTGCAATAACGAACAATATTTATCTGTGAAAAGATGAAAAATTTTCAATTTTGACGCATTTACTTCCCAGTGTGCGTTTAAAATGTCTAAAACTATTGATTTTTAACTCCTCGTAACTCGCTACATTTACTATCAAAAAGTTGAAAAAGTTCAAAATAATTCAATTTATATAGCGTCTACCATTCCGTTTATCTGCCACTGCACGGTACTTAAACGATCAAGAATAAGATACAGGTCAAACAAGCAAACCATAACAAAATGTTCATCTTTGTACAGGTTCGTAAACTGTGTGACTGGTATCGCCTTACGCGCGACAGGTAAATTATCCTCATGACCAGTCTTAAGACCGATGACGCATTTAAATTCCATGACATGTCACGAGACCAACCATCGAGGCTTGGAAGCTAACCTGTTTGAGACATGAGACATTTTCAGCAGAGCGTGAATGTGGCTTGACATGTCGCGAAAAATGTACACAGGTTCCAACTATGATCTCCATACGAATTTCGTACATATGTCATCAGAGACATCAGTTGAGTTTTTGGCTTCAATGTGCACTTGATGCTAGGATTGTTGTCTGTTTTTTGTCAAAAGCTAGTGCAACTTGATCAATCGAGAGATTGGTGCTTGTCATAATCGTGTTTCGCTATATCTCATTAACCCAGCAAAATTTCAAAATTCTGAAAACGATATTTTAAAATTTATTAACATGGCATATCTAACTCACTTTACCGTTTGCCATAAGATAGCACAACAACGACAATTTGATCTTCACGAGCGTAGCCAGTTGAATTTCTGATGAAAGTAGCGCAAGATAATCGTTTGTTTCTTTCCCCCTTTCAAAAACCAAATTTGGTATGTAATAAAAAGACCATTTGCCTAAACCCAAAGTGTAGGCCGCTCTTTATCACCATCAATTTCCGGATACTGGAAATCGGCCTATACGAGTTGTAGTCGGAGGCTGGTTTCACCGGTTTATGAATAACAATCATTCTTACTTTCCCCAATTCACGTGGAACAATGTTCTGCTAGAGAAACCTTGAGCAATTAAAAAAAAACGTCTTTTTGCAGAATCAGACAGATTCATCAATTAGTTGAATTTAATTCTGTTTGGCCCATGAGCATAATTCTTGCACGACAGAAGTGCAACTGAGAGGTTCGTGCCAAACGGGAAATTGAATAAAATTGACACGAAACTCTCGGTTGCACTTCTGTCGTGCAAGAATTATGCTCATGGGCCAAACAGAATTAAATTCAACTAATTGATGAATCTGTCTGATTCTGCAAAAAGACGTTTTTACCGGCGACACGTCACTAGAACTCGCAGTACCGACCCAATTTGGCGAGAACCGGTATTGCGGTACTGAAGTCCTTGGCACCGGCAATACCGGTACTCGAATATTTTTTCCAAAAGATTCGAGAAACGATTTAAGGGACCATCCATAAATGACTTAGCATTATATGGGGGAGGGGGGAGTTTTGTATTTTGTGATGATGTGTGACGATAGGGGGGTAGGGGGTTATGTCATGCTACGTAGCTTCTTTGCAGGGGAATAACTAACATCGTTTTTCATTTTTTTTTTTTAATTTTTGCGGGGAAAGAGGGGGGGGGAGTTACCGTCAAGCTATGTATTTTGAGGTTTGTGACGAAATGCTACGTTGGGTGAGAGGGGTTTTTAAAAATCACTCAAAAAATGCTACGTCATTTATGCATGATCCCTAGAGTGAAATTGAAAGCTTAAACTGATGTCTCATTGCAGCAGAAGGTATTTTTCAAATGCGGCACCTTCTTTTATTTCGAGATCTAGGCCACTTGGAATTCAATAATAGTAAATGTAAGAAATCCTAGTATCAACAGTCTATCGAAGCGAAAATACATACGTGTACGTTGGTTGCATTTACTCTCGGCATTATCGCTTAGCTGTAAATTCGTTTCGACTTTTATGCATACCAAGGCTGCTAATTTCCTGTGAAATATGGAGTTTTGCTGAATTTTCCAATCACCAAAAAATACGAATCGCTCCATTCGAAGCAGTTCGCTCTAAAATTGTAAGCTACTAAATTGCTGTTCGTTCTTTTATAGATAAAGATTTAGGCGCAACTCAAATATAGACATCACTTATGCCACAGCCTTACTACGCGCCACCCAGTGAAAAATTGAAACCAATGAGAATGTCGCTAATAAAAAAAATCAAAACATATTTTTACACTTATGCTAGATGTTAATACTTTGAAATTTATTAAAAAATATTTGAAATTTTATTTCGACCAAATAGTGCAGGAATTTGAACATATCGTTCAGTACAACGGGAGTTATAAATATTTAACTTCTAGAATTATTATGATGATAGCCCCACCCCAAAGGCGTAAGCTGATCGATTTATCTAGAATATAATTAAATATAATTAGAAGCCACCTTATATACCGATATTTGGAAAAGGGTCCCGCTATAGTCTACATATTTTTCATAAACAAAATTGCATGGTACCGAAAATACCGGTACTGGCTTTTGCTCAGTACCGGTATTATGGTACCAATAATGGGTCGGTATTCTCGGGATTTTCAGTACCGGTACCACAACCCTGCACGGCACACACAATTTTCTGTATAGGGACATAGTCCGGGCATAAATTACGTGTAGAGTCAATATTTCTCGCTTTCGTTCGTTACATTTCGATTAAGATTACGTGTTCCTTAAAGAGTTCATCGATGTCTCACTCAATAAATCATCGACAAATCGACGTCAATAACTATTTTTTTGCGCAAAGCTAGCTTTTGATCTTGGTGTACAAAGCACTCCAAGTTTTTCAGTGTTCCAGCGCCAAGCTTCCACAATTATTTATATGCTTCGCACTTATCCAGGTGGCCATTATCCCACCACTGGAAGGTCATATGTTTATCGTCGCACCAGACCAAAACTTAGTTGTTTCATGTAAGTCTATAAGACTTAATGAAAATGTAATTCCTTAGCAGCGTTTATCTACGGTTACTGTTTTTCATTGTGGGACTTTAAATATTAATGGGCACTATACTGCCTATGATCGCATATCAGTCCCATAAAGATAGGAAATCCTATAGAAAACGGGACAACTATGCGATCATGGGTAGTATATTCCTCACAAATACATATATTGTTATTCCATACACAATAATAAAGTTGCGACTTTTACATTAATCACGGATAATTTTACCTCACTCCGTGCATTCTAACAGTAGTTTTAAAAAAATATGAATCGCACTTCCAACGTTTATTTTAGGCCACTTAATCGCAAAAAAACTGTTCCAAAAATTGTAATATATTATCGTAATATCACTACATCATCTGGGCGGCAAATGCAGAGAAGATGCGGTTAGCGGCATAGCCCCCTTAAGTAAATACATTTTAAAAAAGAATGGTATATTTTATCAATCCCCAGCTGCAGAAACCATTTTATTTTTATTTCTGGAAATCCGTAGTGAATCAACATTATACACAAACACTTTATATTGATTGTTGACTTGATATCTGTGAAATGAATGTCAAAGTAATAACCGCTTCATTCAATGTACATTTTTGCATTCGCCAATTCACGTACAATGCACAATAGAATCTTTGCAAACATACATCGTCATGCTCTACATTCGTGTATCACTAATAATTTTCTCGTTCTTTTTCACCAGTGGAATCCGACAACGAGGACAAGAAACTTATACTGCAGCTGAAAAAGGATCACACGGTCAAAGATCTGACGCAGAAGCTCAGCAGCCTACCGTTAAGTCCGCAGGAGGACAAGCCCCAGAACCGGATCGGTGACATGTCCGGTCTGATTTCCAAAGCCAAGGAGGGATTGGCGAAAAGCAAAAGCAACAAGGACATCTCCCGATCCCCCAGCGTGGACAGCGACATCAAGAAGCTGGCGAGTGAGCAGAAAAAATCCGAAAACGAGCTCCACTGGGAGGAAATTGTGAAAAACATGACTCGGAAGCTAAATCTGTGCGACCTGGACTTTACCGATCTCACGTCCGACGACGATAAGGATGTGCTTGCTCCTCGGGGCTTTGGAGGAGCAGTTCCACCACCTCCACCACCCGGTGGAATGATGCCCCCGGTGAACGTAATGCCTCCTCCGCCGAGCATGATGATGCGACCGCCACTCACTAACCTGGTGCCACCGATGTACCCCAACGGTGGTCTCACGAATCCAGCGGCCATGACCAATGGCGACACCAGCGGGATGAACACAATCAAGAAGAATAAAAAGACTGTGAGTATGAGTTTGGTAGAGCGGCGCTAGATTTTTTGTTCCTTAACAAATGAAATTTTCCAGTTCAAATTTATCAGTTTCCAGTGGTGAAAATTCATTTCCTTGCCACCTATTCGGAACGGGAAATTGGAATCAGAAAGCAATTTAACTTTTCTGTCCACTCTTAGATCCCATTCGTGTGTGTACATGTATCTGTATGCGGCTCTATAGTGTTTTGAATTTATTGCTTGCAGGTGAAACTTTTCTGGAAGGAAGTTCGCGAGGATATGATTCCGACAACGATACAGCGTACCATTTGGGACGAGCTACCGGAGGCCACCGTGGACACCCAGAAGTTGGAGCATTTGTTCGAATCTAGAGCCAAAGATCTGATGACAAAGGTAAATGACTTTTGAACTTTGGGCTTTTGGGTTAGTTTTTCGCAAGGTTATACCACTGAGCATTTCTAGGTTTCAACTTCTCTATATCACAGACATAATCTGCATAGTCTTTTTTAGCATATTAATAAATCATCCACCTGTTAGTTCTGCTACAAAGTATTATCTCTATTGGCTTCGGTTACTAGTCAGTATGGATGAGATGCTAATCGAAAGGCGTAAACGATTTTATTGCTGTCCAATGTGTATCATTAATGTTATCATTACTCACAAACGTGTCTGTTCTCTTTGCGTTTTCTTTTTCTTCTCTGTGTATTCAACATTTCAACCTCATGATAAATATCAAAATTTCAACCTGCACAACATTGTTTCGGATAAAAAAAAACCCTCACTGTTTGGCTCGTTTTCATCCCTCCATTCATAACCAATCACTAGGAGGTGAGTGTCTTCACGGAATAAGTTGGTAACATTTTGTTGATTCCACTTTGTTGTTTTTTGTTTGTTTTTGGCTGAGTGTTCATTAGTATTATCTATCTACCATCCCGATATGTGTCATCCCAAGAAATTTTCAACTCCTAACAGTACTTTTTTAACATTCCCATCCTTAAAAGTTAAATGTTTTACTTATTTTGATTTTGTAGTTTATATTATCGGTTTGACGAAATTTGATTTGTTTTGATCAAATACACTGTAATAAAATTGTTCACTCAAGATTCCAATTGACACAATCCGACACAATACACTACCGAACGAAATATTTCACGGCTGTTTACACGAAAACACTCCCACCATGTACATTACATTCATGTTCTCAAATATAACCCATTTTTTATCTAAACTGTTTCTAATGAACAATCGTTGTGTTTGAATCATTCAGCTGATGAGTTTTATTTTTTATTTTTTGCTTTGGTGCTTAATATTTTTTCCCCTTAGAATTCAATCAAATAGGGAAACACGACTTTTCCCAGATATCAAATTTTAAATCATACAATAATAACAGGATGCTATCAGTACGATTATTTTGAGCATTTCGAGACACATCGATACCATATAGGTTAATCAAACGTCAACAAATTAACCAAAACATGCGAAAGCAAAGTTGATGCGCACTTGGGCGTTATTTTTAGTTGTTACATTTTAAGGTTTTAACAGCACAAAAGCTTTGAAAATCTGTGTCGAAGATAAGTTTAAGTATTTTAATATTGTTGATTGGGTATTTAAGAAAAATGCGTACTGTTGGGGTAAACCCGATTGTTTTTAGATAGGGTAAGACCGACACGCTGTTTAGATGGTTGAGTTCATTTTTGATCCAATGCGAGCGACTGGGAATTGTTTGCGCTAATTGAACAGCACACTATTATTTATGTTTTCTTCATTTATTTCTTGTCAGTGTTGTCTCAAGCCGACAAAAAAATTAAAACGCAGCGTTTTAAAATTTCATGTTTCTCCATTTTATGGCAACCAATAATGGTGTACCAGTTTACATGGAAATCAATAAACATACATCAATAGCAGCCGATGGGAAGGATGTACCTTTTATTTGAGACTTGTAACCCGTCAGGGTAACAATTTAGCACTGGGTGGAAATATACCTATTTGTGGGTATACACTCCGTAGAGTGTATTTGTTGACATGTAAAATTATGCTCACCGCTGTTCGACACCGTGCATTTTTTCATGTAAATTTTGTTTATTTTCGCGTATGTGAACGGCTTTGTTCGTGTAGCTAGGTTAGATAATTTTTGTTTTATGTTTGTGAATAAATAACATAGGGATTAGATAGTCCACCGCTCTCTTTTTGCTGAATGTGTGCTGATATTGCTACGGATCGGCGATGACAGCTATGCGGTGAGGCGGTTGGTGTTTTTTTTTTGGTCGAGTGCGAAAGGCGGCCATCGTGATACGACAGAAAGTGACAGACCACGGTAACAATCAGACGTCCAGAAAATTGTTGTGTTTTTTCGGGACAGTTTCCCGCCACTGCAACATACGTTAAGTGGGCGTGTGCGACGGTAGTAGATAACCGTCGAAAGTGCCAGCCGTGGTCCAGGTGCTCAGTGTTTTGTGGTGTTGGGTCGCATGATAACGGAATTTAATTGTCAAGGAGTCGTTCGCTTCCCCGACTAAACAAAAAGAACCCGTGACACCAGTACCGTTCTCACTGTGGAGGACCAGTCAAACGAGCAAAGCTCTTCTCCACAGTTAACCATCAAGGAGAATGAAGCAGGGCGGACAAAGGTTCCCTCCCGGTGATTTATCCCCACCGTCGCTAGGGAGGTTCCAACAAAGGAGCCAAGCTCACCTCCCTAGCTAAAAGTCAAGGACCGCTGCCGTAGCAGTGAACGAAACGACAACAGGAGAATGCGGCCGTTGCAGTCCCGGCCGGTCGGAAGAAACCGTCCGCCTTACCGCCATCGTCAGCAGCTGCGGACCATAAGAAACGCAGTGAAGAGTAGGTGAATAAATGTCGGTAAATTTAGTAATTTATTTGTTTGTTTATTTTTTGTTGTTGTGTTACGAAAATCCGGAATTCCGGTAGAGACACCTAGGCCGCCCTGAAAAGAAGGGTCCGCGCGGGCAAACAAGAACCCGAGTAGTGGACTTACCGCTACTTACAGACTAAATTTGCGCGAATTAGCCATCTCCGAGAAACACAGGTGACATTTTTGTCACATACACACATACGCACACATACACACACACTTACGATTTGGCAATGAAGGTTCCGTTCATCGGAACCTTCACTGCCAAATCGTTTATCATCGACGTTACATTCTGTGGTCCTTCATTGGTGGCGAACATGGATTGGAGAGTATGTTGTTAACTGCAGCACGGAAAAGGATGGCCGGCGAGCGAAAGTGGAAGACGAAAGTCTTCCATAAAGATCTTTTCATTGAGGCACTTCTGCCGAAAGGCGCGACCGTGAACGTGGACAAGACGAATGGTGACGGCTTGTGACGCCACAATACCGCGAAAACTGGAACCACGCAATAGACGGCGCCCGGCTTCCTGGTGGAACGAGACGCTTAGTACACTAGGCGCTGCTTGTTTCAGACAGATAGCAATATCGGAGCCAGATGGCGAAAAGCGCAAGGCAGTGTTTCGGGAAGCTAGCTTTAAAACGGGAAATCAGACTTAGCAAGTCGGATTGCCACAAAAAAGCTGCGCTGAGAAGTAGACGCCAATCTATCAAAAGGCTCAGCGATGTCAGCCGAAATGTGCCCGGGTAATCTGAAGAAAAGCGTTGAGGGTTTCTTCCCGAAGCACGAACCAACTACGTGGCCATCGACAGCGTACGGCGTAGGGGAAGGAGTAAACACGGACACGGCAAGTGACTAACGATGAACTCACAGAAGCATCGAAGCGCCTGAAATCAAAGAAAGTCCCCGGTCCGGTTGGAATATGTGGTTCTGAAGGCTGCGATCCCAGCATATCTGGACATGTTCAGGGTGGTGCTGCAGAAATGTTTAAATGAAGACAACTCCCCCAAAATGTAGAAGGTCCAGAAACTTGTGCTGCTGCCGAAGCCATGGAATTCACTGGGCGATCCGGCCTCGTATAATCCCATAAGTATGTTGGATACACTCGAAAAACTCCTGGAAAAGATTATCCTTAACAGGTTGACGAAATGCATGGAGAGTGAGCGTGGACTGTCCGAAATGCAGTTCGAATTTCGCAAAGGAGTATCAACAGTGGACGCAACTCGGACAGTGCTCGAGAGCGCTGAGAAGGTATCTAAACAAAAGCGAAGAGGCCTCAGCGCAGTACAGAATGAGGGTTCTCGACTATCTATACCAGATTCTGAAGAACTACTGCCAGAGCAGCGTGTTGTTGTACGAGATGAGCGAAGGGCTGAATGGGCGTCAATGCGGGTCAAATCGGGCGTTCCTCAGGGCTCCATGCTCGGTCCAACTCTTTGGGACGGGATTTACAATGTGTAAATCTTAACATTGCGGCTGCCTGATGGGTGAGACACTTGAAGACGTGGAGGTGTCGGTGACGGAGACAATAGACGCAATCGAGAGTTGGATGAACGGTGGTTAGCTGCAAATAACTAACTACAAGGGGGAGCCGTTGTTGGTTACCAACTGCAAAGCGGTTCAGCGGATGCAAATCGACGTAGGAGGGCACGTGATTGCATCGAAGTGTGCACTGAAGCAATTGGGAGTGATAATCGACGACCGGTTCAGCTTCAACAACCATGTCGACTACGCTTGCGAAAAGGCGGCGAAGTGAACAAACGCAATAGTGAGAATCGTGCCAAACGTCGACGGTCCTAGAAACAGCACGAGACGTCTGCTACCTACTGTTACTGCGATATGTGGTTTCTGCTTGGGGTGCTGTGCTGAAAACCAAGGGGCACCGTGAAAAGCTGAACAGGATATTCCGGGTGATGGCCGTACGAGTTGCGAGTGCGTACAGAACAATATCGTAGGGGCAATATTCGTTATAGCCCGGATTATCGCCATCTCTGTCACCCTGGCGGAGGATATCGAGTGCTACAATCGAAGGAACACCAGAAACCTGGCCAGAAATGGTGAGAATCAATATACATACAATAACAAGTGATTGGTATGAGTTAACCTTTCATCAAGAATAACGCCCAGATCTTTTACGTGATCAGTGCGTTTGCAGCTGAGTTCCAGCAATGTTGTACTTGAAATTAAGCTTCTCCCTTGTACGATGAAAACCGATAACAAAACATTTCGCAACACTAAGAATCAACATGTTTGTTTGACACCAATTGTAAAAGGTATCAATGAAACACTGTAACTTACGGCAATCGTCTTCATTTCTTATGACAAGAAATGGTTTCAAGTCACCAGCGAACAGCAGTTTCCCTCCACGCATTAGAACAAAGATCGGATCATTCAAGAACAATGAAAATAGTAACGGACCTAATGTACTACCTTGAGGAACTCCGGAGTTATTAGAAAAGGATTCGGACACGTTGTCATCGATTTGCAAGACGACTTCGCGGTATACATGGAACGATTGAAGCCAATGACAGAACCTCGTGATACATCCTAGTTTATCAAGCTTTGCTAGCAGAACCCGAACCCCATTAAACCGAATTCCCCTTAACCACTAAAAACTCGGAAACCACTCGATGCATAAAAAATACCAAATAACAAAAGTTGCGCTCTCGCACGATCCAACCGGTAAAAGTTCCGTTACATATTATATCTGCTATTCAACTCATGCACACCACCGCTAGAAACAATTCGACTTCACCCAAAGCCGGACCAAAAAAATACTTCCTTACTTATAAACATTTATAATCATTAGGAAGATCACCCCTCACCCTCATCGCATGCCCCTAACTACGCCTCTGTTAAAATATAGAAAACCTATGGGTTATTCCAAGTCAGATTTACAACCAAAATTTTGATTTCTTCCAAAAATTTTTACTCACATGCTTTAGCTAAAAATATTTGACAGGGTATTTCTTGTTTTGGCAGAATATGATATTTTTTCCAATTATTAGTTTTTAGTTTAATAAATAGAACTTTTTTCTATCACTAATAACTCGGAAAAAAATTACAAAGAATTATTTTTTGTTATACAACTTATGAAATTTCCAATTATTTGAAACAAATTGTTTTTTTTTTTAAGTTGGACATTTTTTTTTACTTTTTATTTTCTTTAATTATTAAAAATCATGTAAATAAGCTTGTGTAAAAATTTGGGAGTGGATATCGAAATACTTTGCGAGATATTACAACTATAAACTTAAAACAAGGCATTTTTACATTAAAAAAAATACTTCAAGTTCTAATCGGAAATTTTCACACAATCTTCTCGATATAATTATAAATTATTTGAAAAAGCTAAAAAGAATTTTTTTTGACGATGCCCTAAAAAAATTATTTGCTTTTAACATTTGCAGAATACATAAATAACATAACAAAAACACATATTTAAAAAAAAAAAATTCTGGTGAGATCATGCGAAAACGCAACCTTTATTGTTAAATGTTTTTTTCACTACTCAAATAGTTTATAAGTTATCAGGGATTAAAAAATGCTCAATTTTATTAAATTTATGAAATTCAATAAAATATTTTATAAAGTTCCAAAACTCAAAACATGAAAAACAAAGCCAAAGCTTGAAATTCGTGTCAATAATTTTTAGCTAAAGAATGCAAAAAGTTGGAGGGAACTAAAATTATAGTTGTAAATCTGACATGGAATGAATCGCATTCTGCAAATTTAAGAGTTTTTTGGTAGTATCCAAGGGTTAAAAACAATTTTTTTAAGTCGCCCTGAAAACAATTTTTTTAATAACAAAAGTCTATTAAGAAGATTATGTGAAAATTTCAGAATGGAACTCGAAGTATTTTACAAGATATTTCAATTATAACAGGCATATCGGTAAAATTGCCTTATTGTTTATAATTGTAATATCTCGCAAAGTATTTTGATATCCACTCCCAAATTTTTACACAAACTTTTTAACATGATTCTTAATATTCAAAGCAAAGAATAAGTAAAAAAAAATGGTTCAACTTCAAAAAAAGTCAATTTCTTTCTAATAATTGCAAATTTCATAAGTTATACCCCAAAAAATATTTTTTGTGAAATTTTTTCGGTAAGCTGATTTGAGAACGCAACTTTTTTAATTTATTTTTTTTCCATATATCGATTCGTTTCCGAGTTATCAGAGATGGAAAAATTTTCAATTTTATATACTTCAAAAGTTCATAAACTAATAACTTGAAAAAACATCATATTCAGCCAAAACAAAAAAATACGTGTCAATTATTTTTAGCTAAAGAATGCAAGTAAAACTTTTGGAAGGAATCAAAATTTTGGTTGTAAATCTGACGTGTATTTTTTTTTATTCATTTCGTTTATTTGATAGGCACAAATGCGTTAGCTTGGCGGTGCCAAATTGTTTTGTTTTTACATTTTGAATATTTTAATACTAGGAGGTTACAATGTTGAAATATTTTTTTTTATAAAAGAGAAAAAATTTACAGCTATCTTAAGACTAGAAATTAGATTCTATATACAAGAGAGGGGACAAAAAAAAATTTATGAAAAATTTTAAAACAAGGAATTCAATAGTAATAGTTTTTTAGGAAATATTTACAGTTATCTTAAAACTAACAATATAGTTTGGTACACAAAAGGGGGAACAAATATTTATGAAAAATTTCACCGGTGTTTTAAAAACTAGGGATACAATTCTATTTACAAGATGGGGGACAATAGTTTTAACAAAGAGGTAAAATTACAAATATCTTAAAACTAGGAATACGGAATACAAATTTGTTTTTTTACCGGAGACTTATGCTTGGTCAAGATATTCAGAGGGGGGATTATTTCCAAAATCGGTGTAGAGGCAGTTGTATCAAGGACAGGGGAGAGAAGGCGTAGATGGTGACCGGGAGAGAAGAGCAAAACTTGCAACTTTCGGACAAACGGGAGATCAGCGAAACCAATTAGCGCCTCAGTCTAGTAGGTCGGATTGGCGGATGGTATTCTTCGGACCCGCGGGGAATCCCTTAGTGGCAGTCTGGAGCTGATCGGTTCCACACGGCAGGAGGAAACTTCTAAAAACGAGAAATAAAAAGAGAGGGGCTAAATTGGGATATTTATCGTTTTTATGAAAGTATAAATAAGGGTTGTTACGGCATTTAATTAGCAAGGGACTGGAAGGTGAAGTATATTTTTCAATAATTAGAGCTATAGTACTCAAGGGAGAGCAAGGAGTTGAAGGGAGAAAGTTTAGAAAAGCGTGGAAGGATCATATATGCAAGCTTAGAGCTCACCGGCGACTTAACTTTTTGTCTGCTACCGTAGGAGTCAGGGTCTTTTGGCATTAGAAATGCGAATCACCTGAGTCTACGGCATGTCCGGACAAGCGTAAAGTAAAGTTAAGTCACGGTAAACTTCCACACTAAGCATATGAGACGTTGAAACTCATTGAATGAGCCAGTTTTATTTGCTCCCTCACCAATTGTCTGCCTGAGTGATTTTATTTTATCGACTATTGTGACTGTCTCAGCGTCTGTGATATATGGTCACATGTAATCAGCAACACATGCGCATCTAAGGTGTAGTGGTTGGACATAAGTCGGGACATTACACGAATAAAATCCCGACCCACATCCATCTCCCTGAACCAAGGCTTCGTTGATACCTTTGGGATAATGGAATGTAGCCATCTTACAAGTTCACCATTGCTCCACGAGGTTTGCCAACTGTTGAGTGTCCTCTGACGACAAATACTAAAAAATTCGTTAAAGCAGATTGGTCTTTCGTATATGTCACCATTTAATGCGCCCACCTTTGTTAATGAGTCGGCCTTTTCATTGCCCGGGATAGAGCAGTGAGAGGGGACCCAAACAAAGATAATTTGATAAGATTTTTCAGATAACATACACAAGGACTCCCGTATCTTCCCCAGGAAATATGGGAATTGCTTTTTGGGCTTCATCGAACGAAGAGCCTCGATAGAGCTGAGGCTGTCCGAAATGATGAAGTAGTGATCTGTGGGCAGAGTGTAGATGATCCCAAGTGTGTACTGAATTGCAGCTAACTCTGCGACGTAAACTGAAGCGGGATCATTGAGCTTGAATGAAGCGGTGATAGTATTGTTGAAGATACCGAAGCCAGTAGACCTATCGAAATTTGATCCGTCAGTGTAAAACATTTTGTCACAGTCGACTTCTCGGAATTTATTATAAAATATATTGGGGATCACTTGCGGGCGTATATGGTCCGGGATTCCACGAATCTCTTCCTTCATGGATGTGTCGAAGAATACAGTAGAATCAGAAGTATCTAGGAAACGAACACGGTTGGGAGTATATGAAGAAGGATTAATGCTCTGTGCCATGTAGTCGAAGTACAAGGCCATAAATCGGGTTTGAGAATTTAGCTCGACGAGCCTCTCGAAGTTTTCAATCACCAACGGGTTCAGAATGACGCATCGGATGAGCAATCGATATGAGAATTCCCAAAATCGATTTTTAGCGGAAGAACGCCCGCCAGCACTTCGAAACTCATCGTATGGGTCGAGTGCATGCAACCCAAGGCAATGTGCAAGCAACGATACTGGATTCTCTCCAGTTTGATGAAGTGTATGTTCGCAGCGGAGCGAAAACAGAAACACCCGTACTCCATCACCGATAATATCGTTGTTTGGTATAACCTGATCAGGTCTCCTGGGTGAGCACCCCACCATGTTCCAGTTATTGTTCGGAGAAAATTGATCCTTTGTTGGCATTTCTGTTTCAGATACCTAATGTGACATCCCCAGGTACCTTTAGAGTCGAACCAGACCCCGAGATATTTAAATGTGAAGACCTGATTGATCGTTTCACCCATTAATAGAAGCTGGAGTTGCGCCGGCTCACGCTTCCTTGAAAAAACAACCAACTCAGTTTTCTCCGTGGAGAACTCAATACCCAGCTGAAGAGCCCAAGCAGACAAATTGTCCAAGGTATTTTGTAATGGTCCTTGCAAGTCGGCAGCTTTGGGCCCTGTAGCTGAGACCACGCCGTCGTCTGCAAGTTGCCTTAGCGTGCATGAATTGGCAAGACAATCGTCAATGTCATTCACGTAAAAATTGTAGAGTAGGGGACTTAGACATGAGCCCTGGGGAAGACCCATGTAGCTAAATCGCGATGTTGTTAAATCGCCATGCGAAAAGTGCATGTGCTTTTCAGACAACAGTTTTAGCAAAAAGTTATTTAAAATTGGTGAAAGACCATGCTGGTGCAGCTTCTCTGACAGAATGTTGATAGAAACTGAGTCAAAAGCCCCCTTAATATCCAAGAAGACTGATGCCATCTGCTCTTTGTTAGCATAGGCCATTTGGATTTCTGTAGAAAGCAACGCAAGGCAATCGTTCGTCCCTTTGACTTTGCGGAAGCCAAATTGTGTATCTGACAGTCAGCCATTTGCTTCAACCCAATTGTCGAGGCGAAACAAGATCATTTTCTCGAACAACTTCCGAATACAGGACAGCATTGCAATCGGCCGATACGAGTTGTGGTCGGAGGCTGGTTTTCCTGGTTTTTGGATGACGATGACCTTCACTTGCCTCCAGTCATGATGGAAAATGTTACCCTCAAGAAACTTGTTAAATAAATCCAACAAGCGTTGTTGCATGATAAGAGAGCAAGTGAGAACTCCACCATCGAAAACAATGTTTCGTTCGCGGTATCGTGTGGAGACGCGGCGCGGCACGTTTTCTGTACCGGGACAGATCTTCTTGGCGAAAGCGAATATCCAACGGTTTGAATATTCCACGTTCTCGTTGGTACTATTACGGTTACGCATACGTCGAGCCGTACCCCAAAGAGTGCTCATCGCTGTTTCTCTCGTTAACCCGTCGACGAACCGGCGCCAATAACTGCGTTTTTTTGGCATTCATTAGACTCTTCATTCGCCTTTCTAACGACGCGTACTGTAGATAGCTAGCGGGTAACCCGTCTTCCCGGAAGGCCTTATATGCAGTGGACTTTTCCGCGTACAGCTCTGAGCACTCTTTATCCCACCACAGGGTGGGAGACCGTCCATGGGTATTCGCGCTGGGTACTGGTTTAGTCTGAGCTTGATTCGCACTGTCGAGAATCAAGCCAGCCAAAAACCTGTACTCTTCCTCCGGAGGAAGTTCTTGAGTGAATTCGATTTTAACGGATATCGCGGTCGCGTAACTCTTCCAATCAATGTTCCGTGTGAGGTCATACGAGACATTGATTGTTTCCGATGGTCTTGAACCGTTAGCAATTGAAATCACGATAGGCAAATGATCGCTACCGTGGGGATCAGGGATTACCTTCCACATGCAATCTAACTGTAGCGATGTCGAGCATAGCGATAAATCCAACGCGCTTGCGCGTGCTGGTGGTGTAGGAATCCGCGTCATTTCTCCCGTGTTTAAGATGGTCATGTTGAAATTATCGCAAAGATCTTGGATTAATGTTGATCTATTATCATCATGAAGACAGCCCCATACCGTACAGTGCGAGTTAAAGTCTCCCAGAACTAGCCGCGGTGCCGGTAAGGATTCCGTGATATTACAAAGCGTTCGGTGCCCTACCGAGGCTCTAGGAGGAATATAGATGGAAGCAATGCAAAGATCTTTACCTTTGATTAAAACTTGACAAGCGACAATTTCAATGCCTGGTGTTGAAGGGATGTTAATTCGGTTGAAAGAATAGCACTTTTTGATCCCCAAAAGTACTCCTCCATAGGGGTTTTCTCGATCCAGACGAATTATATTAAAGTCGTGGAAGTTGAGATTTATATCGGAAGTTAACCAAGTTTCACATAATGCGAAAGCATCACATTTTAAACTATTTAGTAAAAATTTAAAGGAATCGATTTTCGGGAGGATACATCTGCTGGTCCACTGTAGAACAGTGATCGAATCGATGACCTCGTTCAATGACTTAGCCATCGAAGGATACGATCGCTGCAAGGAGAGGCCATTTAGTAGTCAACTGCTTCAAAAATGTTTGCACTATAGGGAGAAAACGTATCAGAAGACTTTTAAGAGGATCAGTAATGCTGACGTGTATTGACCCATATTAGTCAAAAAATTAGACCGGGATTAGGTCGACGATGTTCAGAGTGATTGCATAACCTTTCTGTATGAGAAAGGCAAAAAACTAAGGCGAACTTATAAAAATGGGACATCACTCTTTTCACTTAAACTAAGCTTCTAAATTTCAACATCTTTGATAAAGCTTCAAAGCAATTGCTAAAAATTTGGTGCAGTTTGTTTGAATAGAAAAAAAATATTCTGAAAAAATAGGGTGAACGTATAAATGTGGGACACACTGTTTTTTCCCATGGAACCAATGTCAAAAACTGCAAGTAACGTATATCAAATATCATGCGTGACCCCTTTCTTCAACCTGTAGCTCCGGAGCCGGAAGTCGAAATTAAATGAAATTCAATAGAAGCCTATGGGAACGATGTACCTTTCATTTGAGACTAAGTTTGAAAAAATCGGTTCCGCCATCTCTGAGAAATCGATGTGCATATTTTTGATCACATACATACATACACACGCACATACACAGTGTATTACACACATACACACAGACATTTGCATAACTCGACGAACTGAGTCGAGTGGTATAAGAGACTCAGAGATTGCATAGCCTTTCCATAGGAGGAAGGCAAAAATAATTATTTTTGGTTGCAGTGTTGCCAAATATGCTAAATTTCTAGTTTGAAACTTAAATTTTCTATTTTGAAAATGATTATGCCATTGTGTTTCTCAGATAGTTTTACACGTAAAAACATCTCATACATCAAGATAACTGGAGCCAATCTCCAGACACAGTCATTTGAAGCAAAAAATTACAAATTTCTCAGCACGTTTCTCGCTGTATCTCAGTAACCAAGCAGAATGTCAAAATTCTGAAAACGCCACCTTGTGCAGATTTTTTAGACAAGTAATGTGGCATATCTCACTCAGTTTACCCCAAAAAGGCGTTTGTCATAAGATAGCACAACAGCGACGAGTCCTCAATTTTCAACCTTAGCCCTCTGACGTTTTGGTAGTACAACCGCAAACCGTCCGGCGTATTGCAGAGACGTGATGCACCCGATGGCATGCTCGAAAGCAGAATGTTTTCAGGAAGCGGATCGTCATTTAAAGCAAAATACTCGCCTGAGAAGGAAGTTCGGAATACCCCCTGAGGTGACCGCTGGCTGGTAGCACGACTAAGTGTGGTTAGGTGATCAATGTGAAATATAAAAAGCTGTGTGCGGAAACTCCCAAGCAAAAACCATCTACTAACACCAAAGAAAAACTCATGCATCTATACCGAAAGTAAAATCACGAAGTAGCGACAGCTAAAACATTAAAGAATACAGAATAATCAATGACTCCACCCAACGGTTCAAAACTTTAGTAACAACCAATAATTTCAAAAAGGCGGACAACAAGGAGGAAGGCTTCAAGACCATGGTCAATATATCGTATATCATAAACATCCACCGTGATCTTCAAGGCAGCAGTAGCGATACTATGGACGAAAGCCTTTCTCTACTCTACACGAGAACCAGAAAACACAATTCCAGAATTCAGAATTCCATTGCTCCAATTTTGAATAGAATATTTTGTTAGAAAGGAATGTTTCCCTTTTTCAACGGACTTTTGTATAGAATCAACTACGCTATGATACACAGCAGCTTTACAGTTTTATTTGTCTCTTTAAACTCACCCCGAAACAATGTCTAGCTAAGAAAACCCCTTTCATTTAGTAACTCGTGCGGAACATAAATCATCATCCATCATACTGTTGTCCTTTTGTTTCAAAATAACTTTTCATCAAGTTTTCTTGTGTGAGCCTTATCCAGTCCTTTGTCAAATCTCTCACTATGCTGCTATGATAAAAAGTTTTGTTTCAAGACCCGCTTTTTTCTACTCCCATGTCTCCCGTCAAATCGTTGTCTATCACACGGATGGAAGCATGATGTTGCCATACGGTTCCACGCTCATCACTTCCAGCTCAGACCAGTTTGTCATAAAAGCGGATGGACATTCCGTTGCGAGCAGGAGCAAACATATATAAAACTCGTCGGAGCGTGGTAACAATGAATTGCATTATCACCGTTTATCGAGTTTTCTACAAATGTAAATATATTTTCTCTATGTGCCAGAACCCCATCCACTGGGTACTTCACAAGAAGATATGTGTACTAAATATTCATTACATATGTGTGGTAGATATATCAGCCGGAGAATGGCGACTATTTTCTTTACAAAGAAAATTCAGACCGAACTGACAGAAAGCGATAATACAACAGAATAAGGAACGCTGTGTAATAACAGAAACTTTTACAATTGAATAAGTGAAATCAATGTACCGATTAGATTTCGACAGCAGAACTGCGCTGGTTTTTTATCACGGAAACTATCTTAAAGGGAATAAATAAATTTTGAAGTGGTATTGATTTGTTTCCTACCATGTTGGACCGGTAGCAGTGAAGGTAGCCATCTGAAATATACGAATGAGATTGTGATGGGTACGGACACACAAATCTCCAAATTTTGTTATTTTGCCGAATATTGGCTGCACCATTGCTCAATATTGAATAATACCTCTCTCAACGCATGCCAAGCTTATGCAGATGATGTTTTCTTCGCCAAATTTATAATTTCTTGCTTCCGCACATAAAAATTAGCATACCTATAACTGAAAGACGGAGCTTCTCCACGACGGGAACCGTTCTTAGCACATAGTCAAAAACTCAATCTAATCTAATCGTTACCTCTCTTCCAAAACCACAACCCATTGCAGAAGCAGCAGGAGCTGAACAAGAACAAGGAAATCATCGTACTGGACCACAAACGTTCGAACGCTATCAACATAGCCATGACGAAGCTTCCACCACCGAGAGCCATCAAGGCTGCCATTCTGAAGATGGACTCCACGGTGGTCACCCGAGAGGGCATCGAAAAACTGCTGAACATGCTACCGACGGACGAGGAACGCTGCAAGATTCAGGAAGCTCAGATGTTGAATCCGGAACTGCCACTGGGAACGGCGGAACAGTTTCTGCTGACGCTCTCCTCCATTTCGGAGCTCGGAGCTCGACTGAAGCTGTGGGCATTCAAGCTGGACTTTGAGAACATAGAGAAAGAAATCGCGGAGCCACTGATGGATCTTAAACAGGGCATCGAGCTGCTGAAGAGCAATCTAACCTTCAAGTGTATTCTTTCTACGTTACTCAAGATAGGTATTTTCCTAAATGGTGCACCGGTGAAAGGATTTCAGATCGATTACCTCGCAAAAGTACCTGAGGTTAAGGATACAGTTCACAAGCACTCGTTGCTACATCATCTATGTCACATGGTCATGGAAACTCAAGCCAACACTACGGATTTGTACTCGGAAATAGGGCCCATTACTCGGGCTTCAAAGGCCGATTTCGGTGAGTTGGCTCATAACGTCACCTACTTGGAAACGGAGTGCAAGGCCTCCTGGGATCGGTTAAAATTGATCAGCAAACATGATACGGCACCACATTTGAAGCAAAAGCTGATCGACTTCCTGGCAGATTGTGCTGAACGCATCATTATCTTAAGTATTGTCCACAGGAGGGTACAGAATAGGTATAAATTTCAAATTGTTTTAATATGCAGGTCTCACTAAAAGATTCTCATCGTCACAGGTATCGCAAGTTCCTGCTATGGTTAGGAGTTCCTCAGCACCGCATTTCCGAGTCTCGGCCAAATGAATTCTGTCGGATTGTGTCGGAGTTCGCTCTCGAGTATCGAACGACGCGGGAGCGTGTTCAGCAGCAGATCGAAAAGAAGGCCAATCACAGAGAGAGAAACAAGACTAGGGGGAAGCTGATTGTTGACGTTGCTAAATTTAAGGGCACTAAGGAGGATCGAGCCGATGTCGAGTTAAGGTTAGTCAGCGTTTATATTCGAGCTATTGAGAATATACTAAATTTCTATTCAACCACAGAACACTTCTGGGAACACCAACCAAAGGACCAGCCGGCGAGGAAGTTGAGATGAGCGGTACATTAACTTGGCGGCGAAGACGCGGTGACGCGACGGCATCACCCGTGACCTTAATGAACAGCAGTGGACATAGCACACTGAACAGCAGCTTCACCGGTAGTAACCACAATCGGGACGAAAGTTTCACGGATGGCGACGATGAAATTTTAGAGTCACTGGTCAAAACAGCAACAAAGGCGTCCACTCCCAGGCCTGCCCAACGGGAACGGAAACGAACTAGGCAGGCAGATCGGAAGTCGTGTAAGTATTATGTGCTATAGATTCTCCGTCTCTTCCAGCAAAATTGCTTTCTAATTATTGGCAACAATGTTCCTTCTTTCGATGGTGGTGGATAACTATAACACGGCTACATTTGTGATATTTTCTCTGTTCCCGCATAAACTTCAGTTAAAAGGTCGAGAACGCGCGAGGGGTTCACGGTGGAGCGTAGTGGACATTCACCAGTCTAGCCGAGGGATGGAAGCGCATTGTAGATAGTGTAACCGCGTGCTTCCAGGGCATTCTCATCCCATCCCAACCAATAGAATCTAAGACGTTTATTACTGGTGAATTTATTTCTGCTATAATGTTGATTTTTGAAGGCCTTTGGCCTGGCTTACTAGAGTGTCGAATGCCTGACTAACACTGCATGTTTCTTTCTTTTTTTGACCCTGTTTTGTTAGTGTTAAGTGTGATAGGATGATGCATGGATTTTAGCATTCTGCGAATAACATTTCACAGAAATCTTACAATAGGAAAGTTTAATACCACCCTTCTATTTAACTTACCGAATCAATGGATATTCACTCTCCCAAGTTTTGTAGTGTCAAAATGACGCCCAGGTGGCGAAATCGTTGGAGTTCCACGGAGAAAAGGAGTGTTGACAGAAAATTTTTATTTTCTAGATTAGGTTTCGGGAAATTTCTAGTAACCATCCGATACCTTTCAGGAACATCTGTCCATGGTACGATGTGGCTTAGCCATATAACCGAAACCTAGGAACCGAAGCGGCACAAAAGCGCTGAGGATCCGCCAGATGAGGTGGCCGTCGACTCACCGCCAATCCAAAACTCGTCGAAATGTCAATTGACGGTAGGTTCATCTGAAGTGTTATTTGTAACATTTCGCTACCGTTGCCAATTTAATTTTGATTCCACCACTCAATGTGGCTGCGCAGCATCGCTCTTGACGCGTGCTGTTCGACTTCGCTACATAGGGCTATGACAGCATGTCGAAAAAGCGTTGTAGCATAGCCACAGTGGGTGAAGGAATCAAAATCAAATTGGCAACGCTAGCAAAATGTAAACAAGATGGAACACTCCGGAT
Source organism: Topomyia yanbarensis (assembly GCF_030247195.1). Lineage (NCBI taxonomy): Eukaryota > Metazoa > Arthropoda > Insecta > Diptera > Culicidae > Topomyia > Topomyia yanbarensis. The sequence goes on along the minus strand of NC_080672.1, from coordinate 270,834,122 downwards.
GAACTTATTGTCAATTGACATTTCGACGAGTTTTGATTCGAGCCAATAATGGGGGGTCGATCATTCGAAAATGACACTAAAACCAAAATTTCACGCCTTATTTCGAGCAAAACTATCAATATGGTGCACCGACAGGTCAGAAATTTTAAATATAATTTTACTACAGATTTGTCTGTAATATCATCATTGCGGTGATTGAAGATGGATGGATCATTTTCGCGGAAGACTTTCTAAAATCAGTTGAGGCTAGGTGTTTGAAGGCGACGGACGGAGCATATTTCATTTCAAAATCAGTGCGCTTAGGAGACAATTTTTAGGTGCAGTTACCTAGATGGTGGATTGTTTTTACGGTGCATAATATCAGAATGGAATTACCAGTCTAAATGCCATTACGACATTGATTTTGCCCATGCGAGTAAAACAAATGCTTTTATGATCTGTTTTAACAGCTTTTTAACTTTAAGCTTTTTTAACTTTTTGCACATTATTCTTGTCATTTGCTATCGATTTTGCCATTTGGTATCGGTAACAGTTATGCTGCCTAAGTTCGACCCTCATCAGCAGAAGACAAAAGTTAAGCCCGTACGATATTAAGCCTGATCTAATGACCCTGCCACTTCTAATCTTCCGATCTGTTTACTTCACATCCTTGCTCTCGCTTGAGTACTATGGCTCTAATTTTCATAACTTTTCCTACCCAGTAATCTCTAGCTAATTGAATGTCGTTAAAATGTAAAAAGAAAATGTGACTAACATAGTCGAAATAAAAAAGGAAAAAAGGTAACATCCAGTCATACGTCGAGAACAGATAGATGATCACATTTTCAGTTACGTATTACTCCCGTAATTGCTGTCTCTTCAACATTTTACTTTGCGTCGGCCTTTCGGACCGCACATAAATGAATTAGCCTGAAAAAAGACGTATTCTGAAGATGTGACACAAAATTATTCAGTCGCGACGGATATCATGAAAGTACGGCGAAATGAGCTCAGCATTGCGATATCTTATCTAAAATAAGCACATGATACTACTAACGACAAATATTTCTTAAATGGCTACCGTGTCTACATTCCTACCTACAAAGTAGAGGTCGACGGCGTGATCACCGAGTAGTTTAAAATTTAAATGCCGCTTTTGGCAAATATACGGCTACATTACTGCACTGCCATTAAAACTCTTTTACTGCTGTTGTGCATTTGAAACACTGCTTTCTAACAAGAAGGTTGAAATTTATTTTTGAATGCACAATCAAGTATACAAAATTCCAATGCACTCTTGCAGAAAAACTTAAGAAAGCTACGCCATTCACCACGACAAACTATTAAGATCTCTTGGTTCAGGAAAGTTTCGACTCAGACATTACGGCACCTAAAATCTATGGGCAGATTAAATTCCTTGAAAAGGATATAATTTTTCTCTTCGTGGGCCACCAAGTATAACAACACGAGGAAGCGCTGATACAAAGCCTAAGAAAACCGCATCTGATCTTAGTAACTACTTAGTAAATATTTCTAGTGCAAACAAGTAGTTTCTAGCACTGACGCCTTCTGGAATACAAAGATGGTGGCTTCTGGTTACCATAAAGTAGTGGAAACCATAATCAAAATGGGTATTATTTGAAATTCAAAATGACGGCTTCAGGTTACCACGGTGCTCCAAGAACCTTAATCAATATTGGTGTCTATTCCGATTGTTCTCATCAGTAACTAGCATCAGTGAGAAATTTTGGTGTTTACCCAATTTTTCTACTTACGGTGAAATATAACATAAAACTACCACCAGAGTTTGTGCCAATTAGTGGATAAATCTAAACTTGCATCGAAATTGGCACTAGTGAATTCCTACATCAACGTCTTCCATGACATCTGAACAACTAGTTGGTTCCAAGTGACGTCTTGGGTAACCAAGTACGAATGTTCTATGTACCAGACGTTTCGTTCTCGAACCAAAACACAAGTTCGTATTCCGCTTTCTGATCTTGAAACAAGAACTTCTGTACTTCGTTAGCCGAGACTTCACACGAACCTAGTTAGTTGTTTAGACGTCAGACAAGGCGTATGAATTTTTGGATTTATCGTTTAATTAGTGACAATTTTGGTACTAATTTAGATTCGTCGACTAACTGGCCCACAATGTCTGGTGCTAGTTACTGATGAGGAGAATCCGGAATGCAAAAATTTCTTTTCCATGTAAGGTATTGTGCGCTCTTGTACAAAAGGGTTTAGTCAATTGAAAAAATTGTTTCCCTTTGGAATTTTTTTTACATAGCCATTTCAAAAACCATGATTACCACAATATACTGAAAAATTACCACAATATACTGAAAAACATCATCAATATGAGTGTGATTTGTAAAGAAGTTGGTAGTAGATGGCGTTTACAGTTTTAAAATCCAAGATGGCTTCAATAAAAAATAAAATCATCAACTGCATCGATTTTGTTTGCTATTTTCGGAAAATTTAAGACTAAGAGAAACAAAAGCGATTAAATTGAAAGACGGATAGGTATTCCAGAGCGAATCAGTTATAAATTTAGAATGGAAAACTTAGAAAATCATGGCTTAATGCAAGCAAAATGGGAAAAGAATGATCGCATGGTCGTTCTAGACGAGGATTCTTGAAGAATTTTTGTCGGCGTAGGCGGTAGAACATGATGATGAGTTATGTTCTATCAACGACGATGCGATAGACTTGGGTGCAACGCCCAACACCTACGTAGCAGAAGGCAAAGGATTCTTCACATTTTCTTTCGATCATGTCCATATGAACCAGCCTAGTCTTAGTTTTCCGTTCTAAGTCACGGATTTGCTGATTTGCTCTAAAATACCTAGCCGTCTTAAAATTTCATTGCCTTTGGAGATCACCTTGTTTCACAAAGTGCTTTTTTGATATGACCTGCGAAAAGGGGAATGTTCGTGTGTATGTGTGTGTAGCAGAAGCGAATCACCGGCAAGGTTCAAATCGTTTCAAATGATTCACGTCCCGTATCACAAAACATACTTATCAGCAAACCGTCCTTGTTTGGACGAATACATCATGGAACAAGAATTCCTTTTATTAATTTGTATTAAGTTTGCGCTTGTTAATTCTGTACCTTTACCAGTGAATCATAATATAAAATACCTTTCTATTGAGAAAGGCAAAAATATAACCACATTATCCAAAAATCCCTTTTATTAGCTTGTCTTTAATTTGTGCTTGTTAGTAATCAATTCTGTATCTTTGCCAGTGAACAATAACATTAAAAGTAACTACGTAATGCGCGTGTGCCCTGAAAAATAATGCTATATTGATGCGATAATGGTGCACATGGTGTTCGCTAGTCATGTCGCATTTTCAATGTCGGTGGTCGTGTCTTGTATACAACCCTCTATTTTTTTTCTTATTGCCGTAAAGGTATTACGCCCTAGTTTTGGGTGTATCGGTCCAAATGTAATGGGCATTCTAATGAAGTAGTGAAACACGCATCCGCTTTCAGTTAACTTTATCCAAAATAGTTTTAGCTCTATAGAAGATATCTCCAGAAATCACATGGTAGTACAAACGAACAATGGTCGAATCGACAACAAATAATTGTTTTCATATATTTTTCGCATTGTGTGAATCAAATATTGTGTGACTTTATCACCAATGCGTTCAAAATATCGCACCGGGTGAGCAATCGATATGAGAGGTCCCAGAGCAATACGCAAACAGCAATTCTGGATTCGCACCAGTTTGATGAAGTGTATGTTTGCAGTGGAACAAAAATAGAAGCACCCGTTTTCCATCACAGATAATATCGTTTTTCGATACAGTCTAATCAGGTCTCCTCCCCACCATGTTCCGGTTATTGTACCGAGAAGTTGATCCTTTTTGGCACCTTTGGCATAATGTAACATCTACAGATACCTTTAAAGTTGAACTATATCCCGAGATATTTGAATCTTAAATCTGAGCAATAGTTTGACTTAATAATTGAAGCTGTAATTGCGGTGATCATGCTATTATAAAAGAGAGTTTTCAATTCGTGCATTCAGCTTCAAAAAGAATGTTATAAAACTATCTTTAATTTTGATGGAAGTTGAAAAACGATGTCATAACAAGGAGCCGAAACGTCTCATACGTTTAATTACTCTTATGAAAGATGGAGTTTTATGGAAGTTTTCTCAAGTGTTCTTGAACCACTTTCCAAACCCGCCAATCAAATGAAATTACTTGTCCTTGGTAAACGCAATGATCAAACCGAATTCACTCAGTAATAATTTATTAAAACTGACATAAAACATAACGAAACCAATTAGCATTTTGCAGAAGCGGATCCAGAAAAAAAATTCGCAGGGGGTCTGAAATTTCGACTTTGAAATATTCATTGTACAACACGTAATATGTGATACCCTCATTTAATTAAAATGAGTTTTGGTAATCGAATCTGGTTTGGAATGCTTTTGAACTGAATTTGGAATAAATTTAAAATAGAAATTTCTCAAGAAGTTAAAAACTACAAGGGGCAGCCCTATGGGGGTGCGCGATCTGTAGACGTAGGAATTATTTCATTTGTAGTAGGCGATCGAATCCAATTAAACTTATTTGAGAAGATCTGAAGAAAGAAGATAGAAAACCGTGACCGACCTAATATCTGAAACTAAATCTTTATAGCACAAGATCAGTTTTTAAAAATCGTAAAAACTTATCGATTGTGTGTGGTAAAAATGCCGGACCGGTGAAGAAAAATCAAATTCTAGACAATATAATCACACGACAGTATGTTAACCGTGTTTGTTAATGGAGCTCGAATGTACTAGCGATTTTGTGTTGGAGTAACTGTGTTCGAGATTGTACATAAAAGTGTGCTGGAAACGAGCACCACACAAAAGAAAGTATAGCACTGGATAGCGTGCCTCCACAACGGACTTCTCACTCCGCTACACTGGCTACACAGCGCAGTGATCTGCTCCGCCTTCCGTTCAACAGGCAACTGAGCTTGTCCGGCCAAATCTGTTCTTTAAATAGTCGATGATGACGTCATTCATAGAAGCGTAGTTCGCTAAGTACACAAATCTGTCGTACCGGGCTTGGAAAGCGCTATCTTCGGTATGTAAATGCGCGATATTTGGACAAGGTTGTATATTATTTAAATTTTTAATGCCATGGTATCAAAAAATCTTTGTCGTCAAAATTTTCGGGGGAAGGGTGTTCGGACCCCCAGGACCCTCCCTCTGGATCCGCCACTGGCATTTGGAGCATTTACTTGAGATAAGACAAAATATAAACAAAATAGCGAACTGATTAAAAAAAATACCCTGTCTGCTTTATCCACGAAAGATCCAATTAAAGCAAAATATTGGCCTTACGGGAAATAGACTGGTCCTGCACCTTTTCATTAGACGTTTTAACTTTACAGTAATTTGGCTTATGTTTCGAGTTCAGCCCATTATGCTATGCTTTCTACTTGTTCTGCACATCTAAACTGACATCTAAACTGACTAACATTGCGCGAATGTGTAATACTAACCAGCTCTACTGCACAATCATTGGAAGCGACAATATTTTTTGTTAAATATTGTCCAACAAACAAAAATTCAAAAAATTCTATTTGTCACAATGATAGTTGATAGTTCAAAGTACTAATTCCCCATGTTAATATCTCCATAAATGTTATGCCAAATTAATAAACTAGTCCTTTTCAATCAACCCTCCTCTTTCTTATTACCGGGATAACAAGACTCCATTCGTTCCAATAAAAAAGCGTAAAATTCAATTGAACCCTACCGATAGCCCGTGTGAATATGCCACCATGCGGAACTAAATTACGAAGCAGGTTCCTTACCTACTCTACTAGCAAATACATATAGGAAGGCAAAGCTTCGTGCTGTCCAACGAAGAAGACCGCCGGAGCCTGCCGTCCTGTGTATGACAAGGCAGCATTCTAAAGCAAGTGAAAATGACTGTGCAGGTTCCATCCAACTTTGTGCACCACATTACTCAATCTCAAGGGGCGAATAAAGCCTCAGTTTTCCCACTCCTTCCCTCTCCTCTTCCTCCTCCCGCGCAGATAACCACCAGTAGCTTGCATGTGTCCTTCTGTTCTTTTGTGCACAGTTCAGGGATTTTCCTTTTGCGCTTAAAAGAGCTTCTGCATGAGTGTTTCTCGGCATGAATGCAAAAACACTGAAAGGGAAAATTCAATTCTCACTCAACCGTTTCATCTTTTCTATTTTTTTGTTTGTTTCATTTTCACCCTGCTCCAAATGTTTCCACCACCATCAGTAAGACGGACGCTGAAGAACGGATTAACCGAGGAGGAGAAGCAACATGTGGCCTCGCTGATAAAGGGATATTAAAAGACGCTAGGAGCCACCAAATTCAGGACCAATTTTCAACTCACGGCTGCAATAAATAGGGATACGTTTTTGCCGCCCCGGCTTCATTGCTCGTTAGGTCGTTAGATCCGAAATCGAAAGCGGACAAAAATGTGCTCCACAAAGTGTGACGATTGTGATGGCGGGGAACTGCAGGAATGGAACAACTTTTGGCGATAGAACACAAAACTTTTTAAATGTGATAGACAAAACAAATAGAACAAAAAAATGGTGAGTAGTGGAAAATTCAAACAAGAACAGTGTTAGTGACATGCAAATTAAAGTTTCGGAAGTGCTTTTTGATTTTGAAAGAGAGAAAATCAGGCAAGTAGACTAGTCTTCATTTTCGGAAATGCCACTGCTTAAGTTTCCCACATTGGATATTTCAGACTGTTTATAGTGACTCTCGAATAGAAAAGAAAAAAACTATGCTAATTATTTTAATTATAACGAAAATATAGGTAGAAATTGGTAAGACCATTCTTCGCTGAGGAAAACCCAAGGATTTTAAACGAAACGAAAGCATTGTGAGACAGATTTTCCAAATATTAAGTAAAAATCAAAAGCCCAACTAAAATTAAAGTAGAAATGCGACAATAGCATAGTTGCAGTTTAAACTCGATATACAATATAAATTATTGACATATATCAAAGAAATTCATAAATAAAAAAGTACATATTTTGAAGAATATAAGTTTGTCCAGTTGATGACCACACCCAAATAGATAATATCATACAAAGAGAAACTCATGACGGTTGATGTGATTTAACTTGTACAGATAAACTTCCCCTCTCCAAGATTCGTAAGTGCTGTTCTGTAACAGCCTGTCTATCAGCAGACACAGGCTGTCTGTTAAATAATGCCAACATTTGAAATCGCGAATGGAACGTAAAACGGATCTCAGCCGGTGTATGAATGTCGAGCATCACGCAAGCTGACAGAATCTTAATCTCTGTCAGTGAGGAGTTAAATGCTATCTATTTTTAATGTAGGCAAGGCAGTCTTTAGCTGAAATTATTTTCGTTTTTTGTATTTCTTACAAAGAAAATATATAGGATTCGCTCAAGCTTTGAAAACGTTTTCCGAGGCCCGGAGGACCGAGTCTCGTATACCACTTAGCTTGACAAATTGGTACAATTCCTGTTTTTTGAAAGGCATTAAAAAATTTCAGAGTAAGCAGAAAATGGGTTGCGCTGCCACCCGATCCGCTAAAACCACTGCTCTTGCCCAGAACCGGATTCCTCCCCGATACTACCTTGCAGCATTATTTCGGGGAGGGGTTTTTATGTGTATAGCACACATCCTAATTCAACTACTTACAGGGTTTTCGATTGATCGACACCGGTGTAGTGAAGTGCACTGGAACTGCACCGTTTTTGCACTTTCTAGCAGAAGTGCAGAAAACTGGGTATGTTGGTTCGTGCTTCGGGAAGAGATACTTAACGATTATTTTCAGCTTACCCGGACACATATCGGCTGGCGTCGTCGAGCCCTTGATTTTTGCCGTCTCGACTCGTGTACTATGCCTGTACTTTACCAATACTGTTTATGGACGGCCCTTTTCCTCACACGTTTCTTTTATCGGAGTGATACTACCTTAATTTTAAGTCACTATAATATTGTTTGTCGATGAAGAGATTTTATATTTTATGTATGTATGCATGTGATTGACATTGGTCGTGTAGATGTAGGTAGATTAAATAAATCAGTTGTTCGTTGTACCATCTCCGTCCGAGAAGGCCAATCTCGGATCATATGGTTTTTCGAACCGGATGGTTGAAGGAACCGAGGAACCAGAACCAGTGCATTTGGCTAACGCTTGGATGTTGGTCGGCCATGTCGTTTCGAGTTTTCCGAATTGCGGTATACGAGACGCCGCCATTACTTTCGGCTTTAAGCGTCGGGGACGCTACGGTTACGGCGGGAACAATAGCTAACCAAATTTTGGCTTATTTGAGCATAGCACAAGAGGAGGCTTGTCGTGCTCCAAATATTGATTACCTCGAAACATCACCATAAGTTTTAGTCGGCTTGGGACATCGCATGGTTTCATGTTTGATGAGGTAAAATTTACAATGTATATGCCCCAGCCGAGGCTTGGGTGAACAATTCGATACTATAGTTTCTTTCTGGTTCACTACGGCTTATACACTTGGAATTCTCTGTACATCATCTACGGAAAGTCAATTCTGCTCAGGGAAGCAATCGTCATCTATCAAAATTACCTGCTGGATTACACTGTCACAATTGCGAAGTATATGCGCCATCATAGCTGCAGTGTCGGCAAGGGACTTCGTGGGATCACTCTTTTTTGAGAGTAAGTGCTACATTCTATATGTTCCATTGCATTCAAGTCGTCGTTACAGTTCGGTCGCGTTTCCATTTGCGCCGTTTAAAGTTTAACCGTGCGTGTTTTAATTTGTATTGTTTTCATTTATCATTGCTGCGTAAGTAAAACATGCCGTGCGCGATTAATAATTGTACAGTGAGTGACGACAAACATGTGTGGTACTGCAATGGATCATGCGGGAAAAAATTCCACGCTGCATGCGTTGGTGCTCAGAGGAATCATGAGCAAAGAATACTAACATACATGCTGCCAATATGCTACGAGTGCCAGAAGCGTCTCGTGATGGAGTTAAATTTCGATAAACTGTACAGACAACAACAAGAAGCCATCAACCTCAACAAGCTAGTTATGGAGTCGAATCACAAACTCACATCCACGTTTAGCAACTTCAATGTCCGTGATGGATTTGAATGTATCGAAATGCTCTTAAACGAGTTGAAAGGCGAAATTAAAACAACTGCAGCTAATCATAATAACGCGGTTGCACACATAGCCAAAACCTCGGAGTTGTGGAATGAGCTGGCTGCTTCCAACAAAACTGGCAAAACTGATGTCGTTGCCACAAAAAATCACTTAACATCATTATTCGACATATCGATGAAAGCTACGAAAAACAACATCGCAGCCTATGTCAATGAACTGACCACCGATATGACACGCGAGTTGAAACAAATTTGTTCAGAAATTGAAAAGGTCAGCAGCGTGATAACTGACATGGCTAACAACTGTTCGGCTCAGAATATGAGTTATGTAAACCCAATATTCACGGATGATATTATCGATGAGTTAAAGCAAATTTCTAGTGCAGTAAACTCACTGGAACAAAAGACTGCTGCTTCACCCGCAACAGATTCCTCCCCTAGTTTAGAGGCTGAGATGTCTGTCGAGGCAGCCAGTAACTCAGGCTGGCGTTTCCTTGGCAACTCTAAGGTATGGAAGGCTGATTGGTCCGAATACGACGCACGTAAATTGCGTCGTCTCAATCAACAAAAAGCGGCGGAGAAAGCAAGAATAAAGAAGAAACGGAATAAACAGAGGCCCGCTAATGCACTTGACACCACCCGTAACAGTAATAATAATACTAAGCGTCGCAAGAATCACGGTTACAAACACCACACAATTTTCGACAAAAATAACGGATGTAATTACAACCACAGCAGATTTGCGTACCACGATAACAAACGCCGCGACATCGACAATCTTCCGTTGGATAGAGAGCTACTGGCTGAGGCAAAGAAACGTTTTTCGAGGCCACCTTCAACTTCGTTCAGACCTACCATTGCATTCCAGAGAGGCGATGTTTTAAACCCGTGCCCTACCGATCAACCTAGCACCTCACATCGAACAGCTGCTGCCACACCTATGTACCCCTCCGGAATTGGCGCCTGTCAGTGTTTTTGCCGCTATCGACGCGCTCATTAGAGCAAGATAATAATGAATTGACAAATCATATTGCGATTCAAGATTTAGAAGAGGTAGAGCTAGGTCTAATTAATTCCCATAAAACTAATACTTCTCCAAGAGAATCTCAGTCAAGAACAGAAATCTTGGTCTATTGCCAAAACTTTAACCGCATGAAAAGTGCAGCTAAGATGAATGTGATTCAAAACAAAATATTAGGTTGTCATTATTCCGTAATTTTAGCAACTGAGACTAGTTGGGACGAAACAGTGAGAAGTGAAGAAGTTTTCGGGAGCAATTACAATGTATTTAGGGATGACCGTGATTGTCATGTATCTGGTAAGAAGTCAGGAGGGGGCGCTTTGATTGCGATTTCAGCAAAACTAAATGCAGAAGTTATCAAAACTATAAAATCAAAAGAATTCGAGCATGTGTGGGTGAAAGTACATGTTAAAGACGAAACTCACGTTTTCGCTTCGGTGTATTTTCCTCCAAATTTTGCTCGAAAAACGACTTACGAAAAGTTTTATCATGCTGCTGAATGCATTATTAATAGTCTTTCCCCGCACGTAAAAGTTCACATATATGGCGATTTCAATCAACGCGGTATTGATTTCATACCAGATGCTGATAATGAGAGCATCCTACTTCCTGTTGTAGGGGAAAATGAAACTTTGCAGTTCATTTGCGATAAATCTGCCAGTTTAGGACTTAATCAAATAAATCACATAAGAAATCAGCGACATTGCTATTTAGATTTATTAATGACGAATATAGACGAAGACTTCTGTGTAACGGAATCACTTACTCCCTTATGGAAGAATGAAGCTTATCATACAGCCATTGAGTTTTCTATATTCTTGCATGTTAACGACAGACCTGGTGATAGTGAATTTGAGGAGGTATTTGATTACGAGTCCGCTAACTATGAAAGCTTGAGGCAAAAAATTAATGCAATAAACTGGCAAATGATTTTAAGAAATGAAGAAAATGTTGAAGCTGCCGTAGACATCTTCTACAAAATATTATTTGAAGTCATTCACGAAGATATACCATTGAAAAGAAGAAGGCGTCACTATAACTCAAAACATCCCATCTGGTTTAATAGAGAAATCAAAAATTTAAAAAATCGTAAGCAGAAAGCACACAAAATCTACAAAAAATACAACAGCGAAGATAACTTAACAAACTATTTAAATCTATGCGATCAATTGAACCTTGCCATTGATATCGCGTTTGAAGAGTACAATGCAAGAACAGAACGCAATATAAAAACTTGCCCAAAAAACTTCTTTAATTACGTAAAAACTAAAATAAAATCGGATTATTTCCCAACAGAAATGCATCTTGATGGAAAGGTAGGCGATAACTCAGAGGAAATCTGCAATCTTTTTGCAACATTCTTCCAGGAAGTTTACACTACATTTTCAGAGAAGGATCGAGAGCGTGAATACTTTTCATTCCTCCCAGAACTTTCAAGAGATATTAACATTAAACAGATAAAAGTACATACAATCATGGATGCCTTAAAAAACTTGGATAGCTCTAAAAGCCCTGGACCTGATGGCGTTCCACCGGTGTTTTTAAAAACTTTGTCAATAGAACTAACCGCTCCTTTATTTTGGCTTTTTAACATGTCTCTAGAATCAGGTTGTTTTCCTAAAACATGGAAAAGCTCTTTCCTAGTTCCAATTTTTAAAAATGGTAAAAAATCCGATGTGCGTAACTATCGTGGAATAGCTATCATCTCGTGCATTCCCAAGATTTTCGAGGCGATTGTTAATGAAAATTTATTCCACCAAATCAAAAACAGAATTACCCATGTGCAACATGGTTTTTTCAAAGGGCGTTCTACAAGTACAAATCTACTCGAATTCATTAACTACACATTAACAGCAATGGATAACGGAAACTACGTTGAAGCTCTTTATACAGATTTTAGCAAAGCATTTGATCGCATCGACATACCCATGCTACTTTTTAAATTAGAAAAAATGGGGTTTGAGCCAGGACTTCTTACATGGGTACAATCATATCTTACAAATCGTGAACAAGCTGTTAGATTTAAAGGGATAAAATCAATCCCAATTCAAGTTACATCAGGAGTCCCTCAAGGGTCTCATTTGGGCCCGCTATTCTTTATTTTATTTGTTAACGACATTTCCTTCATTCTAAAAAATGTAAAAGTTCTTATATATGCTGATGATATGAAACTATTTCTAGAAATAAGAAATGGTGAAGACTTTCAGACATTTCAAAACGAAGTAAATATATTTTATACATGGTGTAATAAAAGCCTGCTGAAACTGAATGTAAAAAAATGTAATTCCATAACATTGAGTAGAAAGAATAATATACAGAACAATAGAATCTTATTGGGAAATCAACAAGTAGAAAAGTGTGACAGAATAAGAGACCTAGGAGTTATTATAGATTCCAAAATAACATTCATAGATCATTATAACACAATAATTAACAAAGCAAACAGCACACTAGGTTTTATTAAACGCTTCAGCTATAATTTCCAAGATCCCTACACAATAAAAACATTATATGTAGCCTATGTGCGTTCAACACTAGAATATTGTAGTATAGTTTGGTCGCCTTTTTCAGCAACGCATGCAAACCGGATAGAATCAGTACAAAAGCAGTTTTTGATGTTCGCTCTTCGTAAACTAGGTTGGACTGGACTACATTTGCCATCTTATGAAGCACGGTGCATGCTAATTGACATACAAACCTTGAAAGATCGTCGTGAATTTTCTATGGTATCATTTGTAAACGACATTGTATCACATCGTATTGATTCAATCGAACTTTTATCGAAACTAAATTTTTATGCTCCTTCTCGACAACTACGTAACCGCAGCATCTTTTGTACAATTCGCCATCGCACTAATTATGCCAAGTTTGGCCCGTTAAACCAAATGATGAATATTTACAACAAACATTGCGAAAGCATTGACTTCACTATGTCGAAAACAAAACTTAAGCAGCAGTTTAAAGTAAACCAAAATTTTAACTAGTGTTAAGTTAGTTTAATAATTATTGTAAGAAACCGGTCTACATCTGATTGACGACTTGAAATAAATAAATAAATGTCCTTGTCGAAGCTAGGATAAAAGATCGATACTACAACGATTCGTTTCATTTCTGGTTGTTCGAGCTTGTCGGAAGATGTCAAAATCAACAGCGTACAAAAAAGGATCAGCATTGCGAACCGTCACTACGCGTCTGTAGGGTCTATAGACATCATTCGACAACATACACAGCTTTGTGAAACGATTCAACGAACATGTCACAGCGAGTGATGTACAAGTGCGTTTGGAACGCCTCGACATCCTGTGGGAGCAAATCAACGACACCATCAATGAGGTCTTATCGCACAGTGACTTTCATACGGACCCATCGACAATAATGGAGGAGCAGAGCCTGTACGAAAACCAGTTTTACGATGACAAATCATTCCTCATGGATAAGCATAAAATGTTGCAGGACACACCAATTCTGGATCAAACCACTCGCACAAACACCTTTCCACATGGTTCTACTCCACATGTCCGTCTTCCGCAAATAACGCTGCCAAAATTTAGCGGGAACATCGATGAATGGATTAGTTTTAGAGACCTTTACACTTCCTTGATTCATTGGCAGGCGGATTTGCCTGATGTAGAAAAGCTGCATTATTTACGTAGTCAGTTGCAAGGTGAGGCATTGTCTGTAATCCAAGCACTCCCGATCACCTCTGCAAACTATATAACAGCATGGGAGCTCCTAGTTAAAAGGTACTCCAACCTCAAGGTCATCAAACGGAAACAGATTCAGGGCATTTTCGATTTGCAATCGTTAAAGAAGGAGTCAGCTGGAGAGTTGCATACGTTGCTGGAAAACTTCGAAAGAATACTTAAAACATTAGATCAGTTGGTACAGCCCGCCGACTATAAGGATCTTTTTCTAAGATTCTAAGTTCAAAACTAGATAGCAGCACTCGTAGGAGTTGGGAAGAGCATACTTCATCGAAGGATTCGGAGTCGCTCAAGGATCTCACCGACTTCCTGGCTCGTCGCGTACGTGTGCTAGAAGCGTTGCCATCCAAAGGGTTGGACCAGCGGCATGAAACCTCACAACCAATGTATAAGCAGCGCCCGTCTCAACACCCACGTGCCAGTTATAGCGCTGTTCAGCAGACCAGTTTTAGATGTTCGGTTTGTTCAGAAAATCACCCGTTATATAAATGTACGGTCTTCGGGCAAATGGCAGTTTCAGAAAGAGAAGGTGTGCTGCGAACGCACGCTCTGTGTCGAAACTGTTTCCACAAAGGCCACCAAGCCAAGGACTGTAATTCAAAGGTGTCATGCTGAAACGAGCAGATCGGTGTAGAATCTGCCGTTTCAAAAATGTAGCGTTAGCAGTGTTTGCGCCTTAGCTAAAGGCAATATTAAAAGTGCTCGAATCATTTATCTAGTTCATGGGTGGTGGGTATTGAGGAGGAAAGTGGGTGAAACAGAGGTGAACAGAAAACCTAGTACAGAAGATAAATAATAACGGGAAAACTGTAATAGGGAAAATAAAAATCAAGAGAGAACCGGAAACTCTGAAATTGAAAATCGGAAACCCTTGAGTGATAGAAGAAAGAAGAATTAGTTAAAAGGATAAGTTTCTTGGTCGGTCAGGAGAATCAACTCGATCTTTCCCTTTTGGACCGCCGAGTAGAAAAGTTAGATGAACAGTTGTAAAAAGCAGTGAGGAAAATCATAGTATAATTGAAGTACGTGTGCAGTTAAAAAGTGAAAAAGGAATATAATGTTTTAAAATTGGTTTGATTTCAGATTAAAAATATAATTAAAATGCTTTACAAAAAATCGTGAGTCATGCAGTGAAATGTATTTTAAAAAAAGTAAATATATTTAAAACTAATAAAACCTACGGATTAATTTAAATAAAATTATTCTAGAGAGCAGTAAGGTTAAAAAAGTGAGTTGTTAGAAAAAATAGACTGTGAAAGGAGTTGTGATAATAACAGGTAAATGTGTAGCAATGAAATCGTGTGTCAGGTTCTTATGCAGTTTGTATTTTATACAGCCACATTCCGGTGGCGAAGCCATCTTGGGGTTTTACCGCTGCGGGATCGAAACCCGGAAAATCGAGCGAATGCGATTTTGATCATTTTCCGTCCGTGCAGGATCAAATCGCCAGTGGTATCCGGCTTAGGTTGCCCTGGGTGTACCTATCGCCTCGTGGTTGCGTACCACTATAGGTATATTCGGAGAGCGTTGGTCATCGGTTAAAGTTACTCGGCCCACGGGCATCACACGCTACACGTGATAGCCAGATTCGTGGCATGGTCCTCTAGGGGAAAGACTACCAACGCCAGAGTGATCAGCCCGGCTCACGTCCCGAAATCGGAGGCCCTCCGTATGATACCACCCCGTTAGCTCAGCTCGGCAAGGAAATCACGCCGATAGGCATCGAGCGTTCGATCACAACCCAGAATACCCCACCGTAAGTGAATTTCCACCATCATCGCAACTCACTACCGTTTGCTACCTGTGGGCGAACATTGTCGACGCATCGTTAGCAGCAACAGTCGGTCTCGCAGAGATCGGCTTTCTCGTCGGTCAGCATCGTGGTAGCTAAACCACCCAGAAGGGGGTGGTCGGCAGGTACCGAATCGTCGTCTTCAAATCCTGTAAGTACGCGAACCTTTGACATACACCATAACACCAGCTACGAGTAGGGAAATCTTGTTTGTTAACAAGTAGGGGAAGAGAAAAGGATTAGGGAAGTAGGAAGACTCACGTAGAACAAACACAAAAGGGGAGTGACGTCACGAGCAGGGACTGGGTAACAGTTAGCTCTTGCAGGAGGCAGAGCAGGGGATTGTAAATAACCTTTTCGAAAAAAAAACAAACGAAGTCTCGCCAATTTTTAAATTTATTAAAACGTACTTTTCATTTTCATTAGTATTTAATTCTTTTTTTATTTACCTTCAATAAACTAGTATTTTCCTCTAAGTAATTTCTTTTAATTAAAATCAATTGGATGAACAACTAGAAAGATAGAATCAGTAAGTGATTGGGAGCATTTGGGAAGTTATTGGGATTGGACTTGGGGAACATTGTTTGTGTCGTTGGGAAGGAAGTTGAGGTGGTTTTTTCGTTGGTGGGTCAAGACATCGCTAGCTGGGCATTTTTGACCGGAGTTCTTGGCAGACGACTCCGTCGTCTGGCGCGAAGCCGAGAATTTAAGGACCCCTAACCTGAGCCCCCTTACAATGCAGGAAATGCAAGGCCCGGCATCACACCATGGTATGCTTCAAGGCTAATAACGATAGTAGAACGAAGAATAATGCAGAGGCTGAGGACGTGGCTAGAGATGGGCGAAACAGTTCACTTCGAAGAACCATTCCCGACTGAACAGTTCTGTAAAAAGAATTAGTTCAGATGAACCGTTCTTCCGTTCAGCTGATAATTTACTTGTATCTAGCGAATGTCTCTCAAAACATTCGATTCTTGGAGAGGAACCAAACAGATGCTGCCAAACTATTATACCCCTGTATGCTTAACAAGTTCATCAAGGGTAGCGATTTCTTCATGATGTATAACTAGAGAAATAGAGAATGTGATGAGTCGTTCTTCGCCGGTTCCATTCTGGGAGAGCACAGAGAGCGGTTTGTGGGACGGCAAGTCGGTTCATTTTCATTCGTTCGCCTAAAAATCGGTCCGAGAAATTCGCCAAACGGCTTTAGGTCAGGTTCAGTTCATTCGCTTTGAAGAGAATTGAGAACTACCGTTCTTTAAAAAAGAACTTCCGTTCGCTCATTCTCTTCGAAGAACCAGTTCACTTGAACCGTTCGCGAACGAATGGCCCATCTCTAGACGTGGCCTCCGGAAAATCGGACTCAGGGGATGCTTCGAAAACAAGGCTAGCTCATGTGGCGATCGATAGCAGTGTGCTTTCTGCTACCTGCAGCTCACGGATTCCTACACCAAGGGTTTTGTTAGCAACTGCTATGATAACGATAAAGGACGATGCGGGAGTCAGCATTACTGCAAGGGCATTACTTGACTCAGGGTCTCAATGCAATTTCGTTTCTCGTCGCCTTTGTCAACGATTTAAACTTCAGCAAAACAGGGTGCAGATCCCTGTGGTAGGAATTGGTCAATCGGAAATAATGGCCAAATACGAAGTTCAGTTGACTATTTCATCCAGAACTCAGGACTTCACCAAATCACTGGCATTACTGGTACTTCCAAAAATCACGGTGAAACTTCCCATTTCGGACATTGATATAGATGGATGGAATATTCCTACGCATCTGAAGCTTTCCGATTCGGAGTTTAATCGATCCAAGCCAGATTTAATTTTAGGCGGTGCACAGAGAAGCAACTGGGGTCGAATCCTGGCCAAAACTATTTATTGCGGCTATTGCTGTTATTTTACCTTAATATGAACTAAAAATAGACAATAACTAGTTTTTGGGAGAATTTGGCATCTACCCACCTACCAGTGCAGGGGTCAATTTTCTATATCCTTCCGATTACTAGTATTTTGAGGTGATCCTTGTGAATACATTTGTTTTTCCCGTTGCATGAGCAGTTGGTCAGTGGAAAAGCAAGAAGAAAAGGGATGCCTGTGCACATATTCATAGAGATACATTTTGCCAAACATAGTATTTGGCCCTACAGCATTTCGGCGTACCTCAAATTAGTATAAATATCAATATTTTCAAATCGCTTGGAATTTATGGATCGGACAAGATCGGAAGAGATTTAATGTTTTTTAGATAGCCAGAATCTTGTTTTGTAATGTTGTTTCAGCAACATTGCCGGATCGTGCCGTATCATGTAACTTTTTTCACATTCAAATTTGGAATAAAATGTTAAAAAAAGGTTTTTTTTAAAGCTGGTCCAATATACAGCAACACTGTTTTTCAGTTATTTTTAAGCTGAGGTTATACAAATAGTTATGTTCAACTACGTTTGTTTTAATATTGTCTTATTTAACACAGTCATCATCATATGAAAGCGATTTTGCTGGATACATAACAAAAAATGATTAAAAACCCCTTAAAATATCACTATTTTGCATCCATGCAAAAATTCTTTAGCAATTTTTGACATACTCTTTATTTTTCCACATTATGCAGTATGCTTTTAGGTATGTAAAAAAAATATAACTAATTTAAAAATCGAAAAAAAAATATTTTGGTTATTGGCCAAGAATTTGTTCTAGTTACTCCTCTGTGCGGTGGTTCGTTTTTCGATTTCTTTAGTGTTGGACAGTCCATTGAATTGGGCGAACGGTTACCGAAACTGATTGATTCTGTCTTCGGTTGGGTTGTAGCTGGAGAGTACAACACACTATCCTACAATTCGCCCAGAGTCTGCAATACGGCAACAACCGCAACTTTGGAGGAGCTTCTACCCCGATTTTGGTCTTGCGAGGAGATCGAGTTGGCTGAAAGGATGTCACCACAAGAAGCACAATGCGAAGAACAATTTTCAAGTACAGTCAAAAGAGCTTTGGATGGAAGGTATATAGTCACGTTACCGAAGGATGAGAAGGTCATAGCGAAACTAGGTGAATCCAAGGAAACCGCATTCAAAAGACTGCAAGGATTGGAACGGCGTTTAGGAAAGGATCCGATTCTTCGGAAAAGATACGACGAGTTTCTGATGGAGTACCTGAAAGAAGGGACATATGAAAAAGGTGAATCTCAACGAAGATTGTCAGATCAATCGAGTCTTCATGCCACATCACCCCGTCGTGAAAGAAAGCAGTACAACTACCAAAGTCAGGGTGGTCTTTGATAGCTGGACCGGTCATTCAGGATGATCTTCGCTCAATAATATTTAGATGTCGAACACGTCGGATCATAGTTATTGCCGATGTCGAAAAGATGTTTCGTCAAGTTATCGTAGCATCGGATGATAGATGGTTGCAGAACATACTTTGGCGATTCGATTCGAAGGAACCCCCATCCACGTACGAGCTGACAACGGTTACATATGGTACTAAACCGGCGCCATACCTAGCTACTAGAGCCTTGCAACAACTAACGATAGATTAAGCACACAAATACCCTCTTGCATCTAAATCTGCCCGAGAGGACGTGTATATGGATGATCTTATTTCGGGAGCTGACGACATGGATTCGGCTTCCGAATTATGCAGACAACTAGTTTCTATGATGGATAAAGGAGGATTCCAGCTTAGGAAATGGGTCTCTAATTGTCCTGCCGTTCTTCAGGACATACCCAAGGAAGATATGGCGATACAGGATACCGCAGTAGAGTTGAACCCTGATCCGGAAGTGAGAACACTTGGGCTCATCTGGCTCCCTAGTAGCGATTCATTGAAGCTTCATTTTAATGTTCCCTTGGTGGAGGTTACAGAAAGACTTACGAAGCGGAAGGTGCTCTCCATAATGGCGGCTCTTTTTGACCCGTTGGGATTGGTTGGGGCCACAATAACAATGGACAAGCTATTTATGCAACTCCTTTGGACCCTCCCTGGCGAAAACAGCGATCGATTAGAATGGGACGACTTCCTCCCAGCTGCAGTAGAATTAAATTGGAGGAGATTCCACGCTCAATTGCCAGCTCTGGCAGGTGTACGCATTGCTCGTTGCGTAATGCTACCCAAAATGATTGAGCAGGAAATTCACGTTTTCTGCGATGCCAGCGAGAAGGCGTATGGAGCATGTCTTTATTTGAAAAGCGTAGACGAATCTGGACAGGTAATGGTTTCATTGATGGCTTCAAAGTCAAAGGTTGCTCCCCTGAAGAGTCAATCCCTCCAAGGTTGGAGTTATGTGGGGCCCTAATTGCAGCAGAATTATTCGATAAGGTTAGGGCATCAACGAGGTTTGAAGGACCAGTATATTTTTGGACTGACTCCACGACGGTTTTACAATGGTTGAAATCTGTTCCCACCACATTGACAACCTTTGTAGCTAACCGGGTTTCAAAAATTCAGAGTCTCACAGAAACTGCTCGATGGTGCCATGTACCAGGTATTCAAAACCTGGCGGATTTGATATCGCGGGGTATGTTTCCAGAAGAATTAGTTCTCAGCATGCTCTGGTGGCATGGGCCGAGCTGGCTGAACGAACCCTCCAAATGGCCAGATCAGCCGAAACTACTCAAGACACAGAATATAGAAGCTGAAAGAAAGCGTACAGTTGTGGCACTAGGGGTGGTAGAAGATGGTGATTTTTACATAATATACTTCCAATCGTTCTCCAGCTATACTAATCTCATAAGAAAGACAGCATACTGGTGTCGGTACTTCAAGAACCTGAAGAATAAGGTGGACGGAACGAACTTGCAGGTTGGTTTCCTGACCAGTGAAGAGCTGAAACAGGCGGAATGGACACTAATTCGGCGAATTCAACAAGCAGCATTCGAAGGCGAATGGAAAATGTTGCAAAAGGGTGAAGGCGTATCGCGTTCGTCGAGGATAAAATGGTTCAACCCATTCATCTCGAAGGAGGACCAAGTTATTCGAGTGGGCGGAAGGCTGACTAATTCGAGGCAAACAGAAGAAGCGAAACATCCGGTCGTGTTACCTGCACGACACCCTTTCACACGGGTGTTGCTGTTGCATTATCATCAGCGATTACTGCATGCGGGGCCTCAATTACTTCTTGCGACAGTACGCCTTCGCTTCTAGCCTTTGGGTGGGCGCAATTTGGCGAAAACTGTTGTGCATAGCTGTATTACTTGTTTTCGTTTTCGCCCAACGACAGTCCAGCAGTTTATGGGTGAGCCGTCTGCTCGCATCACACCATCTCGAACTTTTACTAAGATAGGTGTTGATTATTTTGGACCAGTTTACTATCGACCAGGACCACGAAGGACCGCGATTAAGGCTTACGTTTCACTCTTCGTATGCATGGCAACAAGAGCTGTTCATTTAGAACTGGTATCGGACATGTCTTCTGAATGGTTCATTCAAGCCTTTCGTCGGTTTATTTCGCGACGAGGAAAACCATCCGATATGTACTCTGACAATGGGCGAAATTTTGTTGGGGCACGGAATCAATTGTCGGAACTTATACGGAATTTACGAACGAAGGAGTACCATGAGCCAATTGTCAAGGAATGCGCTGTCGAAGGAAAACACTGGCACTTCATCCCGCCCAGTGCACCTCACTTTGGGGGGTTATGGGAGGCAGCCGTTCGCTCCGCCAAAACTCATCTTCTAAAGGTTCTTGGTCAGAGCCCGGTTTCATTTGAGGACTTGCAAACGTTACTCATGCAAGTTGAAGGTTGTCTCAACTCGCGGCAAATGACAGCACTCTCTGATGACCCTAATGATTTGAAGCCGTTAACTCTGGGTCATTTCCTTATTGGAGCATCTCTACAGGCTGCTCCTCATCGAGATTATAGTGCTGTTCCCCTAGGACGTCTTCGACAGTGGCAAGCAGTTCAGCAAAGCTTGCAACACTTTTGGACCCGATGGAAATCTGAGTACCAATCTCAGTTGCAAGGACGTATGAAGCGTTGGAAACCTCCAGTGCACATAGATGTAGGACGTTTAGTAGTTTTGCGAGATGATAACTCTCCACCTTATCGGTGGTCACTCGGTCGTATCCAGGAAGTGCATCCCGGACCAGATGGGATTACTCGTGTGGTGACACTTAAGACAGCCGATGGATTATACGTACGTCCAGTGGAGAAACTATGCCTATTGCCGGCAATCTCTGAGGATAATCCCAATTGATTGAAGGGCAGAATGCAACTAAAGTGGGAGTTACTTCAGGGGTGCGGGGATGTTTATGGACGGCCCTTTTCCTCACACGTTTCTTTAATTTTAAATCACTATAATATTGTTTGTCGATGAAGAGATTTTATATTTTATGTATGTATGCATGTGATTGACATTGGTCGTGTAGATGTAGGTAGATTAAATAAATCAGTTGTTCGTTGTACCTCGTGAAATAAAGGTGTAATTAATAAATCCACACAAGAGGTATTTATCAACCCAACATCCGAAGCCTACACCATCTCCGTCCGAGAAGGCCAATCTCGGATCAAGTACCAAACCGTACCTCAAACAATAATACTAATTGAACAAATGACATTATACACAATCCCCAACCTACGACGCTACATCCCATCTCTTCCCACGACCCAAAAACCTCACATCGAACATGACAAAACCATACCACACAAGAATTCTCGACAACGCTAACATAAATCAAACCTTTAAGGTGAAGCGATGCCAAAATCACAACAAAGGTTCGGTTATGTTCGGCTATGTCCAGGTTACGTGCAGCATCTGTGTGCGGTTAGAAAGTACTATACCGATATGAGATGGCACGCACACAAGCGTATCGTTCAGCAATCAGCTGACTGCACCACGTGTTTCATTTGTTTTGGAAAATGAAAAGATACAAATTTCCCAAACGAATCAAAACTCCGTGAAGAGAATCTATTCATAAGCTTGTGCTAACATGCCTGCATACAGTGATACAATTTCTAAGCAATCTGATATAAGACATTCAAGTTACAAAAGATTTTGTCTTGCGCGCCAATGCAATGTTTTGATTTTGACGATGAAATAAAAAGAAGAAGCAGAAACCACGGCGGCCATTTTAGCTGCCACCTTGTGGCTCTATTCAGCATGTCCTTCAGCCATGCTTTCCATGCTTAACGGATAAATACCAACGACACAAAAACCACTTCACGAGAACGTGACGCAAGAGAATAGACAAACCGACTTAGCCCCCTTCCTTTCACCAAAACAAATACACATACTAGCGTGATAGTCATAGCAGTAAGTTTAGACGTAGAGAACAATCATGGCGAGCTTTTCTAAGCCACGTGCGCTAGAACTAAGTTAGCCATCAGATAGGAAAATTAGCTTTAAGATTTACATGTATTAGTTAGTATAAGTAGATTAAGTCAACTGAATAAAGAAAAAGTTGCAGTATGCAGTCGTGACAGTACACAGTACACATTTTACAGTTGTTACTATTCATTTAATGTGAAACCGAACCAATCAACATAATATATCATGTTACAGTTTTAATATAAAGTGCTACAGTTATGATACGAACAGTTATTTGCACAATTGTAAAAAAGCAAATATAATACACTAGATACGCGTCACACCATGGATTGGCGTCTACTCCCGTTTTAAAGCGGCCCTAGCTTCCCGAAACGCTGCTTTGCGCTCTTTTTTATCTACCGATATTGCTCTCTGAGCCAGACTCTGAGGCAAGCAGCGCGTAGTGTTTCAAGTGTCTCGTTCTACCAGTAAACTTGGACAGTAGGACGATGACTGTTATTTTTTTATAGTAAAGTTTAAAAAGCTTTAAAATCCAGGCCTGTAGTGTATTGTCACGTTCGTGCCATACCACTAAAAGCACTCCATCTAGCTAATGTTTCCGTGAGTCATTCGCTCCCGGCCTTATTACGATCTACTCGGATAGTCCCCGAAGGTGAACTCATCATACTCCGACCGATAGTTCCCCAACGGACAAATTTCCCCCGACATCGATACTCGCTTCCTTGAGCCGTTTTGCTCCTAGCTTTATCGAGATCAACTCGGGTATTATCCTACTCGGACTGAGAGTTCCCCGACAACGGAATTTCTCTCGGTACCGGTTGTTCGCGCCTCTGTTCAGCGCTAATCACTCCCAAATAAAATTGTCCACACCATTTCATTATTATCGAGCAACATCTCCAACTAGCAAGAACATTCTCGAATGAACGCCAAATATTCCTTTCGCGCACGATCATCTCACACACAGCAGTAGCAACAACAATAGCAGCAGCAGCGATACGCGCGGTATTGCATCATCGTCAGCGAGCGTGAGTGATCCAACGATACAATCGCCCGATGCGGAAAGGAGACGAAAAACAATTGATGTGTGACATGGCATCGACAAGCATCGCGGATGAGCCACGCGTTTCTAGAACGTGTGGAGTGTAATATAAGTACGCGCGTTCTGCGCATCGCAGCAGTCAGTTTTATTTCAACAAGTGTGAAGTACAAGTGAAGAGTGAAAATAAAAGAGTAAAGTGTGAAGTGCAAAAAGTGTTTTTCCTTCCAATAAATCACATCCAGTTGCAAGTGGTTTTCCAACATACATTCCGCTAAAGTTGTTTGCGGTTTGTTTTGAGTGGTCCATCCAAGAGTTTTATTTGTCTGCGGACAAGTGTAAACATAGCCAGCCACCAACAGCAAGCTGCAAATTTCCTACACCAAGGGCCACCCCTAGGCCCAAACATTGGTCCTTCGAGCCGGATAGGAAATCCGTTGTCCCTGTTATCACCGTGACTTCTGGTGTGATTACTGAGTGATTAGTGATAATCAGTGATAAACAGCCAAAATGCCGCCCAAAAGAACCCCAGTGAAAAATGTTGATGTTGATAGTGATGAAGATGTCAGTGCGCTCATTCACTTCCGCGAAATGGCGCAAGCAAAAGTGCTCCGGATGAAATCCATACTGCAGAATGCCAGAGTGGAGCAAACCGAGCTCACTCTTCCACAAATAAAAACATTTGTGAAGAAGTTGGAAGCAGCCTACGCCGAGTTCACTAGCAATCATCAGCGAATCATTGAAAGTATTCCTACAGCCAAAAGAAAGGAACACAGTCAGTGCTATCTGCAATTTGAGGATCTTCACGACAGTGTATCCATTTTGCTCGAAACATGGCTCGAGGAAATTTCCAAGACACCAGTAATTCCGCCACCCTCACAGTCCATCGTCAATCAGCAGCCGGTGATTGTCCAACAGCCACTCCCACGTGCTATACCTACATTCGATGGAAAATATGAGCACTGGGAGAGATTCAAGATGATGTTCCGAGATGTGGTGGACCAATCCAACGAATCCAACCGTATCAAACTGTATCATCTTGAAAAAGCACTCATCGGAGATGCTGCAGGTATAATAGACGCAAAAACTATCAGCGATGGAAACTATGAACGGGCATGGCAGCTGCTCGAGGAACGCTTCGAAGATAAAAGACGCATAGTTCATCTACACATTGGAGGTCTCATTAACACGAAGAAGTTGTCCAAGGGGAGCTACGATGAATTACGAACGCTCGTCGAGTCTTTTGTCAGCCATGTGGAGAGCCTCAAATTTCTTGGCCAGGATTTCACTGGAGTTTAAGAGCAGATGCTGATTTATATACTGGCTAGAGCGCTGGATGACGAAACCAAGATACACTGGGAGTCAACAATCAAGCGTGGGGGACTGCCTACCTATGACGAAACCATTGCTTTCCTGAAACACCGTGTCTACGTACTAGAGCGATGCCAAAACCAATCACAATTTTCCATCAAGCCACAGCATGTCAATCCCGTACCACAAACCACCAAGACATCATTCCACAGAGCCTACACAGCTACAACACAGCCAAAACAAGGACCTCGGTGTGACTTCTGTGAGTGCAATCATTTTAACTTCAAGTGTCCGTCATTCAGAAAGTTATCGATCAGCCAGCGTTTCGCAATAGTGAGGAGGAAAAATATTTGTTTTAACTGCCTCCGAGTTGGACACCGATCGATACAATGCCACTCCACTAAGTCATGTTTCAAATGCCAAAAGAAACACCATACCATGTTGCACTATGAAACTCCGTTGCAGAATGTTGCGTCACAGGGAAGTTTTGTGAGTCAGCCAACAAACTCGTCGATAGCACGTGAATCGATCAGCAGTGAACGATTTGGTAATGAGCCATCTTCGCACAACCACTCCCAGTTACAGAAAACTCCTATGCTTCTTACGGCCGTCGTCAATGTGCGAGATCGCGAAGGAGGAGTTATTTCTTGCCGCGCCTTGCTGGACAACGGTTCCACGGTAAACCTAATTTCTGAATCAATGGCGAACCGTTTAGGTCTGGAAAGAAAACCAGTATGCATCCCTATTACTGGCATAGGAGAATCAAAAACGTACGCTAAAGACATCATCCTCGCAGAAGTTCGATCCAGAATCAGCAATTTTAGCATGGAAATAGAATGCTTGGTCGTTTCCAAAGTAACGGAAGTGATTCCCACAACAAAGATCGATATATCCAATTGGCCGATACCAGCAGGTTTTCAAATGGCGGATCCGCAGTTCCATACGCCCAACCCTGTTGACATACTCATCGGTGTATCCAAGTTCTTCCGTTTGCTAAAATCGGGATTCTTCCAAATGGCTGATGACCTTCCGGATCTTCGAGAGACTCATTTCGGATGGGTAGTCGCTGGAGATATAGGAAATTCATATTTGAGACACCCCAGCTCGAAGCCATCAATCCTTCCGATTGAGGACAAACGGTTTTCTAAGTATGAACATCCTAATAATTCTGGGAATCCATCCCAGCCCGGGGGAGTATGTTCGCGCCTCTGTTCAGCGCTAATCACTCCCAAATAAAATTGTCCACACCATTTCATTATTATCGAGCAACATCTCCAACTAGCAAGAACATTCTCGAATGAACGCCAAATATTCCTTTCGCGCACGATCATCTCACACACAGCAGTAGCAACAACAATAGCAGCAGCAGCGATACGCGCGGTATTGCATCATCGTCAGCGAGCGTGAGTGATCCAACGATACAATCGCCCGATGCGGAAAGGAGACGAAAAACAATTGATGTGTGACATGGCATCGACAAGCATCGCGGATGAGCCACGCGTTTCTAGAACGTGTGGCTTGTAATATAAGTACGCGCGTTCTGCGCATCGCAGCAGTCAGTTTTATTTCAACAAGTGTGAAGTACAAGTGAAGAGTGAAAATAAAAGAGTAAAGTGTGAAGTGCAAAAAGTGTTTTTCCTTCCAATAAATCACATCCAGTTGCAAGTGGTTTTCCAACATACAGTCCGCTAAAGTTGTTTGCGGTTTGTTTTGAGTGGTCCATCCAAGAGTTTTATTTGTCTGCGGACAAGTGTAAACATAGCCAGCCACCAACAGCAAGCTGCAAATTTCCTACACCAAGGGCCACCCCTAGGCCCAAACACCGGTATTTGCTTCGTGAGCCAAATAGCTACCCTTTTCGTCACAATTCTGTCGGGTAGTCCACGGCGGCGAATCAACCCTACTGTGATAGATTATTCCCGATACCGATCTTTCTGTGTTCGTTTAGCTCTCCACTTCGTCAACTCGGTAAAGTCCATTTAACCAATTGACAATTTATCAATTCTTTTTTTGGTTTTAGCACCACAACTTCTTGAGCCAATTGGCTCCCTGTCCGGTGCCATTTAGCAGGCGCTTAGGCGCTTTGGTTCCCTTCTCGTCCAATTCGAACCATTTCGCCGACGATACTCGGTCTAGTCCCCGAATATGGACTTAGCCAATTCCGATGCAGAATTTCCCAGCAAGATAGGTTCTCTAGCCTATTCATTGGGCCAGCCAGTAGGTGCTGAGGTCTATCCAGCTATTCCGAGTGAAGCGTAACTTCCAGTTCACGCCCCAACGACCCGAACCCGGTGCTACATCGCGTACTACGCAACTGATCCCCGGCGGTGTACCCAGTCTACACCGTCGGAAAGTTCCCCGGCGGCGGAATATCTCCCGGAACCCGATTTGTGGTTCCACGGCGGCGCACAGTGGCGGCTCTTCAAACAAAAGTCGGACAAAACCTCAAATGTTACCTAATTTGGCTGAAAATCACAATTTAAGCTAATTTGAGGTGCTGAGCTCATTTTTGATGTCAAAAGTCGTAAAATATTAAATACATATTTCCATACAGTGTCATTGAACCTTTCTTATAACTATGATCCCGTTTTCATGATAGATTGTCCGTTACTGTTCACCAATGTCAACAATATCATAAAAAATGAAGAACACTACTTAAAAACCATTGTTGAACGTGTTGGTTTACTGTAGATTGTCTAACTATTTTACACAAAACACCATGCGTCTCCATATCAGCATCAAAGCTTCAAAATTTGCTTAAAACTTTTTGCGCACCTAGGCGCAGAACGAGACCATGATATTCGAAAAGTAGAGGTAATTTTACATAGAATGTATACTATGTGACCGTTCCGAACTGATTCCGAAATTTGTACAGAATACATTAGTGAACAAAGTATTTTTGATCTGACCACCTTAAACATATTTAAACTAAAAAGTCATAGTCATAGCAAATTTACCAAATGAATTTTACTCACTAATCAAGTTCTTTCGTTCCTCTACACAATGAAACTAGTTGTGCTAAAATCGGACCAAAATCAAAAGAGCAACAGGCATTTGAAGTGAACAGAGCAATGGTGGTTTCGGAAATGAAAATCATTAAAAAATCCGGACTTTGGTGCATTTAAACTCGTGTAAAAAATCGTGCTCTTATCCAATGATCATAAAATTTTGAATATACATCATTCAATACATGAGAAATTTAGGAAAAATATAAAATATCAATATTTCAAAAATAAATTCTTGAGGTTTTGGCCAGCCTCCGGCCACTGTGCGGCGTTCTAGCCAATGGCGATACTTTGGTGGTCCCTTCGCCACTTTGCAGCTCGAAGAGTATACTCGTATCGTAACCAATCTATTGATAGCGTCCGGCATTCGAAAACCATGTGTTCCGGTGTCTCTTGAACGTCCACACAAATGGGTGACGAAGCGTGTCCGAACCGATGCAGGTACTTCCGAAAGCATCCAAGTCTGGACAAAAACTGCGTTAAATGGAAGTTCACCTCTTAATGTTTCCTATGTACCCAAGCAGACAAATTTAGGATGAGTCTTCCTTTCTTCACTCTTGCTGCCACTTAGCCAACGAGTCCGCTCGGACCAGTCTCCTTCCATTACGTGTATTTCTCCGCTGGTAGCATTCCACGTCCTCAGGCAGAGTGATGATGATGGGAACCATACCGGCAATTACTCAAACCGTCTCCGAATATATCGTTCTGTACGCACTCGCGAAGTGAACAGCCAGTAATCGAAACCTGCTTGTCAACTTCGTCCGGTTCCGCTATGAGTTTAGCGCAGCAGCTCAGACCGGTACGCCATACCTCAGTATTGAGGATGAGACACCCGCCAGGAGACGTCTCGTGCTGCCTCTTGCTCCTCCGTGATTCGGCATAATCCTTGCCAACGCGCTAGTTGTCCTCGCAGCCTTCTCACATACATAGTCGACATGGCTGTTGTAATTTAACCGATCGTCGACCATCAGACCCAGGTGCTTCAGCGCACGCATCGATGGGATAGATCATCACTCAACACTGATCTCGACACGCTGGATTTTTTACAGTTGCTGACCAGCACTACCTCGTTCTTGGGGTGAACCAGATGCAACTTGACGTCAGCCATCCAGGTTTCCACGATGCCTATTGTCTCTGCCGTCAACATCTCCACCTCCTCAAGGGTCCCGCCTGTTATCGTCAGAACAACATCATTTGTAAAGCCTACGATCTGAACTCCCCTGGGTAGTTCCAGTGTTAACACTCCGTTGTACATGATATTTCAGAACGTTGGACCGAGTATAGAGCCCTAAGGTACTCCCGCTGTAATCCTAATCAATCTCTGCCCCATGTTCGTTTCGTAGATCAGTACTCGGTTCTGGAACCTTTTTTTTCTCTTGTTTATTTGACACGGCTCAATGCGTTAGCATAACTGTGTGGGTTTTTAGGATTTTTACAATATGTAAGGCTTAAAATTAACTTTCAACTTTCCATTGACGCTTGTTGCTGTGTGTTGAGATCCCATTCCTTGGTAGTGAGGTATTATGTACGTTGTCTGCCGCACCTTGGAGGTCATTCAGTCCATCTTCTTTCGCGTTTTCGTTCACGTCCATGCCGTCATCGGTACTGCATTCATGTTGTTCACGGTCGGACGTGCTTATTTGTTGTTTGTGCTTACGGGTCGCTGATGTAAATCCTTCTTCATCGGTATTTGATTCCTTATTGGTGGTGTTGGTTGTTGGTTTGGAAACATCGTAATCGTTGTTACTTCGATGTTGGTAATGGCAGTTAGTTTAGCGATACTGGGCCCGATCGTGGTTGAGGTGTTTGTCACTGCCCGGTCCGCAGTCTTTGGTTTACCAGCCGGTTGTGGTTTAGAATACAACTACTGTATACCGGCTTTGGTCGTAGCAAGTAGAATTTTCTTAGCAGTCTCTGCGCAAGGTTCCCTGCGAAATTCATTGCCAATTCCTGCGAAATTCTGCATGAAATCTCGTGCAAAATTCCGCTCGAAATGCCGTACAAAATTCCGTGCGATATTGCGCGCGATGTTCCGGGCGAAATTCCTTACGAATTTCCGTGCGAAATTGCGTGAGAAATTTCGTACGCAATTCCGTACGAAATCTCGTGCGAAATTCACTACGCAATTCTGTGCGAAATTGTGTACGATATTTCGTGCAAAATTCTACGTGAAATTCCGCGCAGAATTCCGTGCCCAATTCCACGCGAAATTCGTTGTAAAATTTCGTGCGAAATTCCGCGCAAAATTCTGTGCCCAATTCCGTGCGAAATTCTGCGCGAAATTCTGCACAAAATATCCCGCAGAATTTCGCACAGAAATTCGCGCGGAATATCGCACAGAATATCGCACAGAATATCGCACGGAATATCGTGCGATATTTTGAACGGAATTTCACACGTAAATTCGCACAGAATTGCGCACAGAATTTCGAAGGAACTTTCGCATGGAATTTCGCACGAAATTTTGCACAGAATTTTTCATAAAATTATAAAGTTTTGCACCAAATTTCACACGGAATTTCGCACGAAATTTTGCATGGAATTTCTCGCCAAATTTCGCCCGTAAATTCACACAGAATTTCGCGCGTAAATTCGCACAGAATTTCGCGCGGAATTTTGAACAAAATATCGCAAGGTATTTCGCACGGAGTTTCACACGGAATATCGCGCGATATTTTGAATGGAGTTTCGCGAGTAATTTCGCGGTATTTTGCTCGAAATTTTGTACATAATTAAGCGCAGAATTTCGCAGGGAATTTCGCATGGAATTTCGCACGGAGTTTCGCACAAAATTTCGAACGGAATTTCACGCGGGATTTCACACGGAATTTCGCCCCTCAGTACAAGAGTTTTAAGACGGCTCAACCAGATGTACAATTTTAGTAGTACGACGCAACCTTCTACTCAACTGCGGAATCATGGGGACACGAAGGTTGCATGATCTATTCCCATTGGATATGAACTTGAAAAAAGGAGTCATATGCTGGCCACCGAGATTAGGCGATTTAGATTTGTTTACATAAAGAATACTGCAACAACTAACCTCAGAATCTGCACTTTGAATAAAATTAAAAATATTCCTACCTACAGAAATATTACTAATTATAAAATTAAATGTCATGTGAAAATACTACATTGTATTCAACGAAGTGCGTTGACGATGACAATGAAATTAACGTGAAATTCAACGTCAGTATTAGCACTGAATTCATCGTTATCGGTGGTAAAGTTAAATTCAACGTTAACAACCCTGGTGTTGATGCTTCACCTACTTTTTGGAAGGACCACAATTCATCAAATGCGTGTATTGAATTATACCGCTTTCTCTATAAAACTAGTTAGTAATAATATAATCTTCATTGACGTATACAATGATGTTTACAATGGCTCTCTTTCTGTATCGTTGATCACTCTCTGTTTGCTTCACGCTACGGAGAACAGGAAAATGCTTTTGACACACATTTCAATCGACAAAACAAATTCAAGTTTACCAATCCAATTTATGTGGTTGTTGGCTAAAGTGTTACGTAAGGTCGGTATCATTAATCAAATTAAGCATTGTGCGTTAAGCATCTAGTTGAACTTGATAGTGAAGTTTTTTTGGTCTGTACATCTATTATGATTTGAAATTAGATTAAATATTTCGATAAATATACTCTGCTCCCGGTTAACGAAACTGGTTCATAGCATCAATCAGCGTTTGAAAATGTGGTGAGGTTTCTCAAGTTGAATTAGGTATGCAGTAAGATTCACAAAGCATTCGTGAAATGGCTGTTTTCGAATAAATAATACACACGTTGACAGCTTTTTGATATCTATTTATATTCAGTTACTAGTGCAGGGCTGCTGAACATAGTCCAAACAGAATCCCCTGTTGTCCACATCCACTGGCGCCTCTATCGAATCCGTATGGAAGGCAAGCCGGAACGGCCTTATCGTGGATACTACCGTCCTTTCGATCGAACTTACCTCGGCATTGAAAGTACCTCCACAGATCTTATCTTCGCAGGTGCTGGCCATCGGCAACCGATCGGCCACCTTTGCGCAGGGAATCATCAACCAATCGTTAGTACATGAATTCGGCGTTCCTTGGGTGCCTCCACCGACCATTGCCTGAACGGCACTGTTGCTGTTACCAGACAATGTGAAAGTCCGGGAACGATTACGATTCATATCCGGACATGCCGTGTAGTGTATGCTGCAAAAGTTTCGTTCCGTCCGAATACACAAACTGTAGTCTTGATTTGACAGCTGTCGACCGCTAGTCGTATCAAAGTTAAAGCTTTTGATCCGTCCGCTCACGCCGGTGAAATATTGTAAGCACCCTTGTTCCGCTTTCGAGATAGCTCCGCAGGGCATTTGAGAGATTCGGATTCTCCAAGATCGCGGATAGCTGGGTCCACTTGTGATCACCGTCAGGATAATGGGATTACTTTGCCCCATGCCGGCGTCGATGTACACTGTTGAAAAATGTCTTAATTGGTATGCGATAGGAATAGTAAATGTACAGCAAAACTCACTGTGATCTCCGCTTGTCGTCCCGCAAATAGTTGGTGCAGGACTGCCTCCAGAAACAAGGAACTGATCGCTGTTACAGATATGGTTGCTCATCTCCGGTCCGTTAATGGAAAACTGGTCAAAATCTAGTCGAATTTGACAGATGTCGGGATGCATTTTTAGAACCGTCAGCTGGCAGCTTCCCGTCCCATCGGTAGTATCCGGATGGTTTGGATTCACGAAGTAGGTTCCATTCTCTCGAGCAACTCCTCCGCAGGAAGACATGACTAGAAATTAAAAAGGGACTGTTTTGTGGCGCATTTTTGTTTTTTTTTGGGCAAAGCTAAAATATGACTTACAAATGCAACATGTTCCGTAACCGCCCGCACAAGGTCCAGCAGGAATGCCACCTCTCAGGATACATTCATTGTTCGGTTGGCAAGATCCATACTCACCGGATGAAGCAGAACATAATCCTTGTCCCCATTGGTAGACAGTAAAAATAGGAAGAACTATTTTGAAATAGACAAAAAGTTATTAATGGTAAACTTATGTTCTTGCGTTGAATATATTTTTTTGGTGTCTACGATGCTTTGGAGAAATGTTCAGGAAGCTTATTATTATAACTACTAGATATACCTAGTTGGTTAGGTTTACATTTCCACGATATTGCAAACATCATCAAACATATTACGTGCACTCAATGGCGTAGCCAGGTTAAACCTCTCCCCCCCCCCCAAACCGAAATTAATCGGATTGAAAAAAATATTTGATGCTGACGAATTTAATTAAATATTCTACAAAATACTTTTGGAAAAATATTCTCTGATCACTACATTGAAAACCGTTATTAAAGCGTCATGAGAACATTTGGAAAATTGTGGGAAGGAGATCTTGTAACTATCTCATAGCCGAAAAATAAAATAAGTGAGTTCATTTTTGGAAAGATGCTCCAAAATATGGATTAGAGACAATTTTTCGAACGGGATGCTAAGTTTGAATGGTTGATTAACTTTCTCACCGAAAACTTTACAGTATATCTCTAGCAGATCAGGATCGATTTTTATGAGCATTTGATTTTTGTTGTTTGTTTATTTAATTGAAGGCTTCAACCTCACAGGACTCCTTGATAAAAAAAATAAATAAAAGGTTGATTTTTGTTGCATTATCAACTATATGAATAGCCTCTAAGTAGGATTGGAATTAATAAATATTTCAATATATTTCAAGTTAGTGACTATTAATGGTGTATAGTTGAGTGTTGTATTGAATGGTATACTAATATTTAGTGTACTAGATACTAGGACTCGTAGTCAAGTTGTGAGCTTGAATAGTGGAGAAAAGTATTCATTCGAAACTCTAAATTTCGATGTTAAGCAGGCACGTAGCCAAAGGGAGGGCTAGGGGGCTAAAGCCCTTCCCGAAATTTTTAAAAATAAATTTAAAAAACCGGCTACTTTTAACAGAATTTGTTGCTTGGTTTGAACAAATTATTGAGAAAAAGTTGAAGAAGGCTATTTATAACCACCAATGGTTACGAAATTCAGTGTACTTTATGCTTTTGCTCGAGCCAGTGCGAAGCGAACGACAAAAATAGTAACTTTTATATTGTGTGCCTTGTCTGAAGAATAAAATAAACTGTTACTATAATTAGCATGGAAAAAATAGCCTGGAAGAACAAAATGAATCAGTGAACTTAACAGAGTTAAAACTCATAACGTTATTTAAAACTAAGCGGAATGATTACACAGCATATAATTATGTGATTGAAGTGAATGCTGATTCGTTTGAGACCATGCTCAAGTTAGGGCGTGTAAACATTGGCTGGGAAAGATGTAGAGTGGTTGAGTGTTTTGGAATAGTACGTTGCTTTAAATGCTGTGCGTATGGACATAAGAGTACTGAATGCAAAAACTCTCAGGTCTGCTCTAAATGCGCAGGGGACCACATTACAGCAGAATGTGCATCAGAATTACTTTGCTGTGCGAATTGCGCTCAGATGAATAGGGACCGGTAGCTGAATCTGGAGACAAAACATGCAGCCCACAGTTTCGAATGCGCTGTGTATAGGAAGCTTGTTGAAAGAAAGCGTCAGCAAATTAGTCGTGACGAATAGCAATTACCGTTGACCAGCATACCAGGATATCTGAACGGATTACTTTCTGTTACTCCAGGTAAAGCCAAAGAGGGTATATGTCCTCTCGAAGCTACCCTTGATACAGCATCCCGTCAAAGTAATTTTCGGTTCCAGTCTACCGTTGGACAACACACTCCCGACTCCGTAGCTGATATTCATCAAACCATCTGCAATCTAAATTATGATGACCTCACGACTGTTTCTCCAGGTAAAGCCAAAGAGAGT
The DNA here is from genome assembly GCF_030247195.1 of Topomyia yanbarensis. Lineage (NCBI taxonomy): Eukaryota > Metazoa > Arthropoda > Insecta > Diptera > Culicidae > Topomyia > Topomyia yanbarensis. The sequence continues at coordinate 270,799,017 of NC_080672.1, read as the reverse complement.
ATATGTCCTCTCGAAGCTACTTTTGATACTGCACCCCCTCAAAGTAATTTTCGGTTCCAGTCTACCTTTGGACAACATACTTCCGACTCCGTAGCTGAATTCCACCTAGCTATCCTTGACTCAAATTATGAAGACACCACGACTGTTTCTCCAGGTAAATGCCAGGAATGTATATGTTCCTCCGAAGCTAGGCATACAGATACTGCCTCCCTTCAAATGAATTCCCGTTCCCAGCTCAGAATATACTACCAGAACGTGAGAGGACTACGCACAAAGATCGATGAGCTGTTCGTAGCTGTAACCGACGCAGAGCACGATGTCATTATCCTGACAGAAATATGGCTGAACGACGAAATCAATTCCCTGCAGCTGTTTGGACGTAGATATACGGTCTATCGTAACGATCGTGACCCAGTCGTTTTTGATAAAAAAAAAAAGGGGCGGGGGTGTACTTATAGCTGTTTCTAATCGGTTAGCATCTAAACAAAAAAGTTTTAACAGTAACGGCGTAGAACAACTCTGGGTAAACCTTAATAGCCATGGTATTAACACATGCGTGGGCGTCGTATACCTCCCTCCGGACTCCGCAGATAACATAAACGTTATTCAGAACCATATTCAATCCGCACTTGACATTGCTAATTCGCTAGAACCCCAAGCTTCTCATTTGTTATTTGGAGATTACAACCAGCCTGGTCTTGTATGGAAAACGACTTCTTTCGGTTATGCTTACGCCGAGCATTACGACTCATCCCTTTCGAGATCTAGCGTTGCTTTACTAGACGGGATGTCATTACTCAACATGCTGCAAATGTGTACCATCACGAACAGACTAAATCGCACGTTAGATCTTCTGTTTGTAAATGAAGATGCATACAAGAACTGCCATGTCTATCGTGCAGATGAGCCACTCGTTGAAATAGATTCGCATCACCCTCCCCTGTTATTTGAGCAGACCTGTCCTGGACAGGTTATTTTTGACGAGATTCTTGACGATTTGAAGTATAACTTTTCAAAAACCGATTTTCCTGGACTCAACAACTCACTGCAAACGATTGACTGGGTGACTTTGCTCAATAACGCAACCGATGTAAATGACGCAGTAGAAAAGTTCTCATCGAACCTGACCCAACTGTTTGAAATATATGTCCCAGCCCCGCGTCCTAAACCAAAACCACTTTGGTCCAATCGACGTCTCCGAGAACTTAAACGACTGAGGGCAGCCGCGCTTCGGCACTACACCAACCGACGAAATCCCAATACAAAGCGGGAATTCATATATGCTAGCAACAATTACAAAGCTTATAACCGCTTCATATACCCTCGGCATGTATTACAAACGCAATCTGACCTTGAGCGAAATCCCAAACGTTTCTGGTCTTTTGTAAATGAGAAGCGTAAAGAGAGTGGACTTCCTTCTAGTATGACTTTGGCAAATGAAACTTCTAGCACGAGTCGCGGTATCTGTAACCTGTTTGCAAAACATTTTTCGAGTGCATTTGAAACAGTTCCGACTACTCCAGAACAGATTGAAATCGGACTACGAGATGTTCCCAGGGGCGTGATGGACCTAGGTAACATCCATTTTACGGAGGAAGACATTGTTGCTGCTATTGATAAATTGAGATCTTCGACTTCGGCTGGTCCTGATGGGATTCCTGCCATTATTTTAAAAAGATGTGCGAGTGTCCTTTCCGCTCCCCTAAAGATGATTTTCAATCTATCTTTGTCGCAAGGGACGTTTCCTCTTTGTTGGAAAAAATCGGTTATGTTTCCTGTTTTTAAAAAAGGTGATAAGCAGGACATAGAAAATTATCGGGACATAACCTCTCTCTGTGCGGGGTCCAAGTTATTTGAAATTTTAGTAAGCGATGTATTGTTCCGGGAAGCCAAAACATATATATCAACAGATCAACACGGGTTCTTCCCAGGTAGATCAACATCCACAAATTTAGCACAATTCACTTCACATTGTATTAAAAGTATTGAATGCGGAGCACAAGTGGATACTATTTACACAGATCTCAAAGCAGCGTTCGATAGTGTTGATCACTCGCTCCTACTGGCGAAGTTAGACAGATTGGGTGCCTCACTCAACTTCAACAAGTGGCTTAAATCATATCTTGTAGGCCGTACCTTATCTGTCAAACTAGGAAATGTTGAGTCACATAACTTTATAAACTTATCAGGTGTGCCCCAGGGTAGTAATCTTGGACCCTTGCTGTTCTCCTTGTTCTTCAATGACGTTTGTAATGTCCTTCCACCAGGATGCAAACTTATCTATGCAGATGACCTTAAACTGTTTCTTATTGTACGATCTGAATTGGACTGCATTGAACTACAGCGACAACTAGATGAATTTTGTAACTGGTGCACTCGAAATCGGTTGACTATCAGTGTATCCAATAGCTCAGTAATTTCTTTTACGCGCAGAAAAAAATCCAATTTTGTTGTGTTATACTATCTCAGGGAAACTACTGGATAGAGTGTCAGTTGTCAGGGACATTGGTGTACAGCTGGATTCTAAATTGACGTTTAGAGATTACTATTCCCACATCATTGCGAAAGACAACCGGAACCTTGGTTTTATCATTAGAATAGCCAAAGAGTTTACTGACCCATACTGTCTGAGAGCACTGTACTTCTCTCTTGTACGCTCCATCCTGGAAGCTTCAGCTATCATTTGGTGCCCGTACACAAATGTCTGGATTACCAGAATTGAATCTATACAAGCTAGGTTTCTCCGATATGCCCTTAAAACCCTGCCATGGCGCAACCCGATAGAGTTGCCACCTTACATTGAACGCTGTCGTCTGCTCGACATGGACCCTCTTTCAAAAAGGCGAAATATATCCAGAGCCGTGTTTGTAGGGAAAGTTCTAACTGGTGAAATAGATGCCCCAAATATACTTTCTCAAATTAATGTAAATGTGCCCGCTAGAAGTATAAGATCGTGGAATTTTTTAAGACTTGACTATCAAAGTACTGATTATGGACAGAATGAACCCATAAGGGCGATGTGTAGCGTATTTAATAATGTTTATGAATGTTTTGACTTCTCTGTATCAAGTGACGTTTTTAAAAATAGGCTTAAACGGTTAACTTAGTGCATAAGATGTGATTTAGATAGTGATTTTGATTTGTTAGATGTATTATTAGTAACACATTGTAATGTAATGTAATGTTATGTAATGTAATGTGTAATATTGTTTAATATGTATATGTGAAAAAATAATGAGGTTTTTACGCGCATTTGGAGGTTGTTTGATGGACTCCAAATGGGCTTTTCCTCATTCTATATTTCATGTAGACCATGTAGGTCAGATGAAATAAAATAAATGAATAAATAAATAAATAAATAAATAAATTTCGTCTTCCGTACAACTTTGATGCGTTAGGTGCAACAACTTTAATTGAAACTTTTTCCCAAACAGTGGTAAAACAAACCTGTAATCAGACAAACATTAAAACTTTCTTCATGAAGTTATACATCTCTTCCAATCTTGATGATGATTGTAAAAAATCAAGAGCTATTTATTTTTATTCAAAAACAAACCAATTACTGAGCAGATGAGTGTCCACATATTTGTTCAACGAATTGACAAAAAGTTTCGCTAAAGTTTCACAGGAAACGAATAATTTGCTGTAATTTAAAAACAGACAACTCTAAAAGAAAGCCTCTTCGGAAAATTAGATGTAAGTGCGATGTGTCATCTTCCATGTGTCGGAAGCAAGTGATGCTGAAATTATTAAGCTTATAAGTTTAAAGTTTCTAGTTTTTTTGGTGGTGTCATCAATGTTATATTTACCAAATTTTACGTAAGTTAGAAGCCTTCGCTAACCAGTGCTAACTAATTTTCTTTCGATTAGTGAACAAGTTCTGAGCAGTTTCACTCAGTAGATTAAATTCTGGGTAGTTCCCATTAGTAGATTAAATCATTGAAATATATATTTTACATTGTCCAAAAACCCATGAATTCCGAAATAAAACCTTCAAATGTTCAATAATATTAACAATTAATATTTACTTAATTTAGGTAATATTCTCAAGTTCGAACGGTTTTGCAAGATCGCTGAAAGTCAATAAAGCTAAGGTTCTTATTCTTGCTTTGTAGTGAAATCAGTAGTTTTTTGCACTCACTTTACATTTTGACTTTTAGTTTCAGGGACCTAGGAAAATCAGTCTACGATACTTTTAATTCGTAAGTCCAATGATATAAAGAGTATCTAAAATGAACTTACTTAAATAGATAAATAAATAGATAGTTATTCTCACTTGCCTGATAATATTGTCGAAGATAGTCTTTAACCCATTCTCCACGAGAGTAAAATGAAAAAAAGCCTGATTTAATTCACCTAGTGGTGCAATTGTGTCTTTCTCATTTGTCCAAACTACAATTCCATGGCATGGCGGATCAAGGAGGAAGATCCGGTGAGTCCGGACCCTGCCGAAAATTTTCAACGTGTTAAGAAATTTTAAAATAATTTTAATTTTTAGGGTAGCAACCCCTCATACATACACGCAGACATTTTCCGATCTCGACGAACTCAGTCGAATGGCATATGACACTCGGCTCTCTCGGCCGGGATTAGGTTGACGATTTTTAGAGTGATTGCATAAACTTTCTATATGAGAAAGGCAAAACATGTGTTTTTCTCAGGATTGTTATGATTACGACATAATCCATAGAGATCATTTAAATTAAAAATTTCATAAAGTTGAGTTAACGCAAACTTCGGATGAAGTCAGAGAACTAGTAATAGTAGCAAGACGCCTGATCATGAAAATAGGAGTTAAACCTATTTTCCTCATCTACAAATCGCCTGCCTTATCAGAAGATTTGAAGAAAATTTTGACATTTACTTTGTGCGGACATCCTTTGCAACCGTAAACTTGGATTTCACATTGATACATTCCTATCCATGGAGATAACCTTGACGTTGGTTTCGTTCTCCAGATTAGCAAATGCGTGTAAAGTTTCGTGAGACGGGTTTTTGTATATTTTTCTACTCATTCCAATTTAGCATCTTCTACACCTTGTAAACGTGCAATCTAGAATGCGTAGCATTTTCTAGCAGCCCTAAATACTTTAAACTCTAAAATATTCATTTTTGTAACCAGAGGAATTTCTAAATTAATAATAATCAAATTCGTCGATACACTATAGCCTTTCTTGTAACAGACAACATACTTTTTGGGTTTTTTAGTGTCTATTGTCTTAGTTTTGGAATAGTTTTCACCAATGTGCTTAGAGTTCTAAGGTGATTCGTCTTTGGCAGTAAGTAGGTGAGGAGTGAGGAAAGTGTGCAGCAGGCTGCGGGGAAGAAAAATGACAGCGAACAACTTTGTTTACCAGCTGAAATCCAAGCAAACATATGGAGAGAACTAGTAAACAATGTTGTTAGCTGTCGTTTCTAAAACCAACATGGCTGATCGTAATTTTTAAGCATCGAATCACCTGACAATAAAAACTCCTTGGTTTTCACTTTTCATAATTACGTTCAGTTTCCAGTGACTATCTCAAATCATCAGAATTAATACATTTATGCAATAATTTTTAAGCCCCTCCCGAAACAAAATCCTGGCTACGGGCCTGATGTTAAGTAACATTGCCAAATTTAAAAATGTAAAACTGTTCATCTGCTGATAAAATAATGTTGGCGGTTAATCCTCCTAGAAGTAATTATAGAGAATTTACTCTCCAAGCAAATTTGGGTCGAGACTTAATGTCCCCAGCAAAGTTTTCGAAAATACTATTTCATAGCTTGAATGCAATGTGAATTTATTGGTTAATTACCGCAGAAGAGCTTTATCAAATACAGTCATTTCAGAATAACTTGTTGTAAAGGTTTTCTACTACTATATAGTAGTAGAAAAGCTTGAGCTTGAGCTTGTGCGACCACCCCTGGCTGCTACTTCGTTATCGATCGGGACTAGCTGAAGTTGCACAAGGAATCAGTTGATAATTATGCTTGGGATTAGCGAAACATCTTTCAATGTGCAACTCCTGGTAATCCTAAAGTGTTTCTAAGATCGCGGAAGGAAAGGGAATGAATGGTTAGTCCGATACTTGCTTTTGCTAGAAGCCGTATATACTACTACGCACTCCACAAGTATCACGGGAGGAGGATATTTTTGTTAGTAGAGTATAGAAGTTGGATATACTTCTTCTTTACCAACGCCAGAGAGGTGATTCCACTACTTGGACTAGATATCGATCCACCAATTTCATGGACCGGGGACCAACGGCTTTACTTCCCTTCCGAAGGAAGACGTGACCACAGATTTTTCACCTCAGAAAAATCTCAACGACCTCGGCTGGAATTGGACCCACCCAGGCCAACTGGAATGAGTGGCGGCCACGCTTACCACTCAACCACCGGCGCCGTCACTATTTAGTAGTAGAAAATCTTTACAAGTTTCTGTATTTGATAAATCTCTTCTGCGGTAATTAAACAATAAATTCACATTGCATTCAATGTATGAGTCTCTGAAGCTTACAAAAAAGATGTATTTAAGAGAACTGGCTTAATAAAATTCCCAAATATTAATAGGACCAGGGGTTTGCCCAGAAACACAAAGAGTATTTCCGTTTTTTGGAGCTAGCATCAATTCGGCGCTAGCTTAGTCCTGTCACTAAGTTAGTGTCGGATTCTGATGAGATGAAGTCGAAATGCAAGATCCATAACTATAAATTAGTTTAGTTATAGGTTTTATGTTCTCAACTCGCAATGATTGTTTAAAAAAAAATTCTCTGTAGGTTAGAAAAAATAGTTTTCTCCTACATTTACCTTCACTGAGAAGAAAAATAGCCTGTTCATTTATATCGCGATATGCTGCATTCATGTAGCCTTCATATTTTCAACAAAATTGTTTAAAATGACATTATCAACAACTTTGCTGAAGGCACCATGCCTCTTAATATTTTTGAAGAGGTACTTCTTCATAATTACCTCTATGAGAATTAATCACTAAAATTTTTATATCAAAGCATGCGCTGTTTTAACTTCCCGAAGTTGTCAAACCTTCAAAGTCAAGGATTATTAAATAAGTTGATCTTGAACGTTGAAAATGTTTTTAAGCATTTATCCTCCTTTAAAAGATCGTAATTGTTGACTTCATTGACATATTATACAAAAAATAATTTATAGAGGTTTGAAAACTATTCCATGTTGATTCTTCTTGTTTGTAGACTGGAATGCCACCTGTTAGACTACTTATGTTCCTAAATTTTCAATAATGTATCAAACTCATATTAAGTTTTAGCATTTTTGATTTCCATCAACCCCCCCCCCCCCCAAGCCAAAATTTCTGACTACGCCACTACGTGCATCAGTGCTATAGAACCTCTGACATACATTTTGTTAAGATAATTATTACGTTACACCTCGATAGTGGTGCATCGAGGGGACCGAGAGGGGTTATGGGCCTTTTTTATATTTTGTGATTTTTCATCCTCTGCACCAGCTCTAACGAACGCTCAGTCAGTAACCTGTGCTCGTTGGCGTGGCCGATTGGTTGGTTGACGTAGATTAACTTTTATTGTAGACCGTGTTTTGAGACATTGTTCCACAGTTTAATGACAGTGTTGGTGCACGGGGCTCACAGTGGTGGTCATTGTGTGTCCATTTATCGGTTGGTATCGTCATCGTGCACAAGCTAACAAAAACAAGAAAAACCTAAGCCTATTATTGGTTGATTCGTAATAATTGTAGTTTTTAGTACAAGTGTACAATTGTTATGTGCTAGTCGTATGTCTATCTGTGTATGTGTTCGTCTAAGTATTTGTGACAGCTGGGTCTGGGAATTCATGCAGAACTGGCATATATGATAGAATAGTGGTGTTCAATTTGTGCATTCGATTCCATTCATTCGATTAATTTACCGACGTACGTGAGTCATCCATTCCCGGTCAGCATAGCACGATAAAATTCTAACAGAACACAATTATCGTTTCCGGTAAATAAACATCATTTACAGCATTTAGACGAGTTAAAGTAGTTTGATTGCATTTCACATATATTCTTCTCTTCGACTTCATTAGTTTTTTTTTCTACTTCTAAAACTTTGCTGTTCCATTACTCATGTGTACCAAAAGAGTATCGGTCAATTTATACACTGCTAATCAATCTCTTTGAATCTTTATTCTTTAATGGGCATGTTATGATTTCATTTATTACTTTTATTTATTTATAATTAATATCAACAGGCACAGTGTGGTCCTAATGATAATTTCTGAATCTATTCAAAAAGTCAAAGTGTTGAAGGTCCGCTGCAAACCAATGATGGCACCGTTAACTCCATAGTTAGTCCGGCGAAGAGGTAATCGGAGGAATAAATTATTACGAAGGGCGCGAGGGCGAACGTTCATATTTATCGCACTGAGAAGCTGGGGGCAGTCAATTCGATCTTGCAAAATATCCGAAATCGACATAGCACGGAATAGATCCCGCCGCACTTGCAATGTAACGAGTCCAATCAGCAAACCACGGCTTTCGTAACTTGGCAGCTGGTGAGGGTTGTTTCAAGGCAATCGACGAAGGGCAAACCGAACAAATCTGCGCTGTACTGTCTCAATTCGATGGACAACGATTAGATAATGAGGGTTTTATACAACTGAACAATATTCCAAAGTTGATCGAACGAGTGAACAGTAAAGAGATTTCAAGCGGTAAATATCTGAAAAGTGCTTAGATATTCTCATTATGAACCCCAAACAGCGTGATGCCTTTGCGACAATATAGCTGATAAAGGGCGAACACGAAATTATTGCGACACCGAAAATGTCATGCCAATTTTCTTATAATGTTTAAAATCAAACCAAAATTTTAGGGTAGTTTTATACATATATTTACTTAAAAAATCAAAAGAAAAGTTAATCGATGGAGCCTTGAGTGTAAAATTGAACGCATTTTCGCTTGATGCCCTCCATCAAAGTCTTTACAGTGTCATCCGGTACTAGTTTCTCAGTTTTTTTTCCATTTTCTTAACATGTCCTTCTCGTCTTTGACTGTCTTCTTGCTCTTCCGAAGTTCCGGCTTCATCATTGCCCAGTACTGCTCCACCGGGCGCAGCTCCGGACAGTTTGGCGGATTCATGTCCTTTGGAACAAAATGGACAGAATTGGCCTCATACCACTCCAGGACACTTTTAGAATATTGGCATGATGTCAAATCTGGCCAAAATAGCGGAGCTTCGTCGTGCTGCTGCAAGAACGGCCAAAGGCGCTTCTCGAGGCACTCAGATTTGTAGATCTCGCCATTTACTGTGCCCTTTGCCACGAAAGGCTCACTCCTCAGTTCGCAAGAGCAGACGGCCTGCCAAATGAGATATTTGGAGGCGAACTTCGACATTTTCTTCTTCTTAAATTTGTCGTCTACATAGAACTTGCTTTTGCCGGTGAAAAACTCCAACCCCGGGATTTGCTTAAAATCGGCTTTTTTATACGTTTCGTCGTCCATCACACAGCAGCCATATTTTGTCAGCATCTTCTCGTAGAGCTTCCGTGCCCGAGTTTTAGCCGTCGATTGTTGCCGCTCATCGCGGTTTAGGAAGTTCTGTATCTTGTATGTATGTAGTCCAGCTCTCTTCTTTGCATTCTGGACGTAGCTCTGCGACAGCCAGATCTTTTTAGCCAAATCACGGCTTGAGACGTTGGGATTTACTTTAATCATTATTCCCAACTGCCGGTGCGACAGGTCAGGAAATTCCAGGTGTTTGGAAAGAATTTGTTCTCTCGACTCGCGTTGGTTCACCTCCATTTTCGTTGAATCGAAAAACACGACTTCGAGTTTGACAGCATGTAAACAATACACATCAATGAGAAAGTGTGCAAAATTTGGTTGATTTTTACACAATGGTAAAAAAGTTATGCCCTGTTGAATGTGTCGCAATAATTTCGTGTTCGCCCTTTATGCTGTTTAAACGTCAGTTGTTCATCGAGAAAAACTCCGAGATCTTTGACACAATTCGCTCTGTCAATCGTGGATTCAGCTAGACAGTAATCGAATCGAATTGGCGTTTTTTTCCTCGAGAACGTAATGACCGTACATTTCTTGGGGTTTAAGGTCATTCGGTTGAACTCGCACCATTCCACAAAGGTTTCCAGTTGGCGTTGAAGGAAAGCTGCGTCATCAGTATTCCGGATTCTATGGTATAACATGAGGTCGTCGGCGAAAGACAACCGTTGTCCTTCTAAACAAAAGTTAACGTCGTTGAAATACAGAAGAAAAATCAATGGACTGAGATGGCTGCCTTGCGGAATACCAGATGAAGTAATGAACTCTTCGGATACACAATCACCTATCTTGACTGCTATACCACGATCACTGAGATACGATTGCATCCAACGGAGAATATTAGTACCAAAGCCAAGTCTATCCAACTTTTCCACTGCAATAGCGTGATTAATCTTGTCAAAATCAGCTGAAAGGTCCGTGTAGATAACGTCAGTTTGAAGGCCGCCCGACATGGCATCTGTCACATATGTTGTGAACGACAGAAGATTCGTACATGTTGAACGTTTCGGCATAAATCTATGGTGGGTGTCGGAGATATACTTTTATTACTAAATTAGATTCATAGTAGCACTCACTAACACAATTAATTGCATATTTGCTCATATATGAACAAACGTACACTCGCTCGTAGCTTTCGCGATAACACAAACCTGGTTACAAACGTGAACATGCAATTGCAATCATCTACACATGCTTATGTCCACGATTTCACCAACATTAAAACACCCCGGTAATTAAGGGGACGTTGTAGCACCTATAAACGCGGTCTCATGTATTAACCCACTACTTGCGCGATTATAAATCGATCACGTCTAGAAGTCTCTATCCTCGGTCCTAGCAGCCAGGACTCATGCCTTCAGTTGAACCAATCAAAAAATGACTGTCATATTCACTAGACAACACGTTCCATGGAGATACCACCGAGAATTTTAGTGATATGGGGAAACTGATTCTCTTCTAGCATCTGTACCATACTTTGAAAATTAAGCATCAGATTCACGATCCGCGAGATCATTCGAGAATACACACGAATATGCGAATGGACACATGATTATAAAATCGAATTTATACATTCGAAGTCACATACACGGGACCAACACGTTAACATACAAATGCTTCGACGATCCCGGTGATAAGGTGAACGTTTCAGCGCTTATAAATTCTCAAACGCGGTCTCAAGCGTGAACCTAAAAACCTCCGCGCTCGCACGATCATGAATCGGTCGCTTCCAGAAGTCTCTATTCTTGGTACCAACAGTCTAAGTGCATGCCTTCAATTGGACCAATTTAAGAAGCTCTCATATCCACTGGATGACATGACATGACGAGATGACCGGGAACTCTAGTGATATGGGGTAACTCACTCCCTGTCAGAATGTGAACCGTGCACCAAAAATTAGGTATCAGATTCACGATCCGCGTACAGTCATCCAAGAAGAGGACACGAGAATTTGCGAAAGATACACGGTCATAAAGTAGAATTTATAAACGTGAAGTTACGTACACGTTAGCACAGCGATCGATCGCGTTATCGTACAAATGCTCGATCCCTTCGCGATAATGCACGCGATCGCGATGTCTCTACGCTCTACGCTCTATATCACATTCATAATCACGGCTCGCTGACATTTCCCGTCTCATTTGCGATTGTAGTATTTGATTCTGACGGGGACGCCTTCCAAGAACCTAGCTCTAGAGGGACAACTCTCAAAAAAATGAATTAAAATTCATAGAAACTTGCTCGAAATTTTTTTTCGTTGGAATTTGACTAAATATTCCTGTGTGATAATGGATGACAAAACTTAGGACGTAGAAGACGCTTCATTGCTCGTATGATAGAGAAGTCCAACCTTCCCAAGGAATATTTGATTTCGCAAGTCATCTGCAATAGTGGATGAACCAGTGAAAACTTCATACCAACAGGAAGGTACCGCAGAAAATCTACCAGGAAGATTGTTTACAGAAACGATTTTAGTGCAAACATTATGTACTCTTTCTGGTCTGCCCCAATCTTCTCACTACGTCAGTGATGTTTTGCATGTTAGAAGAAAATAGCATCTATATTGCACTGAAAGAACCAAATTCACCGAACTGTCCGGAACTACGTACTATCATGCCAGATTGGGTTCTCTTGGTAAGAGAGAATCTGTCACGGTGTTTCTGACAGGCAAGGCGTGTCCTTGACGAGACGGTTTCTTCCATCAATTCAGCATTTTCATGTGCCGATTGTTCGCAATACGGCAAAAGTGCGTAGCACTCTCGCTCTCATATTATGCGAAGTAATTTTTTCCCTTGATAAACAAGCTTGTGCAAACTTCATATTTCCCTCTTGTTCTGCATCGAACCACGATAGCAGCATGAGTTTGTTTCTCTTGTACTTATGCTTAAACAAACAAAGCCGCAAGCGTGATTAATGGAAGAGGCCATACTCTTAACCCGCTGTAGAAGCAGCTTCATGTGTATCTTGTCTGGGAGTATCCAAACATAGGAAGAACAAAAAATGATGTTCGGAACGCGCCTCTCACATGTTGGCGGTGGGGTCGGGCGGACTAGAATCATTGAATATCGTTCTCGTTAACGCCTTCCCAGCCCAGCGGAGTCTTCAATCTTGTGTAATGACGCCAGGCCAGATAATCACACTTCCTTTCAAGCTTCGTGTCCTAACGCCCGACCGCCGTCATCTTGTTTTTGTGCATTCAAGCCAAGGCTGCCGCTTCACTGTGATATGGAACGAAACCTAGTCCAATGGCAGGCTGGCAAGCAAGGCGTGTATTCTTCGCACGTTACTCCCGCTTTGGATGGATGGGAAACGCTTTCACTTCACTCTACTGGCTGTCAGACCGGCACGGCCGGCGGAAGGCGAGAAGAGGTTAGAAATGCTCTTGTTTGACTTTGTCGAACCAGCTATGCCTGCGGTTGCCACGCTCGGCTGGTTCGGTTGGCAAGTCATATCCAATAAGCCCCTGAGTAAGCTGAGCCTGAGGCTGCCGGTGATTTAACTACTGTTTGAGGACACAGAGAAACGAAAATGATGAAGTATGTTTTACGACTCAATTACAAGGGAGGCGAATAATTTGCACGAAAGGAAACCAAGTGTCGGATTGATTCGATTTAGGATTTGCGGATTGACTAAGGCGTACGATGATAAATGATTCTGTAGCAATGATTTCGGTTGGTTATCAATTCGCGTTATGAATATGTTTGTGGTAACTTCGATTCTTTGAAAGAATGACACATTTTGGTTCACATCAAATCCCTCAGCTGTTTTTAAACTGAAGATAGCAGCATATATTGCGATTAGTACATTAGTTACTACTAAACTGTACTAGTTAAATGCTTATACATATAACTTTTATACACACGACCAACAAGTTCACATAAAGTTATAAAACATGGAACATTTCGCTTTTAAAATATATTCTCTGAACCAATTCGTGTCACCTTTGGCGTAGCCCAGGATTCCCACTAGGGCCCTCTGCTTTTGTTTTGTACGTAAATGACAAAAATTATTCATCCGATCTTCATAAATTTTTTTTGAATTGTTTGTATTTACATTCTCGTGCACTTGAACGGTTCCTTTTTTATCACATTTTTTTGGATTGTAATGAATTTTTGTTTAAAATTTGGAACACCAAAAAACACAATTTTTTGGTTAACATGTTTTTTGCAAGGAAAAAAAAATTCTATTAGAAAACCGATCCGTTTAAGTACACCACAATACATTTTTCTGGGTCTTATTCTCACAGTCACGTCACCTAGTGACTAGAAGGAAATTTTCTTCTAGTCACCAAGTGACGTGACTGTGAGAATGAGCCCCTTTAATAATCTTTTTAGTGTTTGGAAATCAGTTGAGCGGTTCGGCTTGCAGATCGTTCACCGCAAATCTCTGCCTAAAAAACACGTTTCGGGGGATGGGCCATAACTCCGACAACCTTGAAATTTTTTTTTAATTCAATTTGGTTTTTCTATCTTCGATAGTACTACCAACGAACTGTCTTTCGCTTGTTCAAATAAGCTTTGCATAAAACACTTAAAAAAATTACGAACTTAGCTCACTTTTTCGCCACAACTTTGTATATGGTCAAGGCTCCGCAAATGGCAACCACAGGCGAATTTTTTTTTGTCAAATTTTGCGTCAAACTGTTTGTTTTCCGTATGTATATAACCTCTAATATTAAAAAATATTAATGGTGAGCCCAGAAAAAAACCATGTCTGTCATTTATAAAAGTTAGTTGATGCTACTTGCAATACTAAAAGACCGTAAGGAGATAAAAATTTACACAAAATCCATATTTTCAACTTTTTGCCTGGAACCACATTTTTCCATCGTAGTCTAATTTAAGTTTGATGATATTGCTTGAAAAATTGAGATGAATATGGATAAATGCTTATTTTCAATTGTGAAGTAATGGAAACCATATAACTTGTAACGTGACAGATCAAAAATTCGAAAAAGTTTTGTGGACCACACTAAAAGCATGCATACAATGTCTAACTTATATTTTTTCTTACTATTTTGAGTCTACTTTTGGAAATTGTATTGTGAAAAGCTTAAAGTTTTATTAATTTTTGTGAAAACACAGTTGATCTTATGTAACGTGACAGATGTTTTCTGCTGTGAAGCAATTCCTTCAAGTTTGATTCAATTACGTCAAAAATGGTGACCATCTTCGATTCTGATGAAACCTTTTACGTTTCATCTTTATGGGAGACTAAGTATTTTGCATTATTAAACAAAATTTGTTTATTCAAGAGTGATATTTAAAAGGGCGTATCAGATATTGAATACACTGCTTTCAAAATATATCGTTCGAAAATCGCCATTCGTGTAGCAAAGCTATATGATAGCGAGTTCTAGGGAATCAATTCATCTGTGTGAATATTTTTTGGTAAAATTTTTCAATAAGAAAACAAAAAAATGTTATTAAATACAATTACAAAAACCTGTTTTAATCCACCTAGAGGTGCAATTGTGCCTTTCTCATTTCTCCAAACTATGATTTAATAGCTGGTTCGTACAATATAACATTATTGAAATGTCTTTCATTCTTATTACACTTGGTAAGTATATATAAGAGCACCTATTTGCATTCATCGCGGTATCGGTTTGAATCGGAGTTTTCTTTGTGATCGCACTCCACAACCCGTAACTCCGGAGCCGGAAGTCGGATGGGGATGGAATTTAATATCAGTTTCCAGGGACGCAACACCTTTTATTTGAGACTAAGTTGACCAAATCGGTCTAGCCATTTTCGAGAAACCAATATAACCGTTATTCTGAATTTGGATGCTTCCGGATCCGTCGATGGTGGCCAGTGTGGCCAAAGAGACTTTGAATGACTGTTGGTGACCTAGATCTACAAATTCAACAGTTGTGTTTACATTTTGGAAAAAATTTCACCTTTTTACATTCATCGCAGAATTCGTTAGAATCGGGATTTGCTGCGTGATCGTACGTATCACCCTGTAATTCAGGAACCAGAACTCGGATCCATACAAAATTCAACAGCAGCTGATGGACCGAGCGAGCTTCATTTAAAATCAAGTTTGCCAAATCGGTTCAGAAAATTCCGAGAAACCGATGTGGACAAATCAACAAATTTTGTTTTGTAACCATACTCTTCAACTCGTAATCCGGAACAGGATGTCGGTTGAAAATGAAATTCAATAGCAACCTATGGGAATATTATACCTTTCATCTGAATCTTAGTTTGTAAAAATCCGTTCAGCCATTTCCGAGAAACCGATGTGGACATTTTGTAAACAAATCTGCACATACACACACACATACATACATGCATACATACACACATACATACACACATACATACACACAAATATTTTGCGATCTCGGCGAACTGAGTCGAATGTTATATGAGACTCGGCCCTCCGGGCCTCGGTTAGAAAGTCGGTTTTTGGAGCAATTGCATAAACTTTCTATATGAGAAAGGCAAAAGAATAGTATTTAATTACCTTAATAAGCATGAGTTCAATGTTATCTTCATGTGATTATAATTTGGAAAGGTTGGTGGAATGGGTTTGAACGTGTAGGGAATGGGGGGTTAGTAGAGTGGGAGTGGAGGATGCGTCAGAAATCCTTCATCTTATTTCGGTATACGGGATGGATGAAGGAAATGCGGGCGTGAGGGTGGTCCAAGCGGAGGGGAGTGATGAAGGAGGGAGGTGTAAGGGCAAGACGGGGGGGGGGGCGGCGACGCAATACTCAACTGCATATTTTGCCTTCCATTTGAGACTTGGTTTGAGAAAATCGGTTCAGTCATCACCGAAGAACCGATTTGACTTTAATTGTGGAATATGCCCGGAATTCCGGACTTCCGGAATCGTCGATAGTGGACAATATATTCAAAGAATGTTTGATTGGCAATCAGTGATCTAGATCTGCGATTAGAAGTAATTTGGTGACCATTTCAATAGTTTTTAGCCTCTGAGGTATTACGATTGTACCGATTTATATGGGAAATTCCAGTGTATCCTTACTAACACCCCTGTAACTCCGGAAGCAAGAGTCAGAACCGAATGAAATTCAGCAGCAGTCAATGGCATTACTGTATCTTTCATTTGAAATCAAGTTTGTAAAAATCGGTAAAGAATTCGTTGGGGAATGGGTGTGATATTAGCTTAGGAACTTGGCGGGTTCCCCGGGGGCGTCATGAACCGTCATAGGTGGCCAATGTGGTCAAAGCTACTTTGATTGATCATTAGTGATCCAGACCCGCAAACTAGAGTAATGTTACATCAATTTTAATATGTTTTACATCATTTGAACATCATGGTGGTACCAGTTTATATGGGAATTTGCTGTGTGACGGCACTCTTCAACCCGTAACTCCGGAACCGGAAGTCGGATCAACTAAAAATTCAATAGCAGCTTATGGGAGCGTTATACCTTTCAGATGAAACATAGTTTGCGAAAATCGGTTCAGCCATCTCTGAGAAAATTGTGTGAGTTTAAATGACACACACACACATACACACACACACACATACATACACACACACACAGACATTTGCCGATCTCGACGAACTGAATCGAATGGTGTATGACACTCGGCCCTCCGGGCCTCGGTTAAAAAGTCGATTTTTACAGTGATTGCATAGCCTTTCTTTATATGAGAAAGGCAAAAACAATGTTTTTGCCTTTCTCATATAAAGAAAGGCTACGCAAACACTGTAAAAATCGACATTTTAACGGAGGCCCGGAGGGCCGAGTGGCATACACCATTCGATTCAGTTCGTCGAGATCGGCAAATGTCTGTGTGTGTGTATGTATGTGTGTGTGTATGTATGTGTGTGTGTATGTGTGTGTGTGTCATTTAAACTCACACAATTTTCTCAGAGATGGCTGAACCGATTTTCGCAAACTATGTTTCATCTGAAAGGTATAACGCTCCCATAAGCTGCTATTGAATTTTTAGTTGATCCGACGTCCGGTTCCGGAGTTACGGGTTGAAGAGTGCGGTCACACAGCAAATTCCCATATAAACTGGTACCACCATGATGTTCAAATGATGTAAAACATATTAAAATTGATGTAACATTACTCTAGTTCGCGGGTCTGGATCACTAATGATCAATCAAAGCAGCTTTGACCACATTGGCCACCTATGACGGTTCATGACGCCCCCGGGGAACCCGCCAAGTTCCTAAACTAATATCACACCCATTCCACAACGAATTCTCTACTGATTTTTACAAACTTGATTTCAAATGAAAGATACAGTAATACTATTGACTGCTGCTGAATTTCATTCGGTTCTGACTCTTGCTTCCGGAGTTACAGGGGTGTTGGTAAGGATACACTGGAATTTTCCATATAAATCGGTACAATCGTAATACCTCAGAGACTAAAAACTATTGAAATGGTCACCAAATTACTTCTAATCGCATATCTAGATCACTGATTGCCAATCAAACATTCTTTGAATATATTGTCCACTATCGACGATTCCGGAAGTCCGGAATTTCGGGCATATTCCACAATTAAAGTCACATCGGTTCATCGGTGATGACTGAACCGATTTTCTCAAACCAAGTCTCAAATGGAACGCAAAATATGCAGTTGAGTATTGCGTCGCCGAGATCGCAAAATATCTGTATGTATGTATGAGTGTATGTACGTGTGCATGTATGTATGTATGTTCGTATGTATGTATGTATGTATGTATGTATGTATGTATGTATGTATGTATGTATGTATGTGTGTATGTGCGGATTTGTTAACAAAATGTACACATCGGTTTCTCGGAGATGGCTGAACCGATTTTTACAAACTAAGATTCAAATGAACGGTATAATATTCCCATAGGTTGCTATTGAATTTCATTTTCAACCGACATCTTGATCCGGATTATGAGTTGAAGAGTATGGTTACAAAACAAAATTTGTTGATTTGTCCACATCGGTTTCTCGGAATTTTCTGAACCGATTTTGACAAACTTAATTTTAAATAAAAGGTCCATCAGCTGCTGTTGAATTTTGTGTGGATCCGAGTTCTGGTTCCTGAATTACAGGGTGATACGTACGATCACGCAGCAAATCCCGATTCTAACGAATTTTGCGATGAATGTAAAAAGGTGAAATTTTTTTTCCAAAATGTACACAACTGTTGAATTTGTAGATCTAGGTCCCCAACAGTCATTCAAAGGCTCTTTGGTCACACTGGCCACCATCGACGGATCCTGAAGTATCCAAATTCAGAATAACGGTTATATTGGTTTCTCGAAAATGGCTAGACCGATTTGATCAACTTAGTCTCAAATGAAAGGTGTCGCGTCCCCGGAAACTGATATTAAATTCCATCTCCATCCGACTTCCGGCTCCGGAGTTACGGACTGTGGAGTGCGATCACATAGAAAACTCCGGTTCAAACCGATACCGCGATGAATGCAAAAAGGTGCTCTTATATATGTACTTGCCAAGTGTAATAAGAATGAAAGGGATTTCCATAATGTTATATTGTACGAACCAGCTATTATATCATAGTTTGGAGAAATGAGAAAGGCACGATTGCACCTCTAGGTGGATTAAAACAGGTTTTTTTGTTAACGAAAACCTAAAAATTGAAGAAACTGTAATTACATTATTAGGAAGTTATTAGTAAGGAAGCATTTTTAACTTCAAGTAATTTTTCTAAATTTCTTAGTATTTGCCAGTCATAAATATAATATTCTCATACAATACTAATACCAAATATAATTTCGAAGCAAAATGCCCTTAAGAAAATTTTTCCGAAATATTTTGATTTTTTTCTTCAACAAAATATACGCCCTTTTACTAAAATTCAACCTAAAACTGTGCTCATGCGAATTTGGGGGCCAACGGAACAAACTTTTTCAATTTAGTCGGGCAACCTCCAAACTCACTGCGAAAAATGCGTAACGTGACAGACGTATTAAAATGACAATAACTCGAAAACCGCTCATGATAGAAAATAACTTTCTGTAGAAAAAATGTGCGGTTAAGTGACCTTAATCATATGCAGTTGGGATAGAATCTGGTTTTATCGTTTTTGCTGACTTATCTAATGAAATATGCGTAAAAATGTAACGTGACAGACAGAAGCCTTGACCATATAACCCCTTAAACGAGAACAATAAATGGATAATTCCTATTATTGTTTTTCCATAATTTGCCATATTGTGATTCGACAATAAACACGCCACACCGTAAATTGTTTCTGTCATTTGGGGCATTGTTTTCAGTCCGATAACCATTTGGGGAATATGGCGTTAGGTTATGTTACAATACAAAAACAACGATTTTTCCGATTTTTTTTCCTGGACTATACATGTACATTACCACAAATAGTCGCTTAGTTCCGTGCTTCTACTATTTCTCATATAGTTCAAATATAGTTTTCTGGCGAAATACTATACAAATAAAAACGTATAAATCTACGGTAGGATTTTGACGAACAATATTGGAAATAGTTATAGTGTTTTTAATAATTATACTGACCATGTTAACCATAGGTTACTATATCACTTGTTGTGAAAACATAATCTAGTTAAAATGATCAATTTAGTAGATCCGTACAGAAACTACTTTATCGACTCTGTCAAAAGGATAGGCAAAAGTAAAGAACCTTACAATGTTGGTGTTTGTCGCATAGTTTAATCACATTTGTAATGCTCGCGTATGGTTTCAACTCTATCGATATTAAATATTTGGGATTTTATTACCTGCCATCTGGAAAGTGTCAAGTTGATTGTTGACATCAGTGGTACTGCCGCTTTATCCAATTGATCTATTTCGGCCATCGAGCAACGAACAC
Organism: Topomyia yanbarensis; assembly: GCF_030247195.1. Taxonomy (NCBI): domain Eukaryota; kingdom Metazoa; phylum Arthropoda; class Insecta; order Diptera; family Culicidae; genus Topomyia; species Topomyia yanbarensis. The sequence continues at coordinate 270,778,703 of NC_080672.1, read as the reverse complement.
AATTTGCTTCATATTATTGTAAGCTCATCCCACCATCTTGAGCTGGGCAAATCGGAATTAGCTAGTACCGATAATTTTGGTTGGTTGAATGGTTGAAACTACCATTGAGGATGTGAACTTGTTCAAATATTTATTAATTCGAGTTGTTAATTTTATGTCCAACAGAGACAAATAATAATCATGTAGTACACTAGCACTCTAGATTGTACCATTATTTTACCTAATTAATTCATCAATTTTTCTGCTTTTACCATAACATAAATTGTGTGCGAAGTCGGTTCCGACAGCATGAAGTAACAAGTTACTTTACGCTTGTCCGGACAGGCCGTAGACTCAGGTGATTCGAAATTTCCAATGGCAAAAGATCCTGACTCCTGCGGTAGCAGACACAGGGTTAAGTCGCCGGTAAACTCTAAGCTTGCTCATAGGACCCTTTCCATGCTTTTCTAAAACTTTCTTCCTTCAACTCCTTGCTCTCCCTTGAGTACTATGGCTCTTAATATTGGAAAATATACTTCACCTTTCACCCAAGTAGCAATTGCAACTTGTTGAAAGTTTTAAATGTTGCACAACTGCTACACAATATTTTTTATTGTTGGATATATTTGAAAAGAATTTCCACGGGTTTTTAAACATCAATAACAGTTGTGAAACTAATCAGAAACTTTACTAACTTGCACAAACAGTCTAACAAGTTGCAAATGCCTCTTTGTTTGCCATTCCTCCCTAAAACAGAACTGTCCAACTACCCAGTGCTCGACAAATGGCACAGCTATTGTTTTCATTATTTTGCTGCAATTAGGAACATGTTGCACAACATACAAGCAAAGTGCGCTTTTTCCATAACGTAGTTGTTACCAAGAGAGTTACAAATACTGTACAGTAACAAAGCAGTAGCACGTCCCTTGCTAATTAAATTAATACAATAAACCTGTGTTGTAGGATATATTAGATATACTATTAGACATAATGTAATGTTCTTATGTATGGTATTGTAATGTTCCTACAATATAAATTTTGATTTTATTCAATTAGTATAATAATAGTTTTACAATATACCCAATAGTAATGAATTGAATTAAATTGAATGGTTGAACTATAGTAAAACATTATCCACTACCATATGTGATATTGTTCATGTTGATGGCCATGTTAATGGTTCGAATGTAAAACAAACAATATGATATGGTATCGCTAGTGAACAAAACAGTAAATAGACATTATGTAAAATTAAATAAATATTTAGAACATAACGTGTAAATATTTAGAACATAAAGCTTTTTATTTCTATTGCTTGTTTATTTGTTTATTTGTTTATTGCTATCATTTATATAAGGTTGGCCGAAATATTTTTGCAAATTAAGTGAACTGCGTATTACCTGGGATTGAACTATTTTCTGACATTGTAAATATAGAGAGTACTTATGAAAATGGTTATAATAGAAATAATAAATTTATGTTCAAATATTTACAAGAGAAGGGTTCCTAACACATTACAATATAATGCAACAATTTCACAGATGGACTACTTACTATTTCATTAAGTGGTTATATACAAAGTTGTGGCGAAAAAGTAAAAAAAAGTTCGTGACTTTTTTTAAAGTGTTTTATGCAAATTTTATTTGAAAAAGCAAAAGACAGTTTCTTAGCGGTACTATCGAATTCCGAAAAAATTAGTTGAATTAAAAAAAATATTCAAGGTTGGTGGAGTTATGGCCTATCCTCCGAAGCGTGTTTTTTTTGGCAGAGGTTTGCGGTGAACGCTCTCCAAGCCGAACCGCTCAACAGAAATCAAAAAAGTAAAAATATTTTTGAAGAAAAATGTATTGTGATGTACTTGAACGAATCGGTTTCCAAATAAAAAAAAATTTCCTGCAAAAAACATGTTGACCAAAGAATTGAAATTTTTGGTGTTCAAAACTTAAAACAAAAATTCATTGCGAAGAATCGAAATTTTTTGAATGAAAAAAAAAACCATTCAAGTACACGAGAATATAAATTCAAACCATTAAAAAAAATTATCGGATGAATAGTTTTTGAGATGTCATGTTCATCGTAACGGTACTTTTCGAAAAACTTAGTTCCGAGATAATTACGTTTAAAGTTTTGTGTTAACTTCATTCGCGAAGAACCTGCGTGCTGCGAACGGCTGTAGTTTGAAATCTGGTGCTCCGATCTGGATGAAGTTTCGCACAGATATTTTCAAAAGTATGTACTTTCAGAATATTCAATTCCTTTTTTGCCTTTCTGAATAGAAAGGTATTGCAATTGCTCTGAAAACCGACTTTTTAACGGAGGCCCGGAGGGCCGAGTAACATATACCATTCGATTCAGTTCGTCGAGTTCGGCAAATGTATGTGCGTGTTTATGTGTGTGTATGTATGTGCGTCTGTGTGTGTATGTGACCAAAAATGTAACTCATTTTTCTCAGAGATGGTTGAACCGATTTTGACAAACTTAGTCTCAAATGAAAGGTACAACGCTCCCATAGGCTGCTATTGAATTTCTAATGGATCCGGTTCCGGAATTACCGGGTGATGAGTACGATCACGCAGAAAATGTCGATTTTAATAAATTCTGCAATGAATGTATAATGGTGAAAAATGAAACAAAATATGAGCATTCGATTTGTAGTATTAGGTCACTAACATCCATTCAAAATCTCTTTGGCCACATTGGCCACCATCATCGGTTCCGAAAGCCCCGGCGGAAGTATCCAAATTCAGAAAAACAGTCACATCGGTTTCTCAGAGATGTCTGGACCGATTCAACCATTAGTCTCAAATGAAAGGTATTGCGCCCCCGTAAATGGCTATTAAATTTCATCCCGATCCGGCTTCCGGTTCTGGAGCTACGGGTTGTGGCGTGCGATCACATAGCAAATTGCGATTCAAACCGATACTCCGATGAAAGCAAAACAGGTAAAAATGTCGCTAAAATGTCTCTCAATCAACTTAAATTTGCAGTTCTAGGTCACCGACGGCCAACCAAACTTTCGTTGACTACATTGACCACCATAGACGGTTCCGGAACTGACCGAAAAGCGGCCATCTTTCAAAATTAACGAACTCACATCAGTTTCCCGGAATTGGTTGAGCCGATTTTCTCACACTTAGTCCCAAATGATAGCTATAATATCTCCACAGATGTCTATAAAATTTTGTACGGATCGCTTATATGGTTCACTCCCCTCCCTTTAAAATCCCCTTACATCACCCCGCAGACCACCACCCTATCCTGCCCTCATACCCCTCCCTCTCAACCTTTAAACTCTTTAAACCACCACTATATCACAAAGAATACCAAATTAAGCTGGGGAGTCGTTTGTTCGTGGGACTTTCGCCCTCCCCACACACCCACCCCCGCATGACAAAATGAGTTAGCAAACAGATAACATTCATCTAATGCTGATTAGGCTAATGAAGTATGATATTTTTTTCTTTCAAGTGTTTCACCGTCGACACATAGCTCATCAAGTTCGTGGCTGGCAAGCCATTGTGTATAAGTGCAAAGTGTACTACGAATGTAATAATCATTTCCACAATTATTTTGAACATAAACAGCCTCCGAACCATAGTTTAGAGAAATGAGAAAGGCACGCTAGGTGGATTAAAACAGGTTTTTCAATTTAATATTACCGTGGCTGCTTCCAATTTTTTTTTGATTTCCTTTTTGCTATATATAGTCATATATAGTCATGTCGCGTATAATAAAAATGTAATATATACATTTGAAAGCTTTTAATGAAGATAAACAACGCAAAAATTCTCGTGTTCATGGTTGAGAAAGGCACAATTGCACCGCTAGGTGGATTAAAAAAGTTTTTTTTTATATATTTTTTTAGCTCCAACGTTGTATATAACCCCCTAATAAGCGAAACCATTTCAGATTTGTTTGTTTAACATTCGAACCATTAACATGACCATCAACATGTGCAATATCACATATGGTTACAGTACTGGATATTGTTCTTCTATAATTTAAACGTTCAATTCGTCGTTACTATTGGGGATATTGTAGAACTATTGTTACATTCGATGAATAAAATCAAAGTTCAAATTGTAGGAACACTACAAAAGTATCAACTCTAAGATTTTTATAAACTTCATAAACAAATAGTTCTAATTCCGGAGTTATGAGCTAAAGAGTGCGGTTGCACATGAAATTCTCTTAAGCTTTTTGCCTTTCTCATATAAAGGAAGACTATACAATTACTCTGAAACCCGACTTCTTAACCGAGGCCCACAGGGCCTAGCCTCATATACCATTCGACTCAGTTCGTCGTGATCGGAGAATGTCTGTGTTTATGCATATGTGTGTAATTGTATATGTATGTATATATGTGCCTAAAAATTGTCTTTCACTTTTCTTAGAATTGAGTATGCCGTTTTTACAAAGTTATACTCAAATGAATGATGTAACATCACCCTAGGCGGCTATTGAATTTTATTTGGATCAAAGCTCTAGCTCCAGAGTTACGGGTTGAAGAGTGCGCTCACACATAGAATTCACATATAAACTGGCACCTTGGCAATGTCTCTGAATTAAGTAAATATCTATTTCTCCCGAATGGCTGACTCGATTTTTACTACCTTAGTCTCAAATAAAACGTATACTATCCTTACTAACTAGTATCGAATTTCATTTGGTTCGGAGTTACGTTTCCAGAGCTATGAGTTCAAGAAAGCGATCACATAAAAAATTCTGTGAACCTTTCTTATGTAGGAATGTTTTGCAATCGCTCGGAATTTCGTCTTTTTAACCGAAGCCTGGAAGACAGAGTCTTTTATTCTATTTGTGTGTGTATTTTTTCCTATTTTATAATCTGGTTTGAAAAACTTTAAAAGCCTGGCACGTAGTGTATTGAACTTGTGTGGAACTCATGACTCACGTTCGTGCTTAACCACTAAAACACTCCATGTTTCGCACTTCTTTTTTGCTCACGAGTTTTCCGCAGCTATCTCCGAGCCTCACTTGATCCATAAAATGGTTCGACCTTTAAGCCAGCTTTAGCTCTCAACTCTTCTCTTGCTTTTCATCTCAATCTATTACGTCGCCATTTAGCTCTTGCCTCAGTAGGCTGATTAGCTCCCGTTTGCCTGAGCCAATTAGCTCCTGTTTCAGTGAATCATTCAGCTCCCAGCCTTATCACTATCTACTCGGATTGTCCCCGGCGGTGAACTCAACCCTACTTCGACTGATAGTTCCCCGACGGAGCAATTTTCCCGAAACCGATATCCGCCCCGATGACTCGAACCCGGTGCTGCGTCGAATTCTTCTCAACATGTATCATTCTGTACGCGCTGAAGACACCAACAGCCATTGGGCGAAACGTGCTTGTCAACTTCGTCCGGTTCCACTTTCAATACATGGCCATGCCGGTACGCTATGTAGAGTGAAACACTCGCCAGGGGACGTTTCGTGTTGCATCTGGCTGCTTCGATGTTCGGCATGATTCTTACTAATTTGTTGGCTATCCTCGCAAACTTCTCTCGTACATAGCTGACATGGCTGTTGTAATTTAACCAATAGTCGATCATCACACCCCGATGCTTCAGCACACGCATCGATGGTATTGAATGCCCCCAACGCTGATAACGACGTGCTGATTTTTTTTACGGTTGCTGACCAGCTTTAGCCATCCAGGTTAACATGAAGCCTATTGTCTTTGCCGTCAACATCTCCACTCCCTGGGGGGTCTCGCCGGTTATCGTCAGAATAACGTCATCTGCAAAACCTACGATCTCAACTCCCCTGAACAGTTCTAGTGTTAACAGTCCGAACCCGCATTTAATGCAGCGCTACAGCGATAGCCAACTAATTGGTACTGTAGAACGCGTTCTTCACGTTTATCGTAACCACGGCGCAGTAGCGATTACCCCTTCACCATTACTTCTATGCAAATGTGTATCAAATAATGCGACTAATTTTTTTGCGGACGGGAGTGCGTTGATTTGTGCAAGTTTCAATTGAACGGTATAACTTTCGCTAACTGGAAGAACGACCACTTTGTTTTCAACAGATGGAGATGGCTTTTGGTCACGGTTTTAGCAAATATTATTTTATTTTGTCTATCGCCTACGCCTTCATCTTCAGGGCAAAAAACGGTTACAATAATATCTTAGTCAAGTGATTTTGAACATGGAATCTCAAAACACAACACGCTACTCTACAATAAAGGAACCCCGCGCACATCACTAGCAGACTGAGAAATAAATGGTGGACAAATTAGTGAAATAATCTAATAAGTATTGCTCAGTCTGCCATCGATGTGCGCGGGGTTCCTTTATTGTAGAGTAGCGTGTTGTGCTTTGAGATTCCATGTTCAAAATCACTTGACTAAGATATTATTGTAACCGTTTTTTGCCCTGAAGATGAAGGCGTAGACCTTTGAAATGTAGGTGATAGACAAAATAAAATAATATTTGCTAAAACCGTGACCAAAAGCCATCTCCATCTGTTGGTATAACTTTCCCATAAACTGCCATTGAATTTTTCATCGATCGGATTTCCGGTTCCGGAGTTACGAGTTGAAGAGTGCGGTTACACAATAAATTGCCATACCAACTGGGACCACCATGATGACAAAATGTTGCACAACACCCTTAAAGGGGAGCAACATTAGTGAGGTTTGTATTTCTAGATCACTGTTAGTCAATCAAAATCACTTTGACCACATTGGTCACCTATGACGGTTCTTGAAGCTCCGGGGAAGTTGTCAAGTTCCTAAACCAATGTCACACCTATCTCTCAGCGAATTCTTGAACGATTTTCACAAAATTGCTTTCAAATGAAAGGTACAAAACTACTCTTTATTAAATTCCTTTCAGATCTAACTATTGGTTCCGGAGTTATGGGTTACTTGCTGCGGTCACATAGGAATATAAATAAACTGGTACAATCATGATACCCCAAAGGTATAAAATCAATTGAAATAGACATCAAATTACTAAGATTTGTAGATTTTGATCACTGATGGTCAATCAAAGATTATTTCACTAATTTGTCAACCATTGATACTTTCGGAGGTTCCAGGTTCGGGGCAAATTCCAGAATTAAAATCACATCGGTTCTTCGGAGATGACTACGCCGACTTTCACAAACTGATTATCCAATGGATGGCATATCTCCAAAGAGTGTAATTGAATTTTGTATGGATCGGATATATAGTTCAAGAAATGCGGTCAGCCCGCATTGTCGTTTCCTTCGGGCACATTGGCCTTTATCGACAGTTCCGACAGGAAGTATCCAAATTCAAAATAACAGTCATATCGTTTACACTGAGATGGGTAGCCCGATTTGACCATTATTAGTCTCAAATAAAGGGTGTTGCATTCCCTTAAACTGCTATCAAATGTCATCCCGATCTGACTTTCGATTCCGGCGTAACGGGTTGTGGAGTGCGGTCTCATTTCAATTCAAATTTTTAATTAATTAATGTCAACAGACACAGTGTGGTCCTAATGATAATTTCTTAATCTATTTAAAAAGTCAAATTGTAATTTGCTACGTGGAATGTGAAGATCGAACTCGGATGACATTCTGTTGAAGGTCCGCTGCAAACCAATGATGGCACCGTTTACTCCATAGTTAGTCCGGCGAAGAGGTAATCGGAGGAATAAATTATTGCGAAGGGCGCGAGGGCGAACGTTCATGTTTATCGCACTGAGAAGCTCGGGGCAGTCAATTCGATCTTGCAAAATATCCGAAATCGTCATAGCACGGAATAGATCCCGTCGCACTTGCAATGTATCGAGTCCAATAAGCAAACCCCGGCTTTCATAACTTGGCAGCTGGTGAGGGTTGCTCCAAGGCAATCGACGAAGGGCAAACCGAACAAATCTGCGCTGTACTGTCTTAATTCGATGGACACCGTTGAGATAATGAGGGTTCCACACAACTGAACAATATTCCAGAGTTGATCGAACGAATGAGCAGTAGAGAGATTTCAAGCAGTAAATATCTGAAAAGTGCTTAGATATTCTCATTATGAACCCCAAACAGCGTGATGCCCTTGCGATAATATAGCTGATATGCTGTTTAAACGTCAGTTGTTCATCGAGAAAAACTCCGAGATCTTTGACGCAATTCGCTCTGTCAATTGTGGATTCAGCTAGACAGTAATCGAATCGAATTGGCGTTTTTTTCCTCGAGAACGTAATGACCGTACATTTCTTGGGGTTTAGGGTCATTCGGTTGATCTCGCACCATTCCGCAAAGGTTTCCAGTTGGCGTTGAAGGAAAGCTGCATCATCAGTATTCCGGATTCTATGATATAACTTGAGGTCGTCGGCGAAAGACAACCGTGGTCCTTCTAAACAAAAGTTAACGTCGTTGAAATACAGAAGAAAAATCAATGGACCGAGATGGCTGCCTTGCGGAATACCAGATGAAGCAAAGAACTCTTCGGATACACAATCACCTATCTTGACTGCTATACCACGATCACTGAGATACGATTGCATCCAACGGAGAATATTAGTACCAAAGCCAAGTCTATCCAATTTTGCCAATGCAATTGCGTGATTTATCTTGTCAAAAGCAGCTGAAAGGTCCGTGTAGATAACGTCCTCCATAGCTCATGGTTGAAGGCAACCCGGATTTATTTCTTTGCTCGTTTACATGCTTCCAGAATGTTTTAGGTTCGGACTTCAACTTACGTTGCACGTTTCGCAAGTAATCGGCATGGCAACGCTTCGATATCTTTTTATAGACTTGGTTAACATGAACGTAGTGTTGTCGCAGCACGTAGTCCCCAAACTTGGAGTACTTCTTCAGAGCGGCTCTTTTAGTCGCTTTTAACCGTCTCAGCTCGGCAGTGTGCCACGCTGGGTGCTTAGATTGAAGGCCACTTCTTTTGGGTACATAGCGATCGATAGCATAGCTCATAACATTGGAGAAGGTCTGCACTGCAACGTTGGCATCATCATTGTCGAGAATTTCAGTCCAGTGGATATTCGACAGGAAGTCAATAATGCTATTATAGTTGGCTTTTCTAAAATTATAGCTGACGGTGTCAGAAGCATTGCAGTCATGCTTCACTCGAATCGCTTCAAGCAATATATGCAGGGGAGGGTGGTGTCTAACAGTCTTTACCAGGCGGAATGGTACAGCGGTAACTTTTGGCGCGTAGTCAGATTTGCTCGAAAAACAGAGATCAAGGATTCTGTTGTTCTCGTTCACCACATTATTCGTTTGGCGCAGCAGATTTATACTGTAGCAGTCAAGCAAACTGGTGATACCAGCATGAAAAGATGACAGTTCGGGATCAGCGAACATAAATCCGTCAGAAGCAGAGCGCCATTTTAATCCGGAGAAATTGAAATCACCAACAATCAGGATCTCATCAACCGGGCTTGCTTGAGCGGAAATCCGTTCCAGTGACTCAGTATGTGAATCAATCAATGTCGAATCGCGAGTGCGGTCCGGTGGAAGATAAACCACGCAAAGAAAAAGTGCGTAGCCAGCCAGTTTGATTCGCACCCACACCTGCTCGACACAGACCCCCAAAGTATCGTCAATCAGTCGCGCTTTCAATCGACGATGGATAGCCACAAGTACCCCGCCGCCGGTAGTCTTGAGACTGTTGCGTGAGCTGCGATCAGTTCGGAAAACATCGTAGTTGGCACCAAATGCTTGCACTGACAGAGTGCTATCGCTAAGCCACGTCTCTGTGAGAGCGATTATGTCGAACCATTCATCCGAACTTGCTACCAAATAATCTTCGATGACTGAAATCGATACTGCGATGAATAAATTTGAAAAAAAAATATGCTAAAATGGGAGCCAAAAAATTTGTAGTTCTAGGTCACTGCCAACCGGCGTCTCGTTGACCACGTTGACCATCATAGACGGTGCCGTTGGTACCTGGAAAAAGTGGCCATCTTACCAAATTAACAAACTCACATCAGTTTCTCGAAGATGGTTGGGCCGATTTTCACAAAATAAGTCTCAAATGAAAGGGAAGTTATTCCCATTTAATACTGCTATAAAATGTCATACGGATCGGTTATACGGTTCAGTAAATATAGACTAAATCGTCCGGTCGCATATGAAATTGTCATGTAAGCCTGAAACTTTTTTTTTGAAAGTACTTCTTCAGAAATCTAATTTGTATTTTTGATGCCAAATATCTTTAAAATGCATGTAACATCGAGATTTTATGCCATCTCTTTTTTTTGTTTTTGACAAGCATCGACTTTTTGGGACTAATTTCACATCCTTACTTTTTCAATTTAATATTACCGGGGCCGTTTAAAAAATAGGGAACAATTTTAGGCGTTTAGATCCTATGGGCATAAAGAATCCTTCCTATTCGAGGTGCAAGCAATACATCTTCTTCCACCAGCAGATCATGATGGTCAAACTAAGTCTCCAACTGGTTCTGTTAGTCAGCTATTTTCGTCCGCGTCCCCAATCACTAAAGATATAAAGAGCAGCGCTATCTTTGAAAATGAACCACGCCGGTGATGCCTTAAATTTTGCCTATCTGATTATATTCCAAATAATTAAGCAGTCTTTATTTTGTTATATCCAGAATTGCACATATTTTGTCGCATATAATTTTAAATGCCGCAAAAAGCAACAAGTTAGATTTTCGTTCTTATTGTTTTCAATCTTGTTCTAGTAATTAGCGTAAAACCTGCGCACACATCACCAGTTGTATAATCGGCACCCAAAGGTAGTCATTTCAAGTATGTCGGTAGAGCTTATTTTATACCGTTTAAAATGCCCCTTAGATAACATAACAACGCGCGCGAATAAATACAACATAAGAATCAATCATCCGCTGAGAAAGATGCCAATACAAAAATACCAAAATTTATACACAATAAATAATGCGTGTATTACGAACCCTTTAATTACATAGATATACCGACAAATGTCTCTAGACACTTAAAGTAATCGCTTTAAGTATATTTCATTATTTTTGGATTGTCGTGTTTCGCCGAAATGAAGGAGCAATAAATAATAAAATCGTTCACCTACCGATTTATTCAACTAAACATATGCAACACTCCCAGCTATCGGCTGTCCCGAGCTGCAGTTGCTTTTTTACGAACCGATCTTTTCAAAATTAATTTAATATACAATAAATCAATTGTCGGCAGCCAGCTGCCCAGAGTAACAAATATACACTTAATAATACTACTGATAGTTGCAAAGATCGTACCACTCATCAAGGTGAATTCAGATTTGTCTAACTCTTTACCCCATCCTACTAATAAAAGCTCCTTCCGGTGGCAAATGTGGAGATGTAGAGGTATACACGGTTTCCATAACGTTTGTTAGAAAAACATTTCTTTTCTCCCCCGATGACTGTAAGGACGTGGCCGGCGCCGTTATTGGAATTTCAAAGTATGAAACTCTCGAAACGTGCACATTGAGGATGGATAGCAACTCCCAGGCCCCATTCGTTGATTATCTGTGCAATTTAGTTTGTTCTGGTCAATCACGGAGTAACAACTACATCATACTCATACTCATGCTCTTTTTTCACGAATGCTTATAATGTTTATAATAGAGAAAGGCTTAATTTCACCACTTTTAATTGCACCTTCAGTGGAAGTACGCTCCCATACATACAAAATAACCGATCGTCCTCTACAATCACGAAGCTAGACTATGACAACCCTAGCAAAAATTGAGGTTTTATAGTAGTTTTATTGTCGCTTAACTTAGATTGCACTGGAAACGCGCATTAAAACTTCAATTGTTACTTGGGAACACACTCTTAGTGTGTGCGAACAAAATGCGCTGCTCCCCAATTCGATTCGAATCCTAAGTCAAGTCCAACTGAACAACACCCACCGGCAATTGATACACGGAGAACCCGTCAATCACAAAATTAAGATATTGCAATTGTTGATTTTCGTTTTGGCTGATTTAACTAAAAATTGTTGTTACAACTAACGTGTTTGTTCAAATTTTTATTACTAATTTGCTGAAAAATATTGTTGTTTCTGATAGCTGTCAGTTGACTGAGAATAAAGACAGCATAAAGGAAAACAAAAATATCAATGCGCATTCAACTAATTTGTGAGTTGAAAACTACACTTCAGCTAGTTCACAATATTTGTCATTTGAAAATTAAAATGTAAAAACTGCTACCATTTATTAAATTGGATTTATAAGACGTGTAAGATTTAAGTGATTGAAAATAATGTTTCGTTTAATCTAAATAGCTGCATTTCAGAGGTAGAGGTGAATATTTGTTCACGGAAAGAAAGAAATCCGCTCTGCTGCTAATTTCTATTTATGATTATAGAATCGTTAATTTTACCAAGAAAACCAATACAATCAACTAATAGTTTCGTTCTTACAATTTATCCAAACTTATTTGATCGCTATTAGAAAGTGATAGCTGGTGCTGTAGGTTTGTTTTCATTTGATTACTGAATATTGGTCACTGAATTTACTTATTACAGTTATTTCAGGATACTTGGTTGTAGAAAAATATGAATTGTGGGCGACAGTTTTTGAGTGCCTGTATCTCTAAAGGCACCACCAAATCATCGTCTAATTATGAAGTGTGATATTGTAGTGAGTATCGTTTCCGTGTTATTTATTCTTTGTGTAATTTTACCTAAAACTGACGATATTTCAATAGCCTTATGGTTCTTTAGACCTTTCGCACAAGCAGTAAAACATTGAATTAATAACTTGATTATCATTGTCACGATATTTGCCATTGCCAGATAGTTCGAAATTTGACCGGTGCTGAGTTTTCCTCGAATAACCGGAGTATGCACAATTAGATTTATTATTAAAAACAAGTGTTAAAAATGTTAATTATCTCTGGTTGGTGAAAATGCCTGTTTTCCCTTTCATCTACCGGGTTTCAATAAGGTGGCACCTCACAAGTTATTGTTAACATAGACAATCTTGACGTTGCGCGTTATTTTTATATTTTTACCACGGATTTTTTGAAAAAAATGCTTCCCATATGAGTCACACATAAAGCCAACGCCTACGGCATCTTCATGCCTTGACATGCTTCATATAGTAAAAACCGTCTGAAACCGACCCGGGCAATAGTCTGTCACTTCGAATCGGCCGATTGAACGTACCTTTTGGAACAGATGGTGTAAGTCGTGCAAGTGAATGCCTTCTCTCGTGTAAAGTACATACTTTAGTGTAATCTTTAAATACTGATGGACTCGCTTAAACGTCGCAGAACAGAACTGGCACGCATCCTTCCGTTCCGCACTATGACTGATGACATGAGTGTTCAGCAGGTCCTTCGTTCGGAAACATTTATCGCATTCGTCACAGGAAAAGATTCGCGTTTCACTAGTTGCGTGCATCTTAGTGATTTTTGAGGTAGAGTTTGTTTTTGAATCGGCGTGAACAGATGTGGCACGACTAGCGCATTTCATTGGAATCGTTTCGTGGATCACTTTATTATAAGCGCGATTGAAAGATCGACCGCAAATTTCACAAAAGTAGAGATTTTCCTGACTTATTTTGCTGATACTTGCATAGAGTTAACTTAGAAGGAAAACATCTACTGCAGATTTTACATTCGAAGAGTTCTAAGCGACACCCGCAACAACGCTTCTTCTTATCTTTTTTTCATTTGCATGACAAGTTTTTGCGTAAAAAAAATCGCCGTAGTGGGAGCATTGATGCTGTTGAATCATTCGCTAGAGGTTTGTAAGGGACTGTCGAGTAGGATATCATCGAAAGCAGATGTTGCTTTCGGACGATTTGATAGGATCGAACGTCTGTTTCTATTTGTGCATTTCATTAAAATGCAATACACGTTCCGAATCATCTTTAAAATCTCTACGACGACCGCAGCACCTTCTGGTTTTTCGTGAGGATACATGGCATTTTAAATGATTCTCTAAGTTCGCTTGTGTCATGAATCCTTTACCACATTGTCGACAAAAATACTTTCGAATTGCAGTTCGGTGGTGTTCTTTCAAAAGTTGCTGATTGGAGAAGAATCTATGGCATACGGGACATTTGAACGGTATCGCATCATGAGCGTTCTTGACTGGAATTATGGTTATAATATGGTCGTCATTTAAATACTTTGGTAATGATCTTCGCAGTGAAATTCGTTCACTAAACCATTATTGGCGTCCACAATTAGTCCCTTGACATCCTCCAACAGAATTTTGTCATATGCATTCAAAAGAAGGAATCCATAATAGAAAAAAATATACACGAACTATAACTCATATAGTGCAACGATTCCTCATATTGTTTGGATGATACCCTGTACAGGTAGTTAGGCTCTTAAATCATACGATGTTTATCAGGGATGCATATTCCGCTGGGTTATCTGTTTCGTGAATGTTGGTTACTCCAAAAAATGGTTCTACTTCTCTGCTGCTCAAATTTACTTCATGCTTGAATATCGATCTAGTTTGGTCGAAATCCCGACTTTTGTATATGGTAGGCTATAATTATGTATTCTGCACAATTTCGGCACGTATTTCGTGGCAGTGCATCGTCTTTTTTCATCTGCATCGTAAACATGAAACAGGAGAGACAACGCAAAATATATTATTATTAAAATAAGGCAATTAGCTGCGGTTGAAAGGACGTACATACCTCAATTCAGGCACATTCGACAATATCGTCTAACAGAATATTATTTAGTTATTTAAAAAGCGCTTAATTTGTGTAAACTACGAAACCGTACCTGGGACGAATGTGAATATAAACATTTTCAAATTAAAAAAACAGACAGCTCTTTTCATAACAATAATCAATTTCTGTAACTGTAAACAAAAACTAAAGACGATGTTTGAAATGCAAAGACACGCGGAGAGAAAAACCGTGAATTTGGCTGCACGGTTTTCCCAAAGTGTACGTTATAGATACTATATTCATAGTTAGGCGAAGACACTGAGCGGAGCCAATTTAAGATGTCAAATGCTGGAGCAAATCGAGCATGGAGTCACATAACATGTTCTTTTTGGAGGTATATGGAAAGTGCAATTTAATTGCTCGTGTAAGGGCCCCTTTTAATTCCCCGAGAGGAAAATTTTTGTCAAAAATGATGCTTATAGAGATGCGCGAGAACTGAAGCCAAAAGTTTCAATCGAACCCAAAACAACGGTTCCAAACTAGAGCACTCCAGTTAAAGTGTGGCCATGAGGAAGAAGAAAACACATGGCATATCCAAACGAGCATTAAATTTGACGTATTTCTATTTTGTTTATGTCAAGTTTTATGCTCGTTTGGATACGTCATGTCTTCTTCTTGCTGATGGCCACACTCTAACTGGAGTGCTCTATTTCAAACAAGGGTCTGCGGTCTGCCTCAAATGGAAAAAGAGCGTGCCCGGACCAGAAAGCGAAGAGTGGCAGATTTGACAAACACAAAACAGATTCAAGATAATCTGCATAGTATGCATGTGTGTACGATAATATACGCCTTGAGAACCTCAAAAAGCCTGAAAGGACTAGTTTCTATATTCGAAGCATTATGTTTTAATTAGTTTCGTTTTTAATGATCTCTTCTTTAAGATGTGAAGCAGTATATCGATCTTGTCAATCGTAAAATCAAAACTTTACGTATACCTATACCTTATTTGGTATCATTTTGGGTTCTCACGTCATTTGCAGTTTGACAAGACCATAATTTGAAGTTCGAAAGGTCTATCCCTGAGAATGACCATAGAAAGGGCAATCCCTCGTTTCCAAACGAGTAATGTAAACAATGTAATGCGTGGGGAGTATTAAGATTGAAATAAAAGAATTTCATGTTATTATATTTACATGCGAAGTGTGTAAACTTTATATACATGCTAAATAACCTTGATTATGCAAATAAAATACGAGTAAATTTAAACACATCAAAAATTACAAAGCCATTCATCTACTATCTAGTCCCTTATTTTATATAGCTGGTAGATGCAAGATCTGAAAATTTGGAACTTATCGAGATTCCTAATATCGTGTCATTCATCAAAAATATTATTTTTGAATCAACTGATATCCCTATCTCTACATATACAGAGTTTGACAATAGGCAACATCGTTGTTCCACCGCTCGATGGGGGTCAGTTTGACAACGTCAAAATTGCTTGAAATGTCACCAACAAACCAAAAGTGCAACGAAAAACATGTAGACAGGCTTAGTAACGTAACTCTAATAAACATTGTATGATTCAAGAACCTAAAGACCTGTTCAGGGTAGCATACAAATAATATATGGAATCGTTGCACTATATGGACTAAAGTTCATGTATAATTTTGTTTTTTATTAGGGAAATCACTGCGTTTCTGCGTTGCATGATCGAATACAGTCGTGATTCGCTGGTTGGGTCACAGCCTCTGTCCAACCAACGAATTTGATTCGCTAGTTGGACCGACTGACAAATGTCAAAAACTCTTCAAAGAAGACATTAGTAGTGAAAAAGATTGTTAGATAGATTGTCAAAGTAAATTTGACATGAGATTCTGACGTTCAGATGCTTTTTAGTTGGACAATGATCCAACTAGCGGACGTCCAACTAAAAAGCGGTCCATTTAAAGTGTTCAACCAGCGAATCACGACTGTATTTTACTAAATACTTCAAAGAAGGAATTCGCCAAGCTTTCATCAAAACTTCAAGTCAGACAAAATAACTTGGAAAACCGTGCAGCCAAATTTACTGTTTTTCTCTTCGCGTGTCTTTATATTTAAAACATCGTCTTTGGTCAAAACAAGGGGGCAACTTGAAAATGGCGTAACCAACATTTCATAAACACACTCGGCGAAATATATATTTTTGCCTTTCTCATATAGAAAGGTTATGCAATCACTCTGAAAAACGTCAACCTAATCCCGGCCCGGAGGGCCGAGTGTCATATCCCATTCGACTCAGTTAGTCGAGATCGGAAAAAGTCTGTATGTGTGTGTATGTGTGTATGTGTGTGTGTATGTGTGTGTGTGTGTATGTATGTGCGTATGTGTCAAATAATGTCACTCATTTTTCTCAGAGATGGCTGGACCGATTTGCCCAAACTTAGTCTCAAATGAAAGGTGCAACCTTCCCATCGGCTGCTATTGAATTTTGGATCGATCGGAATTCTGGTTCCGGAATTACGGGTTTCAGAGTGCGGCCACACAGAAATTTCTCATAAAAACTATAGGAAAAATCAAAAATAGAATTTTTATTTTTGATGCTAAATGTATTCAAGGTGCATAAAACGTCGAGATTTGATGCAAACACGAAAAAAATTTGACGAAGATTCACTTTTTTGGATTTTGCACATTTTTGCCTTTCTCATATAGAAAGGTTATGCAATCACTCTGAAAAACGTCAACCTAATCCCGGCCAAATTTTTTTTTCGACTCGCATAAGGTTTCTGGATTTTAACAGGGGCGTAGTTGATGGTTTACGGAGAGGTGTTACACACCCCCCCTCTACTGTTCACTCCCCTCCTTTAAAAATCTCCTTAAATCACCCCTCAGACCACCACCTCATACCCCTCCTTTTCAACCCCATCATCTTTAAACCACCACTATATTACAAAGCATACCAATTTAAGCTGGGGAGTCGTTCGTTCATGGGACTTTCGCCCTCCTCACATACCCATCCCCGCATGACAAAATGAGTTAGCAAGCAGATAACATTGATCTAATGCTGATTAGACTAATGGAGTATGATATTTTTTTGTTTCAAGTGTTTCACCGTCGACACGTAGCTCATCAAGTTCGTGGCTGGCATGCCATTGTGTATAAGTGCAAAGTGTACTAAGAATGTAATGGACATTTCCACAATTATGTTGAACATAAAAAGCCTCCGTGCCATAGTTTAGAGAAATGAGAAAGGCACAATTGCACCGCTAGGTGGATTAAAACAGGTTTTTTCTATTTTATTTCAGAAACTGTCATTATATTAAACATTTCATTTGTTCTCCTGAAAATTGATATTGGTTTAAGTTCTTTAATACATTTAGAATCTCGACATATTAACGCTGTTAAAATAGGATTTAATTTTCTAAAGCAAATTTTCGAAGCTGTTTTTCTCGGGTCGATGTCAATGCGGCCTAGGCCCTTTGATCGGTTCACGATCGATATTTTTACGATATTTACTAACGATTTACTACAAGAAGGCCAATCTACACTACTTCCACAGTAAACCGTTATCGAAAAATCAGAAAGCTAATAGCTCGAAGTTGAAAAATAGTTCTAAATTCTAGTGACATTTTCATTCAAATTCATTTACAGGAAATGATGCTGTGGTCTTTGAGTGGCATATGTAAGATGAAAGTTATTCTTAACGCCGATGGATTTGTCCATCATATGGGAGCCGATCATGTTCATGGAAAAACGGTGGCACCCGTCGCGGAAGAGTATGCGGCTGATGAAGTCGATAAGGTAACCCAAGATAACGCCAGTACGTAGTCAGAATTCAATCAGCTATTCTGTGCCTGCTTCGTGCCCAAATATCACCACTGAGCAACAGGCTGCGGGTGCTTGTCGTATTGTTAAAAACACCAAAGGTTTTGAGGCGCTAGTTCATGATGGATACCGCTACTATAATATGCAAGTTCAACAGGATGATTCGGTTAAACGGCTGTGCAAAATGAATAATAAAACATGCCGGGCGGCCGTGGATTTATTCCCCGATGAAACGGTTGCCAAGGCCAGCGAAAAATTTCTTTTCCTAGTGATAAATTTGATCACTTTCAGTGCAGCAATCACCCATCCAGCTAAATGAAATTATTTACATGTTTTATTACTAATATAATATATTAAAATATGCATATGCAATGCTTTTGATTTTTTTTATTTTGAGAAATATTCCAAAATCAGTTTGGTTGAGATTTTTTTTTGTTGAAGCAACTAAAACTGCTTTTAAGTTCAATTCACAAACTTTTCAAATCAGAAATGGTTTTGGTTGATCCAGCTAAATTTATTAGGTATACAGTTGAAACAACTAAAGTTACTTTGAATTTTAAGCAACAAGCTTTTTGTTTCAACAATGACTTTAGCTAAATATATCATTCACATAGTTGAAACTGCCAAAGGTATTTCAAGTTTCAATATACAGTGTTTTGAATCGTCAATGATTTCTGTTGATACAGCTAAATTTATTATTTCCACTGCTGAAACTACTAAAGATTCTTTAAATTTTAATCAACATTTTTTTTGTTTCTGCAATAACTTTAGTTGATCTAGCTAAATGTATCATTCACATAGTTGAAACAGCCAAAGCTATTTTTAATTTCAATTCACAACCTATTTGAATTAATAATGACTATAGTTGATCGAACTAAATCTTTGCGTTGAAATTGAGCGTTAACTGACTGACAGCATCATTTTTTAACTAGAAAATTGGTTGTTTCTGCCAACTTTTGTTTTAAAGCAAAAACAAAAATGACAGTTTAGAAAAATCAACAATCGTTTAGCTGTACCAAATTTTAACTAATCGATTTCAGAAATTCGACTAGTAATTTAGTTGCTATGCGATCGCGAGCGTTTCCGTGTACAACAATTCGCGAACTTACATCTCCGATCCCTGGCTGTAGTACTAGCAAAACTAGTAAGAGCTCTTGTCCTCCGCACTTCTTCAGCTGCACCAACGTAGAGCGACGACCATGTTCCAAAAGCCGTCAACAATTGCAGCATCCTTTTGGTTGTAAACATTTTTCCTAGCACTCACAGTGACCGTTAACGTTTTTATTATACAGTAAAATTCACATTCTCGCACTAACAATGACGAAACGAGACACAACTTTACTGTCACACGTGCAGTGATAAAATGACGTGCACTGCATGCTGAGAGGTGACTAAAAACAATCATTTTAATCACTTCTGGCGCCTCCGTTACGGCTCATGCACACCTGCTGTGTTTTTGCTATGCATATTTTCAACTCTGCGGTTAACCACTTCCCGTTGGTTATGAATTAAAGCGATTCGTGGCGAAACAATTTTGATGTAATTTTGATAAAATATAATTTATCAGAAATTAGATGTCTACTACTTTTTGAAAATCGGATCTCAGTTGGCCGACAACAGCAAACCACTGCAAAAAAAGATGCATTTGGTTTCCCATTATTGAACCTGCACAGATGTGATTCGCTGATTGTACCAAAACTTCGCCCCATCTAATAAACTCTATTTCAAAACTGCAGTGGGTTTGTTCCAGTACTCGAATTAAGTAGAAGTTCCCCGAAGCAAACAGGGTGAAAGCTTATTTACTATCTTTTAACCTCCGATGGTAAACCAAAAGTAAATATGTGTAATTTAAGGCATCCTTCTTTGCTATGATCCGAGCGAGACAGTAACTAATAAGGATACTAACAGCAGGTTTCGTAAACACATTAACAAAGAAGTGATACCGTCTCTTATCTTATTGAGCAAAATGATCTTCTCTTTGACTTCAAAGCACACAGCTTTCAACAGACTAAGATGTGCCAATAACATCACGACATGAGAATCGCTTGACGATGTTATCTGAAAACAATTTGCCATCTATTAGACATTAGGCACTTTTGAAAACTGAATTCTCTTTCGAATTGCACT
This sequence comes from Topomyia yanbarensis, assembly GCF_030247195.1. Lineage (NCBI taxonomy): Eukaryota > Metazoa > Arthropoda > Insecta > Diptera > Culicidae > Topomyia > Topomyia yanbarensis. The sequence continues at coordinate 270,758,225 of NC_080672.1, read as the reverse complement.
AACACAACCTATGTGAGAAGATATTAGTATATAAAAAGCGATCAAAGTGCGATAAACTCTTCAAAGTGTATAAAATCCTGAAAAGCATATTTAGGATTTAAACTTGCACTTTCAACTTGCATTTATATCACGCATTTGATGGTTGTTCTGGCAATAAGTATGCTTCCTGAACTGCAAGTGTATACATGTGTGAGCATGGCTGACGATATTTTGGGCTGAAGTGGTTTTATAGGCACATATAAAATACTTCACGGTTCACGATGAATAATAAAAAGATGGGTGGGTAACGTCTAGGACATAACCGGAGTGTCGTGACTACTCGTTTGACTTGTAATTCAAATCGTATGATAATCAATGAAATATGTGGGAATGTTTCAAGTTATTCTTTATAATAATTATGGTGGTTTGAAAAGAATATTATATAAAGGTTGATAGGGGATGCGCTGGATTCTATGCTCGTTGAGACATTCATTCATGAAGTGAACAAATTTCATATTTTCTTGCTTTGAAATATCAATGTTAAAATCTCTCGAAACAACCATCGGAATCTTTTTTCTAGCGTACAGAAATGAATCACGGGGCGGGTAATGTCCGGGACATAACCGCGATGATCATATTCTTAAAATTCTGCTTGTATCTCTTTCGAATGGCTAAATTTTACGCATTAAGTTCGATTCACCGGGCTCAGCGAAATTTTCCTGGGGATCCCGTTCGTTAATCTATTAAGTAAAACAATTTTATTATCGAGTTCTCCGCATTGAATACAGGTCAATAAGCATCTATCAATACTCAATAAGAGTTAGTAGTTTGCGGTAAATTTATGTCGATAAAAGTTAAGGAATGTACGTTTTAGTCAAGATCTTTTAAGGTTGTACAGAAAACTTTCACACAAAATAATTGTCTTACGTCAATACCCCGGTCATGTTCCGGGCATTACATACCCCAAATTTTTCTCATTTCTTTCAAAATTTCAATTTTAAACGCAAATATCATTTCATACAATGATTTCAACAAGCAGATAATGTACTTGTATGACAGGTGGTGGTGTTTTGAGGCGGTTTTAGTGGTGGTAACAACATTAAATCGTGTATTGGACAGGCCGCTTGCATTGGAGTGACTGTTACGAGGGGATCACTGTGGAAGAAGGACAAGAGGGTGGACATTAACTCGTATCTATTACCGTGCTGTGAATCATGTCCAGAATTGATGCAGGCCAAGATTGAGTTCAAAGGGCTTATTGAACAACAACAACTTCTAGAAACACAACTGCAAGCCAATACGGAAGTAATGCACCGGCTCGCGTTTCACCTGGAGAAGCCTAACATAGTTCACGAAGCGATCGATGGCCTAGAAATTTTGCTTACAACAATAAAACATGAATTGATAGCAATAAATAAAAACAGCAGTTTGACTGGAAGTGTTGTTGCCATTAAAAATCACATTACCTCGCTATTCGATACAGCAATGACGACAACGAAAAATAATGTCTATAGCACGCTGAAAATGGTAACGTCAGAGCTATCAGCTGAACTGCGCACCATGAATGATGAAATAAGCCAGCTTAATCAACTGTCTTTGGACACAGCGGCTAGTATTACTATGACGTCAAACCCGACGCTGGGAATTGATATTCTTGACAAGCTTAAGTCTCTGTCAGCGAACATATCCACCAGTCAAAACTTTACAAATTCTGCACTAACTATTGATATTCTCGACGAACTTAAGGCGCTTTCGTCAAACATAACGACAAGTCAAAACGCTACATCATCACTTGATTCATGCCCCAGTTTGGAAGCCGAATTAAATAACGACAAAAATATCGATAACTCAGGTTGGCGCTTTTTGGGTTCAAGGAAAGTATGGAAAGAAGACGGGAGCGATTACGATGCACGCAAATTAAGAAACCTGAACCAGCAAAAACAGGCCGAAAAGGCTAGAAGGCGTAAAAAAAGATCGAGACGAAATAATAATAATAACGTTAATGAAAAAAACAAAAGCACTACAAATTTTCTTCGACCTGATCAAGAGCAACTCGCAGCGGCGCGCCACTCACGACAGCCAGTTAATAGTAACCATACCAGTAATACCAATCGCAGAATCACATTTAGGGCCAGCAGCACCCACCATAATAAAATCCATACGAGTAGTCACTACAACAATAGTTTCCTGCCACCGGATAGAGTGCTTCTTGCGGCTGCATAGGATCATTTCTCAGGACCCCCCCCCCCACGAACTATAGGCCAACAATTCAGTTTCAAAGAGGACCGACATTGAATCACTATCCAGTGGATGATTTACCACGGTCGACGCTGCAAATGCACCCAACATCGGAGTGCTCGTCAACAGTTTTGTGTAAGGCGTGCCATTCTCAACATTCGTGTTTTCGACGACATTGACGCATTCCCTAGAAGAAGGAAACGACGAGGACACCGCAGTTTGCCAAGATTCGACACCATTTGAACGACAACAAAAAGAGGTAATCTCGACTCCTCAAGTAGAGTCGTCAGAAGAAATTTTAATTTATTGTCAAAATTTTAATAGAATGAAAAGTGCATCTAAAATGAATGAAATTCATAAGAACATTTTAAGTAGCTCCTATATAATTATTTTGGCTACAGAAACTAGTTGGGACGAAAGTGTTAGAAGCAAGGTGCGGAAAACTCGCTCACCGCCATGAGCGTACATGAATTTGTTTCCTTATACATCGTCGGAGGTTTACGCTCTCGTTAAAAAGATACAGACCCACACAACTCGTTCCGCATCACACCGTATGCGATTACGAAGGGAGAGAGAATCGGAAATCTCAAAATTTTTTAACGCGTTCCGCATTGCCGATGCAGTGAGGTAATGAGTGCCATCGAACATATTCGGCAGCGAACATGTTCGTTCGGAAAAATGATCCAAATCTTCGTGCGCAATCCTGAAACTAAACGATTGAAATATATGGCTGGCTTTTTTTTTTTTCCCTTCGACTTTATTTGGTTGGCTCGGGAGCCTTTCGGTGTTAATGAGCCGGAGTATCATTACAATATATTATGAAATATAAGAAATAATATAGTTGCTGGTCTGTGGGTCATGACGTGTATCTAGGTGGCGCGTCCGCTTATCGAATCGTCCGCTTTTCTTCCTGGCAGGTGTGGCAGCAACCGGTGGTCCATTACGCTGATTGGTGGTCCTTGGGATGGATCGCTCGTTGGGTGGTATGGCGCAACTCCCTCGTGCGCGCCGACGTCGAATCTCGTGACGGATGGTGTATCTGCAACAAGGAAATCCCAGTTCTCGTTACAGTCAAAATGTCTGTAACGAGAACTGGGGAGAAGGGGTACTTGATGTAGATATCTGCTGATGAATTGTGATACATTGCTAAGTATAACTAGTATAAGAAAAACAAAACATTATAGATTCACATTAATCGACTTGAGGAAGAGATATATGGGTAAAAGGGTTTGGGGGTCTCGAGTTGCCAGGGCGTCCCGAATTGGCATATCGGGCGGCCTTCCTTGCGCTTGTAGAACTCTATTGAGTTTTTCTCTGGCTTCACGATGGTCGGAGCCAGGCTCTGAGCATGACCAGACGATATGGTCAATATCTTGGTAGCCTTTACCACAATCACAAAGGGCGCTCTCGGCAAGTCCTATACGTGAGTGGTGAGTATTACTATTGTAGTGATTTGACATTAGTCTTGACGCGAAACGAATAAAGTCTCTTGGTAGATCGAAACTTTTAAACCAAGGTTTAGTTGAAACCTTTGGGACAATAGAATACAACCACCGCCCTTTATCGCCCATTGTCCATCTCGTTTGCCAGGCAGCAAGGGCCTTTTGCCGAGGGAAGTTGAGGTATTCGCTGTACGTGATAGGCCTTTCGAGGACATTGCCTTCGGTTGCACCTTTTTTGGCGAGTTCGTCTGCTTTTTCATTGCCCTGTATTGAGCAATGGGCCGGGACCCACACAAATGTCACGTGGAATGACTGGTCGACCAAAGCACGAAGACTCCTTCGTATTTCCAACAGAAAATGCGAAGGGTACTTGGTCGGTTTCATTGATTGGAGAGCTTCAATAGAGCTGAGGCTGTCCGAAAAAATAAAGTATTTGGCAGAAGGCAGAACCTCTACTAGGCCAAAAGCACAATGTATTGCTGCCAGCTCTGCAACATACACACTACATGGCTCTTCCAATTTGCGAAAAACACTATGATTCACGTTGAATACTCCGAAACCTGTTGATCCATCAATACTTGATCCATCGGTGAAGAATTGTTTGTCTTGATCGATATGATTATAGTTAGCCGAAAAGATAGCTGGTATAATCGACGGTCGCAGGTGATCAGGGATACCTTGTGTGAAATGTTTCATGGTTAGATCAAAAGTAATCTGTGGGTTGTTAAAATGCAGTGGGATATTTTCAGCAGGATTTATTTTTGATGGACTAGGTAGCGTTAAGTAGTCGTAATAAGGGAACATGCGCTTTGTATGCACTTCTAAACTGTGCAGCGCTTCGAAATTGTTGATTACGAGCGGATTCATTACTTCACTGCGTATCAGAAGTCGAAGTGAGAGCTCATAGAACCGTTCGGCAAGAGGTAGCACTCCAGCTATTACCTCAAGGCTCATCGTATGAGTAGAATGCATGCAGCCCAAAGCTACACGTAAACACCGATACTGAATTCTTTCTAACTGAAGGATGTGCGTTTTGGCAGCGGATCTGAAACAAAAACTTCCGTACTCAATCACCGATAAGATAGTTGTTTTATACAATCTGATCAAATCGAGAGGATGAGCACCCCACCAAGTTCCAGTAATAGAGCGAAGAAAATTTACTCGCTGCTGGCACTTTTGTTTCAGGTAACCAATATGTTTACCCCATGTGCCTTTGGAATCGAAAAAGATCCCTAGGTATTTGAAAAACATCGAATGGGTAATTGGTTTGCCATCTAGCAGAAGCTGGAATTTAGCGGGATCGCGTTTTTTCGAGAAAATAACCATCTCTGTCTTTTCCACCGAAAATTCAATGCCCAGGTCGTTAGCCCAGACAGATAAATTGTCTAGGGTGTCTTGCAGAGGCTTTTGCATATCTTTGCCGTTCGTGCCTACTACCGACACTACGCCATCGTCTGCAAGCTGCCTCAATGTGCAATTACATGTCAGGCAATCATCAATACTGCTGACATAAATATTGTACAGAAGTGGGCTAAGGCATGAACCCTGGGGGAGACCCGAGTAGCTAAATCTCAACGTCGACGAAGAACCGTGCGCAAAACTCATGTGTTTTTCACGTAGCAAGTTGGTTAAGAAATTGTTCAGCTTGGGTGAAAGACCACTACAGTGAAGTTTCTCTGACAGGACATCGATGGAAACTGAATCAAACGCTCCTTTAATGTCCAGAAAAACCGAGGTCATCTGTTGACGTTTGGCGAAAGCGATGTCCACCTCCGTTGTGAGCAGCGCTAGACAGTCGTTTGTTCCTTTGCCTCGGCGAAAACCGAACTGTGTTTCCGAGAGCAACTGGTTTGCTTCGGCCCAGTTGTCAAGATGACGAAGGATCATTTTCTCGAGCAACTTTCGTATGCAGGACAACATAGAAATTGGTCGATACGAATGATGGTCTGAAGCTGGTTTACCAGGCTTCTGGATAGCAACGACTTTAACTTGTCTCCACTCGTGCGGAACAATGTTTTGTTCGAGGAAACAGTTGAATAAATTCAACAAGCGTTTCTTAGCCGAGTCAGGCAAGTTTTTGAGCAGGGCAAACTTGATGTTATCCGGCCCGGGGGCATTATTGTTACACGATAGTAGAGCTATTGAAAAGTCCACCATCGAGAAAGAAAGCTTGGTGTCATTTGAAGTATCTCGGGAGAATTCTTGTGCGGGGACCGAATCTGGACATACCTTTTTAGCAAAGTCAAAGATCCAGCGGTCTGAATATCCAACATCCTCATTTGTCGTTGACCGATTACGCATGTTTCTGGCTGTCTTCCAAAGAGTACTCATTGAAGTCTCTTTTGATAAGCCTTCCACAAAATGACGCCAAAAACCTCTCTTTTTTGCTTTAATAAGGTTTTTCAGCCTACGCTCAAGTGAGGTATATTCGGCACGAAGTTCTTGCTTGCCTTCTCGACGCCATTTGTAGTATGCATTAGATTTTTTTTCATGCAATTCCGAGCATTCTTTGTCCCACCATCGGTTTGGGGGGCGTGCATGAAAGGTGTTTTCACGGAAGTGCTTAGTTTGAGCTTTAACTGCACTGTCGTAAAATAGGCTGACGAGGAAGTTATACTCGTCCAATGGTGACATAACTGCAGTAGACTCAATTGTCCTTGCTACCGATTCCGCATATTTCTTCCAGTCAATATTACGTGTAAGGTCATACGAAATACCTACTGGCTCCGCTGGACTGGGTCCATTGGAAATATAAATAGCGATCGGCAAATGGTCGCTGCCGTGAGGGTCTTGAATAACTTTCCAAGTACAATCAAGCGACAGTGAGTTCGAGCATAGAGAGAGGTCCAACCTACTTGCTCGAGCTGGAGGGGCTGGGACTCTTGTGGCTTCCTTAGTATTCAGGATGGCCATGCTGAACTCATCACAAAGGTCAGAGATGAGAGGGGCACGATTATCATCGTAAGACTCCCCCCAAGCGAGACCATGTGAATTGAAGTCCCCTAAGATTAAGCGGGGCGCAGGGAGAGCTTCAGTTATACCTTTGAGCTGCTGGAAGTTTATCGGGGCTCTAGGTGGGATATAAACTGATGCAACGCATAGGTCTCTTCCGTTGATCTGTATTTGACAGGCCACCACTTCAATACCTGTGAAGGCAGGAGGGTTGACTCTATAAAAGGAGTAACATTTTCGTATTCCCAAAAGTACTCCTCCATGATGATCGTCCCTATCTAGTCTAATAATATTGAAGTCACGAAAGTTTAAAGTATAATCGGGCCGAAGCCATGTTTCAGAAATTGCAAAAATGTCACAATGTGTGTGGTGCAGAAGTTGCTTGAATGTGTCTAATTTTGGGATGAAGCTTCTACTGTTCCATTGTATTATGACGGTATTCTTAATACTGTTCGACGTATTAGCCATCGAAACTGATTAGTGAAGACAGGAGGGGCCATTTAGCGACTAGTTGCTTAGCAAAATCACTAATAGTTGGAAGCCAGGCAGAAATAATACTCTTGAATTGCGTCGGAATATCAAAAACATTGAAAATCCATTCTACAATTGTTTTGAAGGAGATCAGACCTGTGTCAGTCTTTTTCTCCTGCTGTGGTCGAGCGCTGCGATTTTTATTTTCAGTTGGAAGACTCGGAAAGTCCTTGCCTTGAATTTGGAAACCAGGGGCTGCTAGTTTATTTGTCGATGGCTTTTTTGAGGTAGATGGCTTGGCCGGTGTCCGCCCTTTTTTGCGTGGGAGCTTCTGGGAGAAGGCAGCACTTCTCTTCCTTTTGGCACCGACAGTAGGTACATAATCGGTGTCCCCTTCCGAGCTACATCCATCATCGTCAGATAAATCTGAGAATGTGTTTTGCAACGGTATGGGGTTCGGATTCGATGCTTTTAGAATTTCCGCAAAAGTGCGTTTGGATCGCTCTTTCGTGGAACGCTTAAGCTTATCAGAACGTAGTTTGTATGTCGGACAATCATGTGTAGAGTGAGGGATGCCACCACAAAGAAGGCATTTTTCAGCCTCCTTTGTACATGTGTCATCGTTGTGTGCTTCTCCGCACTTTGAACACTTCACTTTGTTGCAACAGTAGGTATTTGTGTGTCCCAGCTGTTTACAATTAGTGCAGCTCATTATTTTGGGTACATACATGCGGACTGGAAGTCGTAGCTTGTCCAAAAGTACGTAGTTTGGTAGTGCAGCCCCTTCAAATGTCAGTCGAAATGATCTCGAAGGAGTGTAAACTTTTGTATCGCCTGTGCCTGATACTGAGTACAACTGTTTAACTTCTAGTATCTTAACCTGCAGAAGGGTTTGGGCTCTAAAAATTCCCACACCATTCATTAGGTCGGCGGAAGTTAATGATTCTTCCGTTACAACGCCATCTATTTCGACTACGTTGGCCGGAATGTACACGCGATATTCAATATTAAAGCGTGGATCATTAACTATTGTGTTGGCCTGTTTCCGATCTGAGAGCACGACACGAAGTTTATTCGCGTTGACTTTAATAATTTCGCGCACGCTAGAGAAATTGGCAGTCAAGCTCTTACTAATTTGGGAGACCCTCAGAGGTTTTCCTTTTGGCCGGAAATAGACCACGAATCGATCGCCTGGGCGGTCATTATATTGTCGAACGCGCGGAGCATGGTTAGGGACGATGTTATTGTAACTGGTACCACCAGTACCACTACCCGAACCCGTACCTAAACCCGTTCCAGAACCAGTACCCAAACCCAAGGGAATCAGGGGAGGTAGGGGGAAAGAAGAGTTTTGGTTAGAGTTTTGGATTTTCGGTATTGCACCGGTTGGGTTAATCAGGGGAGTGACGCCCATGTCGTCCTCGTCAGACATTGGGACGGCAGGTGTTACCGTCACAAATAAAAAATTTATTAAGAAAATCAGATACAATCAAAGATGAGGAGATAATAAAATAAAAGATAAAAACTTAACTTTTCTGCTGCTCAATGAAGCGCCTGCTGAATGGCGCGAAAAGTCAAGACGCCCAACGCAGTCCAATCAGCCTACGCTGCAACACCGCTGCTGACTTCTACTGCTTTGCTTACTGGCTCCCGCCTGAAATGTGTAGCGTCACCACCACAAGCAAAATAACGCCGCGCCGCCTATCGATGTCTCCACAGCACAACCAAGCTGCCGCCGAAACACTATCGCTGACGGAAAGCGAAGACGCCGTCTCCACCCACCGCCCGCCACAAAACTCACACAACCAGCACTGTGCACTAACGGTCTTGCCGAACCGACGCGTTACAACCACGCAAACGAATTGCGCGGGAGAAAACCAACGCGATGCCAACACCACTACCGCTCAAAACTGTCCCGAAAGGGCAACGTACCACGAACCAAACTCACAACGAGCAGACGATAGCAGAAAACACGTCTATCTCTCTCGAAGGTAGCCGAAGCAATGTATATGGCTGGCTTAAAAATATCGGTGGGAGTCAGTGTCCGCCTGGACACCGCACGGAGAGGCAATTTCTGCTGTGTAGGTTCAACTCGCAGTCATTTCCTTGCTGCGTGTTAAATTTGTCATGCGCTATACATGTTATCGCTCGAGTTGAGCTCTACCATTGTATGTACAAATGCCGTACTTACAATGTGGACAAGATGTGTGGTAATGTACATTGGTTTAGATTTGTTTGGATTTAGTTTAATTTTCAATGTTCAGGCGCGTTCGGCTCCTTCCATGCGCTACATTCGAGAGGAAACTTAGATTTGTCTTCTTTTCTATGCCAATAAATAATCTCGAAAGTTGTGCATTTTATAACGTATCATTGCGCGAATATAGCTCACTACTTCCGGTGATATGCATTTGCATAGAATTGACAAAATATCGATTGTCGCTGATCAATTTTCTTGTTTTTAACTGTAATGATAATATCTTTTGCTTCAATCATATGATTATCCACGTTTAGGTGGTTTTGGCTTGAGACGAAGCTGGCCCAGGTTATAACTCTAATTGATGACAAAATAAATAAGGTGATAACAGTTTCGGTTGAAACCTGACTCAGTTTTGAGATCAAACAAAAACACATTCGTGCTAGGGCATACGAGTCCGGCGCATAAAGTTTGTGTGCATGAAATTAGGTGTGAATAAACAGATGTATCAACTAATAACAATATAATAAAATGTAATAGATAATTCGAAATTTTAAAAACAGTTTACCAAGCGAAATTTTCATTGAAATGCTGTTAAGTTTATTAAGTTTCTTGGAACTAATAATTGGAATGTGGATTGCGTGAAATTTAGTAACAAGGATCACCGTTCTGGCGGAGTAACTATTGGTGTTTGTTTACAAAAATAGATAAGGCTAGTAACAGGGACTATAACCATTCATGTATGCGCTTACAGTTGTATTATCTAAAGCATTGCAGTTATTGATATTAGTCTGAAAGGATTCCGCTGGAGCAGTGCTGCCAGGGACATTTTCAGTTAGCAGTGAAAATGAAATTTGTAGATATTTTCGTTATATTACATTATTATTGAAAACTGATAAAAACACATAAATGTAGACTATCTTTGTCTATCTTTCCTGTGCTATGGGCTATTGAATAATTGGGCAGGCCACAGCACTCTGATAGAAGCATCACTCTTGATAATCAGAGGTTTTTAGTGTTTCTTGATACAAACAAATCAAAAAAAAAGGTTAGCATGAAAGGTTTCGAGCGATCGGTGTGAATGAATTTGTTTATAGACATCATTCAAAAACCGGGGATGGAAAACGTGTGCAACTTTCGTAGCCATATATTTTTCCAATCATAATAACTGGCCAACAACATTTCGATCCGCCTCAAATTGTTTAAAATCACAGTATTTTCATATCGATTGGAATTTCTGAATCGGACAAGATCAGTTGAGGTTGAATCGAATTTTAATAGTAGACCCCATGTTATATAATACTTCCTGAGAAAATTGGTTAAATCTCACGGTATAAAGATACTTTCCTAAGATTCAAATTTGAAAAATGTTACATGGTTAATTTTACGAAGATGCGAATTTTAATCCAGGTCGCAATTCTATGATTGTGAGTATTGTGTGAATTATATTAGAATTTAAACTACATTGTTCTCATTAGGGTCAGACCCAAAAGAATGTGAAAAGCCTTCAGACAGCACAGAAAAGCTGTTAGGAAAACTTGGAGTCTCAAACCGAATTACATCTTTGAGTTTATATAAAAAATTGTATGTTTAATAATGTTCTTGTATGGTGTCAGATGGAAGAAGTGATGACAATCCTGTAAAAGCTTAGCTATCTGCTGAGAATGGTGTCCATTGCGATAGCTGGGGCACTTACGACACAGAAATGCGTAGAACTGAAGAACTTATAAATACTATCAATTTGGACAGTCTTCGGCTATCTTTTCCAAGCAACTGGATTTTTGCAAAGATTCTAGGGGATTTCTATTGTGCTTCGGAAAGTAAACATTAAGTAGTAGCTTATTACTAAAAGAGAAGCACATACCACAGAGAACAGACGTCCATCTTTAGCGTTCAACTTGTGTAAAAATCACTAACGTTGTCGAAGCTAATTGGGATATCTTCACCCGGTGCGTTACTGTCGTCATGTTTTTAGTGACCGAGTTCGATAGATTGAAAATCGAATTGTAATGCCTGAAGATATTTAGGTTTGAAGAAAACCATTTTTGTTGTAAAAATCACTTTCAACTGTCCAAACAAAAGGTTCTTTTGAAAATTTTCTCCAGAAATAGTCTTGTTATCCAGTGTAGAGCATTCCTCTGTATTTGACTCCTAAAGTGCACAGACTCTGGGTCTTACTATAAAAATTGGTTCCGTCAGACACTAGTTACCAGTTATATTATACATAAATAATACATTTCTATGCATTGTAATCAATAAATATAACACGTATAGCATAAAATATAGTTAACCCTTAACGCTGTTTTAAAACAATATTACGCAAAACATCTCAAAATTATCACAGTAATTTGCGCCTTTGAGGGTAATATGACTCCCATGTTTGGAAATAAAGTAAAATGTGATATCAATTGATACAAAAAATATCTATTGCACATTTTTAAAAGACCTATTATGTACAACAATAATGTTGCCAAAAACGGAACCCATTTGTTGCCAAAATCTGAGTGTACCGAAAAGGGAGCATGCACAAATCGGAACGTGCCAAAAACGGAATCTTACTGTACTAGCATTGAACAGCCTCCAAGAAACATAAAAAACACATATCGTCAATACTTCCACCATTCCATTACACGTTAAAAAACCTTGTCAATACGCTCCAGTATTGACAAAACAACTTAACGTGTAAGGACCGCTAATATGGAACACAAACAAGATCAAGCATTCTTTACTAGTATATATGATGATTGACAGCAGGAAAAACAAAAAGCACCACAAAAAGTATAAGCAATCAAAACATCGGGAAAACAATATTTAGAACAGATGGATAAATCGTCGTACCCGAAACATCACGTTCCAAATCCATTCTTGACCACTCATCATTCCGAATTAGATCCACATGACATCATTGTGAACAGCCTAGTGAAAGAAACCGATTCCACGCACCCCGGCTTGGCCACAAAGTCAACTTACTGTACTATCATACTACAAATTATGCAAAACATCAAACTGTCTTGAAAACAAAAACTCCAAAGTCTGTTAATGATTAGCGGCTCTTAAGCGTTCAATAATCCATTGTGATATAACAAAGTTGGATTGACGATGTGTATGAAAAATATTGAACGCGTAAAGTCCGCTATTCATTTATACCTATGTGGAATATGAACGATATACAATGGGACAATCTGCTCGCTTAGCAAATTACAAACACCACTGTTATTTAGATTTATTATTCACAAACATTCTTGAAGACTTCTGTGTCACCGAATCATTAACTCCACTATGGAAAAATGAAGCGTTTCATACAGCAATTGACTTTTCTGTATTTGTACATGATAACAAAAGGCCCGATGACTGCGAGTACGAAGAGGCCTTGCAATTTCAATTGGCAAATTTTGACAACATAAAACAAAGATTAAGCAGTATAGATTGGTAAACGTTGTTTAGAAATGAAACAAGTATCGAAAATTCAGTAGACGTCTTTTACACAAAATTGTTTGATATAATAGTTGAAGAAGTACCAATGAAAAAAAATAGGCGACAAGGCAACACAAAATATCCAGTTTGGTATAACGAGCAAATAAAAAATTTAAAATATCGTAAACAAAAGGCCCACAAAAAGTATAAAAAAATCAGAAATGAAAGGAACTTATTTAACTATTTGGACATTTGCGATCAACTAAACCTATCCATTAATATAGCATTTAATGAGTATAACTCAAAAACCGAACTTCAAATAAAATCTTGCCCAAAAAATTTCTTTAATCATGTTAAAAATAATTTGAAATCGGAAAACTTCCCTTCAAAAATGAAACTTAAAGAAAATGTCGGTGTCAACTCGGAACAAATCTGCAATCTTTTCGCAACCTTCTTTCAAGACATCTATACCACATTTTCTGAAGAAGATCGTGATCGCGAATATTTCGGTTTCTTCCCAGAATTCACCACAGACATTGGCGTCAATCATGTCAGTGTGCAAGATATTATGGAGGCTCAAAACTTAGCGTTGGAACTCACAGCTCCTCTGTTTTGGCTTTTTAACAGGTCGCTTGAATCTGGCATTTTCCCCAATTTATGGAAAAGCTCATACCTGGACCCATTTTTTAAAGCGGCAAAAAATCTGACATATGTAACTACCGTGGAATTGCCATTATGTCATGTATGCCTAAACTCTTTGAAGCAATCGTTAACGAAAAACTATTCAATCAAATCAAAAACAGAATTACTAACATGCAACATGGGTTCTTCAAAAGACGTTCAACTAATACAAATTTACTAGAATTCGTCAACTACTCATTGATTGCAATGGAGAATGGAAACTACATTGAAGCTCTTTACACAGACTGTAGCAAGGCATTTGATCGTATCAACATACCCTTGCTATTATTCAAACTGAAAAAATTAGGAATTGAACCAGGTCTTCTCAAATGGCTCGAATCATATTTGACTAACCGTCAACAAATAGTTAGATTTAAAGGGAAGAAATCGAATCCCATTCAAGTCACATCAGGAGTTCCTCAAGGCTCCCATCTAGGCCCTCTTTTGTTTATTTTATTCGTAAACGACATATCATTCATTCTCAAAAACATAAAAGTTCTTATCTATGCCGACGACATGAAGCTCTTTTTAGGAATTAGGAACGAACAAGACATAAAGATATTACAGGAAGAAATACATATGTTTTACCTCTGGTGTAACAAAAGCCTTCTGCAACTAAACGTAAAAAAATGTAATGCAATAACTTTTAGTAGGAAACGAAATACACCTGACATTTCAATCACTCTAGGAAATCAAGGGGTACAAAAGTGCGAAAGAGTTAAAGATTTGGGAGTCATTCTAGATTCAAAATTAACATTCATTGACCATTACAACACAATCATCAATAGAGCAAATAACATGCTTGGATTTATAAAGCGTTTTAGTTACAATTTTAATGATCCATATACAATTAAAACACTATACATCTCGTATGTAAGGTCAATATTGGAATATTGTAGCATAGTTTGGTCACCTTTCTCTATCACACATGAAGAAAGAATAGAATCAGTACAAAAGCAATTTTTATTGTTTGCGCTTCGCAAAATAGGTTGGACACGATTTCCTCTCTCATCTTATAAAGCTCGCTCGCTGCTCATTAACATCCAAACACCAAAAGAGCGCCGAGAATATGCAATGGTTTCATTTCTAAACGATATCATTTCGTGTCGTATTGATTCAGTCGAACTTCTATCTAAACTTAATTTTTATATACCTTCCCGGCAGTTACGAATCCGAAATACATTTATAACAAACAATTATCGTACAAATTATGCCAATTTTGGACCATTAAATCAGATGATGGCAACTTACAACAAGCACAGTGAAGCTATTGACTTAACAATGACAAAAAGCAAATTAAAAGACTATATCAATTCTATTCACTTATAAAGAACATCCTAAAGTAGTGCTATGTAAACCAGATAGTGTTTAGTTTAGTTATTAGTATTTTATTTTTTAAGTGTATACTATATTTTATCGTTGTAACAAAACGGTCTACTCTTGTTTGACGACAATAAATAAATATTTTACAATGATTCTCCTTAACTCTGCAAAACCACGGGGTTGGCAGCAGAGGGTTAAGTTGTTTGGAAGAGATGACAGTTATTATATGATAACTAGAAATATAAAATTGTTCTATAAATTGCAAAGTTATTGACGTGTTGACCTGAAAATCTGCCATTTCCTTCATATAGGAACAATCATTGAAATTATGTCAATTTATGCTTTGCAAGATATGAAATAACTTCGAAATGTGGTCACGACACCCCTGTTATGTCATATACATTACCAACCCATCTTTTCCATTTTGCATTCGTCCTAATAAGGACGGTTTGTAGATAACTATGTTGATACAAGACAAGAATCTTTTGAAACAATTCAAACCTTGCCGACGATTGTTTTTACTGCGTACATACATACGATCTTTCCCCTTTCGCAGCTCACACCGAATGAGTACGCTTTGCAGCCTTCGATGTTTTGGTGGCATTTTTAGTGGCAGTTACTGCCGCCTTTTCAGTGACTGCGTTTCTTAGCCTTTGGCTTTTTGGCCTTCTCACCGCCACCACCTCCACCAACGTTTTTCTTCTCTCCGGTGGTAGCCGATTTGATTGGTCGTCCGATGCAGCTTCTCACGACTACGCACGTCTGTTATGCACTGCGTCTTACACACGTCTGGCTTTAAAAAAAGCTGCGACACCCCTTTTATAGGTTTTATCATTAATGTTGATTCTCATTTAAAGTAGTTTTTGAACTATTTAAACAAATTTTATATAGCAAACAACGTATCGGTAGCAAGCATTGAACGTTTTCCTTCCGATTTATGAAACAAGATTGGCAATCCGTTTAGTAGAAGAAAAGTTATTAAGGTTCAAAATGTACGTAACGCTTTCGCTAATATGCACTACTATCACTTTCTTGCTCGTTCTCGTGGTGTGCATGAGCTTTTCCTTTCCGTCCGGCTTCTAATGGCATAACCAAAACTAATATGCCGGCTTTCCTCCACCAACTGCTCTCGTCAAGCAACCCAATACGAATAATCATAGGAACAAACATGTAGTGGACCTATATATAAACTTTTCATTATTTTATTGTTCGGTTGACGGCTGTGTGCGGGATGAGCTGAAAATTTTCATTTTTCCGAGTCATTTTCGAAAGATTATTCAAAACACTATTTTTCCGTTGATAATGAATGTCCTACATATTCCAAAATTAAATACAACATTGGTACAAATAAGAAATTGATTAAATCCATTCAGTACAACGTTTAAAATCTTACATAATTTTTCTTCCGAAATTTTGAAAAGGGGCCCCTATATTGAAAGGTAAGTCGTTAGTCACGACAAAATTTCCTAGGATTATTGTATTATAAGATTATAAGCTTGGTAATAATTCACTGCGCATAATTTATGTTTAGTATTAACTCCTCCAGTTTATTTATTTGTGTATTTCTAATTACATTCATCGGACAACTTTCATCAACTGATGTGTAGTTTCCGTCGGTTTGTAAAATAACAAAACGGTAAAACATAATTTTTCAATTAACCTAATTTGATTGGGGCAGAAAATGCAACCCTATAACAATCGAAACCAAGATTGAGTTCTTTTTAGTTATTCAAAATATGCAACTTGTAGCGTTAATTAGTGCCACAGTCCGCAGTACTTGCCTAAAAAAAACTACCTAAAAAACTTTCCAAATTTAATAAGTTTTAAATGTGTAGTAACATATTGCCAAATGCGGCACATGCGAATTATCCTATGTTAGCAAAGTAACAGATCGGTTTATTTTGAGGGACAGTGATGCTCTACTACATTTCACGCCAGCTTTATTATTCTGTTTCTCTATCTCATTTAAACGCTCTGGAATTAATATTTTCGCGACACCCTAGCATAGCCTCACACCCTCAATATATTAAATCATAAATACGCATGCTGCTGCTAGTCTCATCCGCTTGAGATGCCATAAGAAAATCAAAAAAAAAGTGCAGCACCGCGATGCTATCGGCACGCAGCTCAGAGCCGACACACGTATCGGTTCTACGAGGCACACAGCACTCAAAAAAAGTCGGAACACGAACAGGTCAGTGTTCTTCTATCTTCGTGTTTGTGTACTCCTCGAGCAGTGGTTCTTCTGACATTTACTAGGGATCATCCTTAAATGACGTAGCATTATATGGGGGAGTTTTGTATTTTGTGATGATGTGTGACGACAGGGGGGTTAGGGGGTCATGTCATGCTACGTAACTTTTTAAAGGGGAATAACTAACATCGTTTTTTTATTTTTTAAAATTTTTTTACCGGGTCAAGAGGGGGGGGGGAGAGTTACCGTCAAGCTACGTAATTACCAGGGGGTATTTAGAGGTTTATGACGAAATGCTACGATGGGGGAGGGGATGCTAAAAATCACTCAAAAAATGCTACGTCACTTATTGATGGTCCCCTAGAACAAGTTCTTCGAGCTCGCGGCACATTAGCCTTGGAAGAACAGGCACGCTTGCGTGCTTTTACAAAGAACAGCACGCGTGCTTGGCGAGAACAGGAACGCGTTCTAGAACGTGTTGTAGGACATCACTGCTGTAGGACCTCGATTGGACTCAATGTTTTGAATGATCTGTGATAGTAAGAACACCTATGTTTCATAACTCATGATGTTTAGATATGAACTTGGAAAAAAATTGTTCTGGATCCCGCGGTGGATACTTATACTTTCGTATCATCATCGTGGTTGCTGCCTTTAAGTTTGCGAACATCTGTTTTCTTCCTTTCTTGTTGCCTTTACCTTTGTTGAACTTCTTCATTGTGCTGGCTGTAGATTTTGGGGTACTTGCGCAGCTTTTGCTGTTGTCAATATAACCTCAGCAGGTACCACAAAATTGGTAACTGTTTGTGTTTAGCGGCTTGTGGTCAGGGAAAACCTTAATGTGCCAATTTCTCCCAGAACTGACACGTGTTAGTTTGTCCTTGATATGTGCAAAGAATTCTCTATACAATGGTACTATCGCATTATGCTATGTACTACATGGCCAGGTAGGAGGAAATGGATCGATCCACCGACATTATCCGCACAAAAAAAGTTATTTGAAATAACTACATCGTGTTGCATTTCTTTCAAATGTGACATGAATTTGCTAGTAAGCGGTGTACGATTTTGTAACCGAACATTGCTTTTCTCATCATCCATATGTATGAAACTCTTGAATGGTTTCACCTAGGCCATTTTTTAACGCTACGAAAGCTGAATACCTAAAACGGTAGAACTCGATATAGGCGATTTTAGGAAGTCTAACCTCCATTTTTACCTTCAGAAAATGTTCATCATCACGAATGCTCGATCGTATGCGAGTCATCAATAATCACCGTATTCGGCCGGAGCACCACTTTTTGCTTCTGTGACTCGCTCATCTCGACAAATTTCTAAGACAAAAAGTATAGTAGCAATTTCCTTTGTGCTTCAGACAAAACACACAATTTAAAATAACTTTATTTGTCATTCGCTTCGCACTGACTCCAACAGAAGCATAAACCACATTGTGGTTCGTGACCATATTGGTGATAAGAAGCAGCAATCTTCTTTAACTTTTTCTTAATAATTTGTTCATTTTGAACTTTTAACTTTTTAAAGCACAAGATTGACTCTTGGGCTCCATCCGAACATGCCAAACATTGGCCTAGTTTACAAAGTTGCTTTCAAACAAACACTTTTCTGGCCGATGTAAGTCTGAAAAATGTCAATGAATTTGCTGCATTTGTCCAAGCACAATTGCAGTATTTTAGTCTGGGCACTGAGTGGAGATTGCAAACTCAATTATTACGTTGTCAACGACCCTTCGGTCAGCGCGCTTCACTCGGACAACATCTGCTCGCAAACCCTTGGTTCCCTGACATGAGCCGTTCACGGACAACAGCCCTTGCTACCCTATCATAGTACAACGGCGAAATTGACAAAAGAAGTCAGGCAAACCGCATGGAAGTGAGTCGAGTGCTGTGCTAGTAAAATAGTCGGTAACATTAAAAAGCTATTCTAGCTTAATTACTAAAATTTTATAATTTATAAGAGATTAAAATTAAGATCATTGAGGGCCTAAAAGTAGTTCCCGTACAAAAAGTGGTAAGAAAAATGAAATTCAGCATTTACACTCAACTAACCTATAACCACCATAGGTTCAGCGAAACGCTTACCACAGAAACTAATAGTTTAAACGGTACCGGTAAAAGTTAGGTGAGCAAAACAATGTAATTGCAGTTATCATTTCTACAATTTCTACAATTGTATTACCGTTAGGTTCTCAGGATCAAGTCGTTCTTGTTATTGATAAGGCGTAGGAAACGCGAAACGAACAGAAGAACACTGAACGTAAGACACAAATTTGATTTAATGAAACGAATTCGGCTATTTCAGGAAATTTTTAACTCCGCTATTCAATAAAGAATTAAAAATTTGGAAATCTCTTCTGCTGCGTTGACGCCCAATCAACAGTCACTATTCAGCCTGCTGAGTATTATTAGTGCAATCCTTGTGAATCCGAATTCCTTTGGGGGTGAAGAATCCAGGCTGTTTATTGTTTTGATTTGTAATTGTATTGTGTTGTCATTTTCTATTTCTCTATCTTTTTTCTTTCACCTTCCTCTCCTTTCCCATCAGGAAAGTGATGAGACGACATGGCAAGGTACAAATCTTCGAATAACAAGGGAATGCGCCAATCGTGCCAACTAGGGCATTGAATTTTTTTTTATTTATCAAAAGGCCCCCCTCTCATATTGTGACAAATGTCAAAGTAAGCTCAGATGCCAAATTTCACATCATTTGGACAATTTTAGACCCCCGCCCACATCGCTTGAATTTTTTTGAAATTGGTACTATGGGAAAATATGGAGGAAAAATACATTAAATGCTATAACTTTTGAAGTAGCAATCAGAAAATTACAATTTATACCTCTTTTGAAAGGAAATAATCTTAGTATTTGAATGGAGATATTTTTGTTTCTAGGAAAATACGGAAAAGTGGGGTACTGGGTCATTTTGGCCCCAAAATACCATATTTTTAATGATTTTTCTGCTTCGTGATGCAAATCATACATATTTTGTAGTTTTTCTAATGTAAAAAATCAGAAATCGAACGGAACCTTTTTGACCTTAGTCCGAATACGAGAAGTTGGGGTTGTAGGGCTTTTTGTCATTCATATTAAATTTTATCATTTTCTCATGCATATATCTCTATTATTCTTCATTCAATTTTCATAAAATGTAACTTGTTGAACGTGAAAAATTCTGAGGAATAAAACAAAAATAAAAACGTTAGAGGTAAAATTTAGAAACATCAAACTTTTTGATATTTACTCTACAAAGCTCATTTTTTTCATTATTTGTCCTAATACTTCAACTTCCCCTATTTTCTAGGAATGAAACTTTTCTCATGTGATCCCTAAGCATATTTTACACTAAAAGTAGTAAATTAAATAAAAATTGTGTTGTTAAATGGAGTTAATATGTGCGATGTTATGATAAAAATGTGAAATTGACACTATATGTCAGATAATTTGATGTTCCTGAATTTTACCGGTAGCGAATCTATTTTCTATCCTAAGGATTTTCCACGTTCAACAAGGTATAGTTTATGAAAATTGAGTGAAGAATAATAGAGATATGTTCACGAGAAAATGATGAAGTTTAATATGAATGACAAAACGCCATTTAACCCCAACTTCTCGTATTCGAACAAAGGTCAAAAAGGCTCCGATCGATTTTTGAGATTTTTTCACGTTTGAAAAAGTACAAAATATGTATGATTTGCATCACGAAGCAGAAAAATCATTAAAAATAGGAGATTTTGAGGCCAAAATTACCCATAAATATCTTCATTCAAATTCTATGATTATTTCCTTTCAAAAAAGGTATAAATTGTAATTTTCTGATTGCTACTTCAAAAGTTATAGCATTTCATGTATTTTTCCTCCATATTTTCCCATAGTACCAATTTCAAAAAAATTCAAGCGATGTGGGCGGGGGTCTAAAATTGTCCAAATGATGTGAAATTTGGCATCTGAGCTTACTTTGACATTTGTCACAATATGAGATGGGAGGCCTTTGAGAATTAAAAAAAAAAAATTTTTTTGCGATGCCCTAGTGCCAACATATTCTGATTCCTGATTCAGCTGCTTGGCTGTATCCGACCGGAACAAAGCGCGCCACGATAAAGGCTTTCTTTGCTCTGGGGTGGAGCCGACGGCGATTACAAACCATCAAACGTAATTGTATCCTTACTTTCGCTATGGCTACAGTAAACGAACTGATAGAGCTCTCATTCTTTCTGTATATTTATATTTACTGATGATTCACCACCGGGGGGCACTAAAATCTTTTGAAAATCGGTGAAGTCTGTTTCCATTTTCAATGCAAGCATTAATAGAATAGCATAACTTCGGAAATGTTTGTGATAAACCGTATCTTCTACTCAATGAAATGTTTGGTGATACAGATACTGGAAGCACTGTTTCACTATTTTTTCGGAGTCGAAACTGAATTTAAGGAAAGTAAGCCTAATATAGCGATGACAGCCATTTCGTAACAATCGAAGAATCTCTTCACTTCATGAAAGCTGTTGCGACGACACAATCAACGAAGATGAAGCGTGGTGTGACTAAAAAGGCGTGAGTTTTAGTTTACAGCGAAATATATAAAAATTAAGAACAACTTTGCCACAAATGTGAATTGAGTTCAAGTTCAGTACTTTAGAAAACAAAGGCTTTACATAAGATTTACTGAAGACAAATAATACAGTTTTGAAATACCTGAATTGTATTCATGGTCCTGTTTTCATAACGAAGAAACCTGCTTTTTTGGTCAAATTACGCTATTTTGGAATACGACATTTTTTTCGCGTGGAAGCGCTGCAATCAATGAGAGTACTTACCTGGTCTCCATCTTTTCTGTAGAAGCTATTTCCTAATTGACACAGAAAAGTATTCGCAGCAAAAAACGAAAGATGAAAAAGTTGACTCTCAGACTTTGGCTTCAGAGGGAATATTTCACAGCCCAATAACAACACCGTCACTTGAAAAAATGCCTTTATATTTTGATTCGTCACATGAGTTTCCATTGCATTTGCATAACACCAAAAGATTTATTAACTATTATCGTGTATTGGTTTCTGGTTTCGTAATAGAAAATCTTGCCAACAATCATATTGAGACTTTTTGATTTGTGTTAATCTGTTTTCGTCGAGTTCATGTTTACATAGATATCCAACGGAAATTTCCAGTAAAAACAACCAAAGCATTCGTCGAATGACCTCGATCGGTTGACATTGTATGATTCGGTACACTAACGGCTTAACAATTCATCGGTAAATTCCACGTGACATCTAACATTTTTTCTTCACTACTACTTTCATTTGACACAGTTCAGAGTGTGAGTAAGAAATCATGCTCATATAAAATAGTTCGTCCTTATGACCAACGCTTCGGCAGCTATTCGTATCCTGAATGTCTTTTATGTTGTCGTTTGTTTGTTAATATGTGATTTTCTTTCATTTCTGTAATAGTTACGCACTACAAGTGTACACCTTCGTTCAAGATGAAAAACTTTGAAAATATGTTTTGTTTTGATAATACTATCCATTACATTACATTACATTATATTACATTTACCTGTGCCTTCAGTTGATAAAACTTTACAAATACATTGATAGAGGTTGTGACTGATAAAAATGTTTTTGTTTTTGCTAATGATGCAAGAATTTTGTTTCTTTTTTTTGCTTTATAATATCCACTTTTAACATCGACAATGTTGATTAAACCTACACCTGTCCGGTGTGTTTGCTTAGCTAGACTTCAATAAGTTTACTTCTTTGGTATGATTTTAATAAAACGGCAATACATGACAACACTGACTATGAATTTCCACTTAACAGAAGAAAAATCTTTTTCTCGCTAAACGTCGCAACTGATGTGATTGATCTAATGTGAGTTGGTTTTAATTTGCATCCTGTTTTGCAATACTTTTATTCTGAAATGCCTTATAAGTAGATTCTTGTTCAATGTGAATTTCTTTACTTTTAAAGCTTATATCACCATTAACGAGTTTGTTTGATTTATTGGTCATCATTTGCAGCTTACGTTGCATTCATATTTACGGATATCTACTGTTTATCTATTGTTACTATGAATGACTGTTTTTTTGTTCTGTCGATGTCGTTATGTTCTTTTTTTTCGTTTGGCTAACTAATGATGTTGAAAATGCCTCACTTCAGTTCACGTTATTAGATTTGTTTTTTTATTCAAATATCATACACTGTTATCTTCTCTCAAAACCATGACCAATATATACTTCTAGAACAGAACTCACTGGTTCAACTGAACAAACAACAAGTGTTTCTATTTGACCGAATGCAACTAAACCATATCAATTTCACTGCTTTGATTCGGTGCTCTATCAATTTGTGTAGATTTGTGCAAAGCAAACTAGGATTGTCTTATAATTGTTAATTTACGCTTCAACATGAGTATCAACTCCTAACATATTAAATTCATTACGATATTAAAACAACAAAACAGGTGTAACAAAATGCAATATAAAAACATGAATAAAAATTGCTTCCCCCACTAAGTTCTATCGGATGCACGAGTAATAAACAGAAATGGGACAAAATGGAAATGGCTCTGAAATCATTTCTGCAACAGATGGAATATAAAACCCACGATAATGATAACGAGAACGACAAGAAAAAGCTCGTTAGCTCTGTCAGCTGGTGCGCGGTACAAAATATGATAAAATAAAAATAGTCTGGATAAAGAGATAAATTGAAGCTTAATTATTTTTTTTCCAATTTTCTGTACGAGTCTTCCATATTTTTAATGATTTGCCTATCATATGACGGAATGCAGTATGATGTTTCCAGGAATGATATTTTCGTTTAATTAACAATGATGGTGGATGATGTTTTTATTTGCTAAATAATTTCTTAACTCAATGCTTAATTTTTTTAGGGTGCGGCGCAAAATACCAATTTCCATGTGCTATTCTGTTAGTTCAGGGAGCAAGGTGATGAAATTTGATCTCGCATATGCCCACGTCGAAAATCCGTTTCTGCAGGCTCTCGAACAAAATTTTATTTGGCTACCTGATGAGGTTCAAGCTTGTTTTCGGCGATAAATATGCTCAGAAACTTATTACCTGGCAAAAAATCGATAGTTTGACTCAAAACCAAACTTTTTATGCCCAAAAACAAATAATGGACTCGAAGCTGTATAAGCAAGAGTGCCTGTAGTAATGTATACCACCATTCATTAAGGCTCCCAAAGGCCAAAAAGAAGCTCCTGCTAGATTTGAAAAGCTGCCACTACAGTCGTACCGCAACAATGAAACGGATTTCATCCTCAAGGATATTAATCTACCCAAGTGTCCGCAGTTCCGCCTAATCGAAAAGTATCAGAAGATTGTCAAGAAGTTAAATTAAACCGGAAAGGCGACTCAGGACACTACACTAATACCTCGATGTTGGGACAAAATTCCGCTGAGATTGACAGGTCAGTGTCTAGTGTCTAGCTACCAGACCAACGTGGTTGAAGTTTGTATGAGATTTTTCTATAATTTACATGGAGAAAGCTCACTTGCAATTTCGCCACTAAACGCCCCTGTAAGCATCATTTTATCACTGTAAGTGAATTAAGAAAGATAATTTGATTACTTACAACTTTGTTGAAGACTGCAAATCAATCCACTTTCCTTAGGAGTAGTTACTAAACTTTTAATTAAGTGATGTCTGAGTTAGTTTTGCATGGGGCCTAGCAGCACAAGGTGGTACATCAGTAATATATTCCCACGAACTTTGTTATTGAAAAAACATTTTTGGGTTTAGGTGAATATGAATGTTTGATAGAATTTGAGTTCATGATCCGACTCATCTTTTTACAAGATAGTTTGATTTCTACATTTCACCACAAACAGGGCACCAACACTAACTTTTCCACTGTTAGAAATTATATGTCTTCTACAAAGTTGTAAAACAAAACTTTTGTAGTAATTCTTGTGAACATATCCATATGCTATCTTTCTTTCCTTAAAAGTTAGTTTTGGTGCCCTCTACGCGGTGAAATATGAAATTAATATTTTGTAATCGAAAGACGACTCATATCATTCACTAAAATACTGTCGAATATACTATTCAACTAAACCCAGCCGAACTCAGCCATTATTTCACAAAAAATCTTGGGTATAGACTACTGATATATTACCATGCATACATAGTAAGGTATGTAAGTAACTTTATTGGTAATAAGTGCTGGAAGAAAATGACCAATTAAAAAGATGACAAAAAAATTGCCTTGGGATAAACTCGAACTATAAAATTTATAAATATGTCTAGGTTTGAAGACTAAAATGAAGGGACAAGTATAAATTAACGGCATTCCTTTAAAATAAGAACGGTTGGTAACCCATTACCAAGAGAGTTACAAATATTCGAAGATCTATGAATGAAAATGCAACACGTTTTCAAAATCCATTGAGACTACCGAAAACGTCAAACGGAGCAACCGCGCCTTCATTCAATGCAAATTTTCATTCATTTCCGATTCTTGCACGAAACGATCGTGCAATGACGATTTTAAAGAATCAAAATGAGTGAGACGAAGAAAATAATAATAAAATAACGTTGATATTTTCTCGTAAACAATTATGCCTCGCGAATTGGTTCACGATTCCTAGTATATTGTGAAATAGTTCACAAAAGCATGAAATATGCAATTTTGTACATGATTTTCATATTTTCTCGTGAAAAAAATTACAGAACTCAGAGTACCATTCATGTATTCTTGAACTGGTTCATGATTCCTAGGCTATTAGGCACCTTTCGTTTTCGTGAAATGGTTCACACAATCGTATTCATGGATTATTGTTTTTTTGTCATGATTCCTGATATACTAGTCACGGATCGTCATTCGTGCCCGTGAAATAGTACACAAAATCATAAAGTATTGATCATGAGTTCGTGAACAGGTTCTTCATTCATAGTATATTATTCATGAACAATATTGTGTGAAATTTAGAAGATCATGCAAATCTCCACATGCTCTAAAATTGTCTCGCGGGCTATACCACGATATGTCAATTTTTAATTATGGATTCATTTTTGTTCCATGAAGTGTTTCACGAGAGATATTCTAATTGTGTCGAACTGTCAGCGACCAGTTAAAGGCATTAGCTTTAGATATAGGAAAGTTAATAGGACCTCGAATATCATTATTCATTTCTTTCATAGGTTTATTTGACACGGCCGGTGGTGAAATAGGTCCTCATCAGACAGCAACACTGTGCTATCGAGATGCTTTACACTGCATATCTGGCGAGCTCGAAACAACACGCTGCAAATAATGCTGTATAAAGAGTCTGACCGCTTAGCAAGCTCTACGAACAGTTCTCTCTTCTTTCAAATTATCATAGCTCTCTAAGGAGAAATAATCCAACATATGTCCATATGATTTTGTTATCGTTTCTAAAGTATGTACCGGTCATAATAATCCCCATGAAAACTGCATGTCACTCCTGAGTGCCCTGCCGAATTCGGCACTCGATATGACCACTGAATGGGTTGTTGGCCTACTCACGGACAACGACTTTCTTCATAGTCTCGAGGCTAGTGTATTTTTTATTTCGGACCTTGCTCTCCAAAATGGCACAGATCTATTGGATTCGCATCTGGTGAATTCGAGAGCCTTTGTGTGGTCTAAAAGAACGCGGGCGGGCATAGCGTAGTTGGTAAATCGATTGCTTTGTACGCCGCCCCCCCCCATCAACCTGGGTTCGGATCTTACCGTCTATAAACACTACAAAAAATCGGAACATTATTTTTTAGCCATTCCTGGTTCACTTGTGCTTTGTGAGACGGTGTCGAGTCTTGTCGTTTGCGATCGAAATGTTTGTCTGCTCACGGCTTCAAAGCAGTCTCCAGAAGGCTTTCCCGATAATATGTCGCCTTTACTTAGACGCTAGGCTTGATGAAAACGATTGGAGAGCACCCATCTGCGCTTACAACGGTCCAAACTATTGTTAATGGCGGTGCGGCCTCCTGGTGGCGAACTGATGACTCAAATTCTCATTTGAACGGTGGGTCAAATAAACGCTATCGTTTTTGAGGGCTCAGGAATTGCTCAAGTTGAAAGACATTGTCAGAAATCACGATGCTCGAAATTTATTAACTTTTAACCAAGCGAAGGAACTTTTGAATTCCATCACTTTTTTGCGTACACTTTTGGCAAAAGGCTTTGTATGTGTGTGAACAATACTCTGAACTGTTATTCAGCCAATTTGTAGACAGCCAATGCCAGTGCGACAGCTACGCGAACGCACAGAGGAGTGTTTGACCCAAAAAGCTGGCCAATAGCGAAAACTTCAAACTTGTGCAATATTTCCCAAATATTTTGGTATTATAAAGTGATATTTATTTATATACTCACCATTTCTCATTTCAAATTTCAATATAATTAGATAAATCAGTGCTTGGGTAAGAGAATCAAGAGTAAAATAGCTGCCATCTTCTGCCATTTTGTGTTTAATAGACATTTTACAAAACGATGTATTATTCAGTTTCCTACCATTTATAAACGCGATTTTAGAATTGACTGCTTTTTCAATATTTTTAAACAATTAGTCTACGTTCAGAGAATATCTGTGCAAAATTTGAGCGGTTTATTCCAAATTTTTCAAAAGATACAACGTTTTTGAACGAAATAGACGGAACACGAATCACGCGCAGCAAAACGGTCTCCTTTGCTCGAAACGACGCTTTCGAATCATTCGGGCACTAATACAGAAAATTGGAACCGCACTTTAAGATGCATACAAACATAATTACAATGCAATTTCAGATGAAAACTACTTATCACATCTTATTACATTGGTTTCTATTCATTACCGGATCTTTTTCGTAGAACAAATTATATTAATGCTTTTTGCCAACTTTTTGATACGAATACTCTTCTGTGGAACGGTCTGGAGTTGGTAACATTGAGAATGCTGGACCCTGTATACATCTGGGTACCCAGAAGGGATTGGAGAATGAGAGACAAATATCCTTACTTACACTGCATCGATCTTATTGATAAATACATCATTTCACTTTCGTTATTACTGGAGGGATTTCTGACGATGATGACATTTTGATTTTCGTCAAGGTCTTGTGACCTGACCGGCAAATCTCACCTCTGAACACGACTGAATACATTAGCACAATTGAACCGTTTGTACTATAAGTAGAAATAAAAAAAAACTTGAAAAAAGCCTAAAAATGCCTGTTGTTAGCGCAGTTTGCTACTGCGTGTTACAATCTTCTTCCTTGGCGGAGAAATATTAGCATTAAGGTTTTCTTAGTATGAACTGACAAGTAGGGGTCTGTCCGGGGTATGTGATCAGCTTTGTTTGCTTGTATGTTACGTCTTTCCTCGGTGATGTGCATTCGATAGTCTAATAAAAAGGAATAGATCACAAACGTCGTTGGGAATATCGGTAAAAAAATTCTACAAGTGCCATTCGTAACAGGTTCCACTTTTCTATATTGTGACATAATTCATTTGATGCATTCTGATTTGAACGCGGTGCTAGGTCATGTATACGAATATCCATCATATCATTGTCCGTATACAAAATATCTTGATTCTGATGTTACTGTATTTGACGTCGCCTTGCATGTTGCTCTTCGCAATGAAGTTTTCTGCTAGGCTAAACTTTAGAGGTCAAAGCACAGTTTTTAACGTGGTGTAGTTGAGTGTAGGTCACTTCCGTGTGGTTCCTTTTCACATTTACTAGCTGTTTCACCTTCTGAGTAGTGGTTCTAACCCGAGCTTTGTTACAGTCAATCGTAATTGTGTTATCCCGTAGTACATCTTGTGAAATTCAGTAGATGTTTTTGATACTTCACATGCTGAAGGTTTGCGATACGATAAAAGTGGCCCTCTGGAACCGTGCTCCGGATTCACCGGAAATGACCATGGCGTTCAAATTGCCTCCAAACTTATTTTGAATGCCTTCAAATATCTTGTGACGCTCAGTAGATGTTTTTATATATCATATGATGAAGATTTGCGATTTCGTGAAAGTGACCCTCTGGGATCATATTCCGCATTTACCGGAACTGACCATCGCGGCCAAATGCCCTCCAAACTTGTTTTTAGTGCTTTTGATCATCTTATGAAGCTCAGTATATGTTTTTGATACGTCGCATGCTGAAGGTTTGCTATTTGATAAAAGTCACCTTCTGTGACCACAAATGGCATCCAAATTGGTTTTAACTCTCAAATGCGCAATTAAAACAACATTACGAAAACCATGGCAAAATTATCATGGTAACGTATTAAAACTGTGAGACAATTTTCAGAAAATTTGAAAAAAATTGGTTTGCGCCTTTAAGGGTTAAATGCCTTTCACCATTTTATGACACTCATTAGATGTTTTTTGAAATGTCGCATGATGAAGCATTGAGATGTGATTAAAGCAATCTCCTGGGACAATATTCCGGATGCTCCGGACCTGGCCATCACAGCCAAATACCTCCAAATTTCGTTTGAATGCCTTCAAACAGCTTGTGAAACTTAGAAACTGTTTTTTTAAACGTCGCATGTTGGAGGTTTGCGATTTGATAAAAGTGCACGTATTCCGGATTCATCGGCATTGACCTCAGCGGGTCAACGGCCTCCAAACTTGTTTTAAATGCATTCAAATATCATATGAAGCTCAATAGCTGTTTCAAACTTATTATTATTATTAAGCTTTAACCACTAAGGGTCATTCGCCTGGCCTCTAAACTTGTTTTGAATACCTCCAACCATCTTGTGAAACTCAGTAGATGTTTTTTGATATATCACATGATGATGGCTTGCGATGTGATGAAATGTGGGGCCCTATTCTCACAGTCACGTCACCTAGTGACTAGAAGGAAATTTTCTTCTAGTCACTAAGTGACGTGACTGTGAGAATAGGGCCCGTGATATTCTGGATTCACCGGTGAACCGGTCATGTGTCCTCGTAGTTTGCAAAAGGGTGGGAATGGTTCTTACAGATAGTCTAGTGCAACCTAAACCGACTTTGTCATTTTTGGAGTCATTTTTTCAATTGATCCAATGAGCATTAAGTATTTGGCTCTTGTGACCGGTACCACGGCCATCGGGGAAGATTGGCCAAACCTCAAATTATTTTATGATGAAGTCCTTTAGTAATAAGTTATTAGTTAATAAGAAAAAACCAAATGGCAAAACCGACGTACTCCAACCCAATCCGGAATAACTCCGGTGTTTTTAGATCATGGTGGTTCGATCACCGTTAGTTTGAACTACAAGAATACCCGGTTCTTTTCACATATAAAACATCGAAATTGGTGAACTCTACCCAGTGTCGTAATTGTGTTATCCCGTAGTACATCTTGTGAAATTCAGTAGATGTTTTTGATACTTCACATGCTGAAGGTTTGCGATACGATAAAAGTGGCCCTCTGGAACCGTGCTCCGGATTCACCGGAAATGACCATGGCGTTCAAATTGCCTCCAAACTTATTTTGAATGCCTTCAAATATCTTGTGACGCTCAGTAGATGTTTTTATATATCATATGATGAAGATTTGCGATTTCGTGAAAGTGACCCTCTGGGATCATATTCCGCATTTACCGGAACTGACCATCGCGGCCAAATGCCCTCCAAACTTGTTTTTAGTGCTTTTGATCATCTTATGAAGCTCAGTATATGTTTTTGATACGTCGCATGCTGAAGGTTTGCTATTTGATAAAAGTCACCTTCTGTGACCACAAATGGCATCCAAATTGGTTTTAACTCTCAAATGCGCAATTAAAACAACATTACGAAAACCATGGCAAAATTATCATGGTAACGTATTAAAACTGTGAGACAATTTTCAGAAAATTTGAAAAAAATTGGTTTGCGCCTTTAAGGGTTAAATGCCTTTCACCATTTTATGACACTCATTAGATGTTTTTTGAAATGTCGCATGATGAAGCATTGAGATGTGATTAAAGCAATCTCCTGGGACAATATTCCGGATGCTCCGGACCTGGCCATCACAGCCAAATACCTCCAAATTTCGTTTGAATGCCTTCAAACAGCTTGTGAAACTTAGAAACTGTTTTTTTAAACGTCGCATGTTGGAGGTTTGCGATTTGATAAAAGTGCACGTATTCCGGATTCATCGGCATTGACCTCAGCGGGTCAACGGCCTCCAAACTTGTTTTAAATGCATTCAAATATCATATGAAGCTCAATAGCTGTTTCAAACTTATTATTATTATTAAGCTTTAACCACTAAGGGTCATTCGCCTGGCCTCTAAACTTGTTTTGAATACCTCCAACCATCTTGTGAAACTCAGTAGATGTTTTTTGATATATCACATGATGATGGCTTGCGATGTGATGAAATGTGGGGCCCTATTCTCACAGTCACGTCACCTAGTGACTAGAAGGAAATTTTCTTCTAGTCACTAAGTGACGTGACTGTGAGAATAGGGCCCGTGATATTCTGGATTCACCGGTGAACCGGTCATGTGTCCTCGTAGTTTGCAAAAGGGTGGGAATGGTTCTTACAGATAGTCTAGTGCAACCTAAACCGACTTTGTCATTTTTGGAGTCATTTTTTCAATTGATCCAATGAGCATTAAGTATTTGGCTCTTGTGACCGGTACCACGGCCATCGGGGAAGATTGGCCAAACCTCAAATTATTTTATGATGAAGTCCTTTAGTAATAAGTTATTAGTTAATAAGAAAAAACCAAATGGCAAAACCGACGTACTCCAACCCAATCCGGAATAACTCCGGTGTTTTTAGATCATGGTGGTTCGATCACCGTTAGTTTGAACTACAAGAATACCCGGTTCTTTTCACATATAAAACATCGAAATTGGTGAACTCTACCCAGTGTTATAAATTAAAAAAAAATATCGAAAATCCCAACGGAATCGGAAAGTCGGAAAACAATTTTGTAACTAATTCCGTAGAATGTACTATTACTGAAAATAACGGAAATAATGGATTGATTTAGATTTCGTTCAATTCCCGGCGCCTTTTGCGTTGAACGTAAACTGAACTGAGCACAGCTCACACTAAGGGCAGGGGACAGAGTGCGATGGACGCTCGCTTTGTCTGAATGAGGTAAAGAAGGAAAGGTGAAGAGAAAGCCAAACTTCCACTCGCTTGTGCCGGTCTCCAGTTTCCTGACGATCGAATCCATCATTTGCTGCGAAAGGGTCATTACGCCGAGCGTGTCGGTGCCTACCTGGCAGCAGTGATGAAATACACAAGTAGAGTCTGATATCAAATTGAGCACTAAACTTGATGTTGTGATGTAATAGGTAGTGATTGCTCAGGTTGTTTTTGTTTTGGTTGTTTTAACGGTTAAAAGATCGAATATAAGAAATCGAAAGCAGAAAAATTGTAATCAAACAGAAAACTATTTATGCTATCAGTGAGAGCAAATTTAAAACTCTTTGGGATGTTGAAATATTTCATTGATAACCAAATATGTAATCCATTTGATATTTGCCAAAAAAATACAACAAACATTTGGGGGGTGGGCGTAGGCTAGTTGGTAAATCGATTGCCTTGTACGCAGCGCACCTGGGTTTGAGTCCCGACCCAGCACATAGGATTAGAAATTTTCCATAAGAGATTTTTCTAACCCAAAGAGGCGAATGACCTTAAGGTTAAAACCTCTATAATCGAAATAAAAATCAATCTTTTTTTCTAAAAAACGCAAAGCATGCAGATCAAAATATGATGTCATACCTGAAAAAGGTTAAACCGATATCAAAATAAGATTTCAATTTGATGACTGATATCAAAATATGGTGTCTACTTGCTGTAATTTTGATGTTTGACTTTGCTCGGATATCTTGCCGCCAGAGTATTGGAGCTGGCAGGAAACTCTGCTCGTGATAATAAAAGATGTAATATGGGTAATATCATAGACATAATCGCAATAAAGTAAAATACACTTAAGTTAAGTGATAACAATATTAACTGGCTTTAATGAAACTTTTCAGAAGGTAGTAAACATTGTATCGTTCGTATTAGCAGTCCAAAATGTATTCTACTTCATTTAGGTTATGTCTCTGACATCACCAACCCATGTTTTTGTAAACAAGCGTTCTTCAGTTTGAAATGGAAACCGTTCACGGGGTCTGAATGTTAGTTTTGTGAATTTGAGCTCAGTTCAACATGTACTCTTTTTAATACTCCTTGCTTTGGACTTATCAGTCAAATTTGAAAGATAGATATTTTTTTTGCATTTGAACATCATATTAATATCATTGAAAAAAGCTTTTCTTTGTCGTTAAAATTAACGTACCGTGGGCTCAACAGTAAAATATTTATTCTGAGATGTATAAAATAGTAGGAATGTGAAGTACAACAAAAAAAAAAGATTTTTGCTTCAGTTTCCAACAATGGATGATTAGTCTCACGAAATTAGGGCAAAAATGATCGTTTCCATCACGAAAGCAAAACAACAATACTGCAGCTGCTGGCCAGCACAAAGAAATGATTTTTAAAAACTTAAAGTGTTGCTTTGTAATCTCCAGCTACGATTATCCCAGAACTAGTCATCTCTGTGCTTTGTATTCCATGCCCCACAAGGGCAACTAGTTAGCCGTACACTTCACATAAATTTTCATAAAAAACATTTAATCTTCATAGCTACTGCTGTTCTTTCAATAGGAAAAGTTCACGGAAAATGTAACGAATGATAAAACGTACCGCATATTAGGAGAACACTTTCATTTTAGGTAAGTTTTTCCCCCGTTCCCTACCAACAAATCCAGCGGCAGAGTCTTACGCGTGCGAGTGGGAGGCGGCAAAAGACTCCTTTGACTTCATGAAGTAAGTCAGAATATCGATTGGCAGCGGGAACACGATGGTTGAGTTCTTCTCCGCCGAGATGGTGTTCAGTGTCTGGAGGTAGCGGAGCTGCAGGGCAGCCGGCGAGTCGCCGATCACTTCGGAAGCCTCACGCAGGGCCCGTGAGGCTTTCTGTTCACCCTCCGCAGCAATCACCTTAGCACGAGCCTCGCGTGCAGCTTCAGCTTCGGCTGCCATGGCACGCTGCAGCTGGACGGGCAGACGAACGTCCTTGCTGTGAAGGGTAATTTAATTTATTTGATAGAAGGAAACTTTTCACCGAGATGAGCAGCAAACTTAATACTTACATCTCCACTCGCTCCACTTTGATTCCCCAGGCTTCTGTTGCTTCGTCCAGTGAGAGCTGCATGCTGCCAGAGATTGTCATTCGTTCGCTCAGAATTTCATGCAGATGCCGGGTACCCATCGTGTTCCGTAGCGTCGTCTGGGCCAGCAGGCGGGTTGAGTGGTGAGCATTTTCCACGTTGGCAATCGAGACGGTCGCATTCGAAACGCGATAGTACACGACGGCATCGACCGACACCGTGACGCTGTCCTTTGTCAATACCTACACGGGGAATGAAAAAGCTGACGTCTGATGAGTTCATTACGTGGTGCGGAACAACCTACCTCTTGCGGTGGGACGTCGTACGTACGAGTACGCAAATCGACACGTGCATAGGCGTCGATGCATGGCAGGATGAAGAAGATACCTGCGGTGGAAGGAAAGGCGGGAAGCGTTATGGTGCGAATTAGCAGGCATTGGATTTGTCTATAAATAGTTGATGAGCATGAAAGCAGATTGTAGCATACCTGGCCCTTTAGCTCCACCTTGCACTAGGCGACCGAGGCGGAATATCACAGCACGCTCGTATTCCTGTACAACCTGAAATGGGACAGCACAAAAATTTCAGTTCTCCATTTTCCCACTGGGCAATTTGGCACATGTCGACAGTAATATATTCTTTACACGAAGATTGGTCTTTTTAATGGTCACTATATATTTTCATACTGCCCGAATTCTATTACAGCAGCTGACATTTTTCTTTTTCACTCACAATAGTCAGCCAAATTAACCGTATTACATAGTGCGATAGTACAAAAACGAAACGCGCACGTAGCACCTAGCGAGCAGCAGATAATCTTATTAATTTATGCATTTCGAAAGCAATGAAAAACTTACTCTTTCATTGTCCTTGAGACTCGTCTCGGCTCACTTGTTAGTAGCCAAAGTTACCCTCGAAGGTTACGTACGCACAAATTGCTGCCGTTAAACTGGTGCCTGCATTAATTAAAACATAAAATTCGTCTCTCTAGCAAGCCTTCGCACCCATAAATAGCAACAAAGTGTACAGACTTTTTTTTGTGCCACATCCCCTCGAGAAGAAAATTACTTTGCAGCTCATATACATGCTAATTCATGGCTGTACCACAGGCCGCTCCCAGCTGAGGGAGGCGAAAAACTCGTGCCCACCGACTGTGCGGGATGACTGGGCGGGACAGACTGTACTAGCAGAAAAATTCCGAACAAATTTTTCATGAATTATTCGGCGTTGCTCGAAATAGTTTCGTCTTTCCATTCAAGCTGTCAGTTTTCAGACCGAAAGCGGCAGTTATCTTCAGTCTATTTAATTCCACGCTTCATTAGACTCGCAAATGTGGCTATGTACAATGTCCCACCCTGCTTACCACTCCCCCTTTTGGGAGGAGAAAGATGGGCTGCACCACATTTCGTACACAATCTGGCCAGCAACTTTCCGTCGAAGTGGTAGCATCGATGCTGTCATAGGATTAAATTAAATTTTAAAGTTTTAACTTACCTTGAAGCACACCAGCAGGCTGAAGGGCATCGTCAGCACCACAAGCACCCAGGACAGAAAGATCAGGATTCGGCCGCATGTTGAAGCTTCCCCGTTGTGTTCTTCCTCGGCTGCACAAGGAAAAGACGGAAAGAGCGAAGAGAAAGTTTGCATGAAATAAGTTGTTCTCGCTGGGGTCTTGAAACTTTGATTACGTGTTTTTTAAGTGGAAAGCGAACTCCGAGGCCAATGGTAGCCCGAGTTCGATATTGATTTCCCTGTCCATGAAAGTATGATGCAAGCGTATAATTAACGTTACGAAACCTTCGGGAACGTTGTTTTCATGAACATGACCGCACTGTTGGGTATATAGTTTGGGTCAAATATTTATAGAGCGCACAGAGCTTTGAAGTAGTTATAATATTTTAAGATTTGTTCATGGTTTGCGGATCATATTCAAACTGTGTCACACCATTCTTTCGCTTGGTACGTTAAGATGGTTGAATTTGATTGGTTTTCACAGAAAATGATCCAATTAAGTTTTAATTGTGTTTGAAAGCAAATTTGCACTGCAAACTTTAGATGTTACATGTTTATTATTAATCTTAAGAGTCATTCTCATTCGTTATCGAGCACTCAGTCGAGATAGAAGTCTTTTGTTGTCGGTCCGTAGACTCTATAGCGACAAATAGTGCTAATCCGCGTTCAAGATTATTTCGCACACTCTACGCCTAGTCGAGGTTTCAGTATTTTTTCCCTTCTTTGGTGTTTCTGTTTCTGAATACCGTTAACCAGTTAGTGACCAGTGAAGCAGCGTTCTTCTAGTAAGCCGTCTGGATACCGTTACATACACAAGTTAAGTATTAGTTTGTTTCCCCTTCTTGGTTCTCTTACCAACGTTCAAAAATGACTTCCCCTGACGGCGGTTCATCTCAAGGTGAGATGGACGTCGAAACAAAATCGGCTCCCCGGCTCAAAGTATATCCAAGTTCGGCCACCGCGTCATTCGTGATCTTCTTTCGGACCAAAGATAAAAAGTGTTTGAATCTGTTGCTGTTTTCTCGAGTTCTGACGGATCGATATTCGGCCGTGAAAGAAATATTGAAAATTCGCCCTGATAAGCTTCGGGTGGTTGTTAACAGTTTAACTCATGCAAACGATATTGCGAGCTCTTTACGAAGGAGTACAGGGTGTATATTCCAGCTAGCAGGGTTGAAGTCAGTGGGGTCGTTTCCGATTCGAGTCTGAATTGCGAGGACCTGCTAAAATATAAGACTGACTGTTTCAAAGACCCCATGCTTAAGCCAGTTGAGATACTGGAATGCAATCGTTTGCATTCAGCATCAGTCGCAGCTGACGGCAAGAAAATATACGTCAACTCAGACTCTTATCGGGTGACCTTCGCTGGCTCTGCCCTACCCAACTACCTCCTCTTTGACAAGGTTCGTCTACCTGTTCGCCTATTTGTGCCGCGGGACATGAACTGTACTAATTGCAAACAACTGGGACACACAGCCTCCCTTTGTAGCAATAAAATCCGTTGTGAGAAATGCGATGGGAATCATGCGGATGATTCCTGTGGAAGAGATGTCGAAAAGTGTCTCTACTGTGGGGGAAACCCGCGTGATCTTCCTTCATGTCCCGCGTACAAACAGTGCGAGGAGAATCTTAAGCGTTCCCTTCAGGGACGCTCTAAGCGATCTTTTGCAGAAATGCTTAAGATAGCTACGCCACCTGTCTCTACGAACATCTATACCAACTTGTCTACTGACGAAGGCGACTGTGATGAATCCCAGAAGGGAACATCTACTGCTGTGCCTAGAAGCAATAGAAAAAGGAGGAACATTTCCTCTCACAAGCTACGTCGTAAAGACCAGAAGGTGTCTCTTCTTGCCCCCCTAAAATAACTACTCAAGGAAGTACTGGTGCAAACCGAAGCAAGCCGCTCTCGGTCTCAGTAACCTGAGCTCAGAAAAGGAGTTCCCAGCACTTCCAGGAGCATCAAAAACCCCAAGTGTTCCCATATATCAGCCAGAGAAAGAAAACAGCGCTGGCCTAATAAATTTCTCTGACATCGTGGACCGTATTCTTACAACTTTAAATATTTCTGACCCCCCTAAAAGCATCTTGATAAGCTTTCTCCCCGCATTAAAAACATTATTGATGCAGTTTACTGTGAAATGGCCCCTCCTTTCAGCGATTGTATCCTTCGATGGCTAATTCATTGAACGAGGTCACGGATTTAATCACTGTTCTATAGTGGAATTGCAGAAGCATTATCCCGAAAATCGATTCGTTTAAAATCTTACTAAAAAATTTGAAATGCGATGCATTTGCCCTATGTGAGACATGGCTCACTTCAGAAATTTATTTACTTATTTATTTATTTATTCTTCTTATTTTCATCTGACCTATGTTGGTCTACATGAAATGTAGTTGAATGGGAAAAGCCCATTTCAGGATATACTTCAGAAGCAATCCTCAAATGGGCGTAAAACCCATTTTCATATGTTCACACCTGATTACAATGAATTCACACTACAATAAAATATAATCACATAGTACACAGCATCACAAAAATAAAAAATACAAATATTACAAAAAATGAATCCTAAAATCTAAGTCTACCTTCGTGGTCTATTTTTGAAAACATCACAAGATACAGAAAAGTCAAAATGGCCATAAACACTATTAAAAACATTACACATCGCCCTAACGGGTTCGTTTTGACCGTACTCGGTGCGTGGAAACTCGAGTCTTAAAAAGTTATGCGATCTGAGACTTATAGGGGGCACATTGACATTTATTTGTGAGAGAATATCTGGAGCATCTATTTGGCCAGTTAATATCTTCCCAACAAATACTGCTCTAAATGTGTTCCGCCTTTTGGCTAGGGTTTCCATATCGAGCAGACGACAGCGATCGATGTACGGTGGCAGCTCTGTTGGGTTACGCCACGGCAGAGTTCTAAGAGCAAAACGGAGGAATCTTGCCTGCACTGCTTCTATTCGGTTGATCCAAATGCTTGTGTAAGGACACCAAATGGGTGCTGAAACTTCCAAGAGAGATCGCACAAGTGAAAAATAGAGTGCCCGCAAACAATATGGATCAGTGAACTCTTTGGCGATTCTTATAATGAAACCGAGATTTCTATTTGCCTGTGCTGTAACATGAGAGTAATGATTTCTGAATGTCAGTTGTGAGTCCAGAAGTACACCGAGGTCTCTGACAATTGTCATTCTCTCTAGCGATTCCCCGGAGATGGTGTAGTTCCACAGTATTGGATTTTTTCTACGTGTAAATGATATTATGGAGCACTTGGCCACGCTGAGAGCCAACAAGTTGCGATTACACCAACTACAGAAAGCATCTAAGTGTTGCTGTAGTTCCTTGCAATCTTCTATTGACCGCACAATAATAGTTTGAGATCATCGGCATATATAAGTCTACACCCAGGAGGTTTAACAAAACAAACGTCTTTGAAGAACAACGAGAAAAGCAACGGTCCTAGATTGCTCCCTTGAGGCACTCCCGACAAGTTGATGAAACTGTATGACTCGTTATTTCCTAATTTTACATACAGAGAACGATTTACGAGATATGATTTAAGCCACCCTATAAAATAATCCGAAGCGCCCAGCCGCTTCATCTTTGCCAGTAGAAGAGAATGATCTACACGATCGAATGCAGCCTTGAGATCCGTGTATACAGTATTGAGCCGAGATCCAACTTCAATATTTTTAATACAGAGCGAAGTGAATTGGGCTAGATTAGTAGTTGTCGATCTACCTGGAAAAAAGCAATGTTGGTCCTTCGATATATATGCTCTGGTCTCACGAAACAGCACATTTCCTACTAATATTTCAAATAACTTTGAGCCGGCGCAGAGTGAAGTTATGCCGTGATAATTTTGCAACATTTTGCTTATCACCTTTTTTAAAAACGGGAAACATAACTGATTTTTTCCAACAGACGGGGAACGTTGATTGCGACAGCGACTGGTTAAAAATTAGTCTTAAAGGCGTACACAATGCGCTTTCGCATCTTTTCAGTATAATGGAAGGAATACCATCTGGTCCTGCGGATGTTGAAGACTTTAGCTTTCTCATAGCAGTCAGAATATCTTCGTCAGTAAATTGAATAATGCCTAAATTAGTTACATCATGAGGGACATCCTGAAGACTTTGTTCCACCTGAGTAGAGTTGGCCGAGACTTTTTTAAACACACTTGAGAAATGCTGCGCAAATAGGTCACAGATGCCGCTTGGGCTACTTGATGTTTCATTTGCAAGGAACATACTGGAAGGAATCCCATTTTCTTTGCGTTTCCCGTTAACGAAAGACCAAAACTGCTTTGGATTTTGTTTCAGGTTCGATTGGGTTTGTGCGACGTGTCTTGAATAGAGAAAGCGATTATATGTCTTGTAACTGTTGCTGGCTTCAATAAACTCTCGTTTTGTGAGAGAGTTTCGTCGGCTGGTGTAATGGCGAAGTGCAGCTGCTCGCAGTCTTTCCAGTTTACGTAATTGACGATTGGACCATGCTGGTTTTGGTCGGGGACGTGGTGCGGGAACATGTAGTTTGAAAAGTTGTTTTAGGAACAATTAAAATTTTTTCTACGGCAACATCTACATCGATCGCGGAATTCAGCAAAGTCTCCCAATCGATTGCCTGCAGTGAGTTCTGGAGCCTATTTAAATCAGTTTTTGAAAAATTGAGCTCCCTGGGGACAGATCTGCGTTACTAGAAGAGGAGGATGGTGTGCGTCACAAGCAACCAACGGCTCAAGGGCATCTGAAACGGTGTAGTTAATAGAAGCTTCTGCATTTACGAAAAGGAGGTCCAGGGTTCGATTTCGTCTGTTATTTACTGTACACATTTGTAGCATGTTCAATACAGACATTCCGTCCAGTAAGGCAATACTCGCTCTAGAGAAGGTTGATTCAGAAGGGTCTGGGAAGGCATAGCCGGAGGAGGTACTTTTCCATAGAAGTCCAGATTGATTATAATCACCAAACAGTAGATGAGCCGTATTGGGTTGAATGGAAGTTGCGATGTCAAGTGCTGAGTCTATGTGCTTCTGAATAATATCTATATCACATGCGGAGTCGGGGGGAATATACACTACACCAACACAAATATTTGTATCGCGACTGCGAATATCTACCCATAGTTGTTCGAGATCGGTTCTAGCAGTTTTATGTTTAGACGAGAGCCGGTTGGACACTGCGATAAGCACACCGCCACCGCGTTTTTCCCCTGTACTGTTTGGATTGCGATCGTTACGGTAAGCCGTGTACTTTGAGCCGAATAACTGGAGTGGATTGATTTGATCATTTAGCCACGTTTCGGTTAGAACAATAACATCATTTTCGGCGTCTGAAACAGCAATGAACAACTCGTCAATTTTGGTGCGTAGTCCTCTCACGTTCTGATAGTAGATACTAACGTGTTCCTGCAAGTAATGACGGTTGAGCGGTATAAAGATGAGCGGCGGTGGCGTCCACCTGTAATGGGGGTGGGATTTCAGAGGAAGCAGCATCTGTATGTCCTACTTCGGAAGGACATATACATTCATTGCATTTACCTGATAGGGAAAGGTTGCTACCATA
This sequence comes from Topomyia yanbarensis, assembly GCF_030247195.1. Classification (NCBI taxonomy): domain Eukaryota; kingdom Metazoa; phylum Arthropoda; class Insecta; order Diptera; family Culicidae; genus Topomyia; species Topomyia yanbarensis. The sequence goes on along the minus strand of NC_080672.1, from coordinate 270,717,119 downwards.
ACATAAAAGTTCCGTTGAGAGCAGAACGTCGTTGATGGAATCTGGCTGATTGCACCCGTCGGCATGCTGCAATTGTAGATCTAGTTTAAGATGCGCAGTATCTTGAGCAGCTTCGGGAGGACATATACCCTCCTTAGCTTTACCTGACCGGAAATGGTCGCCCCCATAACATTCAGATTCCATAGAAAGCAAGAGAACGTCGTTGATGGAATCGGGCTGATTGCATCCATCGGCATACTGCAATTGTGGATCTGACCGGGAAAGGTCGCTGCCATTACATACAAGTTCCGTAGAAACCAAAAGAACGTCGTTGATGGAATCGGGCTGATTGCACCCATCGGCATGCTGCAATTGTGGATCTAGTTTAAGGTGCGCAGTATCTTGAGTAGCTTCGGGAGGACATATACCCTCCCTACACTTCCACGATTTTAATATTATTCGCTTGGATCGAGAAGACTCTTACGGAGTACTTTTGGGGATCAAAAAGTGCTATTCTTTCAATCGGATCGACCTCCCCTCGACACCAGGCATTGAAGTTGTCGTTTGCCAAACCAGAATTAAAGGCAAAGACCTTTGCATTGCTTCCACCTACATCCCCCCTAGAGCCACAGTCAGCCACCGACGGCTTTGTAATATTGCGGAACTCCTCCCCGCACCGAGGCGAGTTTTAGGTGACTTCAACTCCCACGGTACGGCATGGGGTTGTCTTCATGACGATAATCGATCTACCCTACTCCATCAGCTTTGCGACAACTTCAATATGACCATTTTGAATACGGGTGAAATGACACGGATTCCGGCCCTTCCAGCGCGTCCGAGCGCCTTAGACCTGTTCCTCTGCTCGACATCGTTGCGGTTAGATTGCATGTGGAAGGTAGTCTCTGACCCCCACGGCAGCGACCATCTGCCAATCGTAATTAATATTGCTAACGGTTCAGGGCCACCGAATACAATCAATGTTTCGTATGATCTCACACGAAAAATTGATTGGAAGAGCTACGCGTCCGCGATATCCGAAAAAGTAAAATCGACACAAGAGCTTCCTCCGGAGGAAGAGTACGGGTTCCTGGCTGGCTTGATTCTCGATTCCGCGATTCAAGCTCAGACTAAACGCGTACCAGACGCGAGCTCGCGCGGGCGTTCTCCCAATCCATGGTGGGACAAAGAGTACTCAGACATGTACGCGGAGAAGGCAGCTGCGTATAAGACCTTCCGGGACGACGGGCTGCCAGACAGTACGCGATGGTAGAAACACGCATGAAGAGTTTGATGAAAGCCAAAAAACTTAGCTACTGGCGCCGGTTCGTCGACGGACTAACGAGAGAAACATCGATGAGCAATCTTTGGAGTACGGCCCGGCGCTTACGAAACCGAAACAGTACTAACGAGAGCGGAATATTCAAACCGTTGTATATTCGATTTTGCCAAGAAGGTTTGCCCGGATTCCGCCCCGGCACAGAAGATCTACTGCGCCGCGTCCCCTCACGATAACGCGAACGAAACACCGTTTTCGATGGTGGAGTTCTCACTTGTACCTTGTCATGTAACAATAAAGCCCCAGGGCTAAACAGAATCAAATTTAACTTGTTAAAGAATCTGCCTGACTCTGCCACGAGACGCTTGTTGAATTTATTTAATTAGTTTCTTGAAGGTAATATTGTTCCTCATGACTGGGGGCAAGTGAAGGTCATCGCCATCCAAAAACGCGGAAAACCAGCCTCCGACCACAACTCGTATCGACCGATTGCGATGATGTCCTGTATCCGAAAGTTGTTCGAGAAAATGATCTTGTTTCGCCTCGGTAGTTGGGTTTAAGCAAGTGGCTTACTGTCAGATACACAATTTGGTTTTTGCAAAGGCAAAGGCACGAACGACTGTCTTGCGTTGCTCTCAACAGAAATTCAAATGGCTTATGCTAGCAAAGAGCAGATGGCATCAGTTTTCCTAGATATAAAGGGGGCTGATTCAGTTTCTATCAAAATTCTTTCTGAGAAGCTGCACCAGCATGGTCTTCCACCGACTCTAAAAAACTTTTTGCTAAACTTGCTGTCTGAAAAACATGCATTTTTTGCATGGTGATTTGTCGACATCACGAATTAGCTACATGGGCCTTCTCCAGGGCTCATGTCAAAGTCCCCTTCTCTATAACTTCTACGTGAATGAATGTCTTGTCAATTCCTGCACGCTAATGCAGCTTGCAAATGACGGTGTGGTCTCTATTACAGGACCCAAAGCTGTCGATCTGCGAGGACCATTGCAAGATACCTCGGACAATTTGTCTGCTTGGACTCTCCAGCTGGGTATCGAGTTCTCCACGAAGAAAACTGAGCTAGCCGTACTTTCAAGGAAACGTGAACCGGCGCAATTACAGCTTCAATTAATGGATCAAACTATTGCTCAGCTTTCAATTTTCAAATATCTCGGGGTCTTGTTCGACTCTAAAGGAACCTGGGGATGTCACATTAGGTGTCTGAAACAGAAGTGCCAACAAAGGATCAACTTTCTCCGCACAATAACCGGAACATGGTGGGGTGCCCACCCAGGAGACCTGATTAGGCTGTAACAAACAACGATATTGTCGGTGATGGAGTGCGAGAGTTTCTGTTTCCGCTCCGCTGCGAACATACATTTCATCAAACTAGAGCGAATACAATATTGTTGTGTGCGTATTGCATTAGGTTACATGCACTCGACATATACGATGAGTTTAGAAGTGCTGGCGGGCGTTCTTCTGCTGAAAAATCTATTTTGGGACCTCTCATATCGATTGCTCATCCGATGCGATATCTTGCAACCGTTAGTAATTGCAAATCTCGAAAGGCTTGTCCAGCTCAATTCTCAAACCCGATTTATGCCCTTGTACTTCGATTACATGGCACAAAATATCAATCCTTCTTCATATTATCTCAACCGTGTCAATCTCTTTCATGCTTCTGATTCAAATGCATTCTTCGACACACTCATGAAAGACGAGATTCGTGGAATCCCGGATCACATACGTCCACAAGTGATCCCAAGCATCTTTCATAGTAAATTTCGTGAAGTCGACTGCAACAAGATGTTTTACACCGACGGGTCAAGCCTCGGCGGCTCCACTGGATTCGGTATATTCAATCAAAACCTCACCGCCTCATTCAAACTCAATGATCGTACTTCAGTTTACGTCGCAAAACTTGCTGCTATTCAGTATACCCTCGGGATCATTGATACTTTGCCCACCACTTACTTTATAGTCTCGAATCAGCTCAATCGAAGCTCTCCGTTCAATGAAACCTAGCAGCACATTCCATATCTTCTGGGGAACATCTGGGAGCGCCTGTGTGCTTTGTAAGTAAGATCGTACAAGATTACCTTAGTTTGGGTTCCCTCGCATTGCTCCATTCCAGGTAATGAAGAAGCGGACTCTTTAGCTAAGGCAGGCGCTTTAGAAAGTGACATATATGAAAGACCAATTAGCTTCAGCGAATTTTTCAGTATTACTCATCAGAGAACCCTCGAAAGTTGGCAAACTTCATGGAGCAATGGTGGACTAGGAAGGTGGCTACATTCGATAATCCCTACGGTATCGACGAAATCTTGGTTCAAAGGGATGGATGTGGGTCGGGATTTCATTCGCGTGATGTCTAGGCTCATGTCCAATCACTACACCCTGGACGCTCATCTCCGACGTATTGGGCTCACGGATAGCGGTATCTACGCTTGCGACAACGGTTATCACGAGGTCGAACATATTGTCTGGGCATGCGCCGAGTACTGTTCTGCCAGATCTCAACTATTCGATTCCCTTCGGGCCCGGGGAAGATCGCCCAATGTCCCGGTTCGAGATGTACTGACTAGCCGCGATCTCCTCTACATGTCCCTCATATACACCTTTCTAAAAACCATCAATATCCAGATTTAACTAACCCGATCATTTCTCTTATCATTCCCAGAAGGTCCCTCGTCCGCCTATCGTATCGCAACGATGGTTTGATGCGACTCCAAGACGACACAAAACATCTCTGTCGAATGACCAAACAAACACGAGACCTACAGCAAAACATCACACGCGCAGCGCGGTGTGTTGCCGATCCGTATCTGAACCGTATTACCGTCCGAATCTGTAACCCTTGCCGTTGATTCCCGATGCCGGAAACTGGAAGTTCATATCTCCCCCTCCCCTGTCAGCCTTGTCCATCCTCTCTCCCATGTCTCTGTTGCACAGATGTAGGGATGCCAAGTGTTTTTCCAAGAAGTCTGTAATAATTTTCGAAAAGTCTGGAATTGTCTGGATAGCCCAATTTTTTTTTGAAAAAGCTTGAGGATTGAATTTGAGGCTGTGAGCTTTCAGCATCTTGGATTGCTGAAATATCCAGCTGATGAAAATTCAACAAAATTTATTCACTTTTAATGAAAAAACCTTTGCTATTTTGTGTTTCCAGCTATTCTAAAAAGTTTTGTTTTCAAAATCGTAGCTTGAAAAGTTGTTACGATGAATTATTCTATCTCTTTTTTGTTATTTTTCAAATTGTCTGGATAAATCTGGACAAATTTTTTGAAATCTGGATCAGACAAACATAAACCTGTATGTCTGGACGACGTTAAAAAATCTGGAAGAATTCAGATAAATCTGGAAAGTTGGCACCCCTGTACAGATGTATGACTTCACCCCCCACCCTTCTTCCCCTTGAATATCTTCCCAAAACTTATGTGCGCCCTCTATTTTCTAGTTTTAGTTGATCAATATTTAATCTCGTTAAGAAATGCCCAACAGTACTAATACTTAAAAATAGCCTTAATTAATCCCCCCTAATCTTAATAAAATTGAACCACTCTCTCTCTAGTTATTTCTAGTTAATAAGCTTGTGAAATGTTCCGCTTAATTATGAATTAATTGCTCCAACAATCTCCCTTCTAAAATCATAAAGTGCGTTACTATACAAAGAACACACAAAATGACCCGTCCCCCTAATCTTACGAATGTTGTATTATCCCCTCTTGTATATGTATAAGCTAGCTGCAATTTTTTTTTAGTTTCATTATATAAAAACAAAATAATATTGCAATGTGTACCCTCTAGTACCAAGAAATTCAAAATGTAAAACAAAGAAAAAATAGCACCTTTAAGCTAACGCAAACGTGCCTTATTAAATAAACGAATTGGAAAAAAAATGTTGATCGTAGTTCAGTCCCAATACGACTTTTGTCTGATTAGTGTCGATGTTCACAGGTCAAAAGATACTGGTACTAAAACTCGCTGCGTCTCCATTTCATTCCAATTTCCAGTTCCATCAATACATTCTAATACCCGTCGATGGTTGTTATTATTCCTCATATACGCGTATTCTACTAACAATACAGAATTTTTGTTCTGACATGTTAGCAAACATCAGTTAATTCATTTTATTTTCAAATATTACAAATTACTTTTGTAACCGCATAATTTGGCTGCGATCAACGAAGAAATGACATGGCGGTTTGATCGAAATCAGTGAATATCTTAACAATACTTACTATCACATATATCCCTGTTTGTTTTCCCTCTTACTGGCAAAAACAGATTCTGTACGAAAACACAATTTTCAGCGACATAGAATGAGGGAACATCAGCAAAGTAAACCTCGACAAAAAATGTTTTATATGGCTAATGATGCCGAAAATTGCGCCGCTACTCTACGGGTAGCAGAATGAATACGATATCCTTCAACCAAGTTTCCATTAGGCACCACAGGAACGAAAACACTTTTACCCCTAGTTTTTCACCTCATCCATACAATCCAGTTGCCATCAAAGTTTCGCCGCACGCTTCTTACAGTTGAGTTTTCTTTTCCCTCCAGAACAAAGGAAAACTTTCCAACAGTCTGAAACCGAAAACCGCCTGAGAGACCTTGTTGTGGCGGCAGCTGTGGTGTTTGATTTACTTGGAAAACACGCCTACCCCATCCGATTACGATCTGATTCCATTCCTCGGTCAACCCACTCACAGTCTAGTGCCATTAGCCGTGTCGAGCGAAAGATTGAAAACCAAATGATAATAAAACTAAATATCCGTAGGCTCGAAGCAGCCACCATGGATCGGTACCAAGAAAATCCTTTCAAACGCCGACCGTAAAGTAATTCCGCCTTATCACACGAACGCTGGTCGAGTGTGACAAGCAGCGCTTAATTGCCACGACCACGAGACGCGAAGAAAATGTTATAACTGAAAGGCTTCCGTCAGTTAGTAGCTCGATTGAGTAGGGAAAAGACAGGGAAAGGAGCGCCTAATTAACAATTAAATTTTATTTGCGCCTAAATATTTAACCCCTTCTGGTGAGCTTGTTCGAACATGAAAAAGGAGAAAAAATGTGTTTGGACTCGAGTTTGAATTGGTTTCATGGAATCGGTTTATTGCAGTCCTTCGAATTGATTGGAAGACATTAGAAATTTAAAGATGTCGTCAGCCCTTGTACTTTTGAGGTTTTTAAAATATTTTGTTTTATTGAGTTCGTTTATTTGATAAGACACGATTTCCCACATCTGGGGAATCAGTGGCCGGGAGAGAGGGGGATGAAGATGACATGGAGAAAAAAATTAATGTTCAGCTTCAAGAAACGGCAAAGCAATGGCACCGATTACTGATTCGGGCGGCCTTTATCACGAAACATCATAACGTTGGATTGTTTTCATCGATTCGGTAGGGATTCCTCCAGACGATTTCGTAATACGGTTCAGTTGCGTGTCGGCAAAACACCGAGTTCAGCGTGTGATGTTTGTGCCGTACGTCCCGTGTTTGTAAACACGCGTTTCGTGTGATGTTTCGTGTCACCTTTAAGTCGCACCAAACTATCCATGGTGTACGGTTCGGGTGGAATAGGGCACTTCTAAGAATGATAAGTTGAAATGAGAGGGGCAGCTAAATCGGCATATTGATGCTTTTATACGAATCCGATTTCAATGAGACGAACTCGAAACGCAAATTCCATAACTAATTTAGTTATAGGTTTTGTGCTCTTACCCGCAAAAATTGTTTTAAACAATTTTTGCCTTAATGGAGAAAAAATAGTTTTTACCAAAATTATTTTCCACTAAGGAGAACTTACTTCGGTTTTGCATCAACTCTTCCTTTTGTGTGACCATAAAGAATACCTGCTGACCTTAAAAACGGCTTACAACAACGGAGAGGAAATATTCCTCCTATTTATATTTTTTCTAGGCACAGCACAAGATGATCCCTCCTAGGGTCATCAGAGCCGCATTCGTCAGTAGGCAAGTTGCTATTGGTATTCTTTAGCATTTCCGCGAAAGATCGCTTAGGGCGACCCTGAAGGGAACTCTTAAGTTTCTCCTCTCGCTGTTTGTACGTTGGACACGTTGGAACATCGTTGGAACACAGTTAAGACACTTTTTGACATCCCTTCCACAGTAATCCTCTTCATGATTCCCACTGCACTTCCCACAACGAGCATTATTGCTACATTGGGAGGCTGTGTCCGCCAGTTACAGTTAGTGTAGTTTTAGTGTAGTCTTTTCGCGACACGAAAAGACGAACAGGAAGACGAACCTTGTCAATGCGGGGGTAGTACGGTAAAGCAAAGCTAGCAAGGGTCACAAGATAAAAGTCGAAGTTGACGTACATGCTTTTCCCGTCAACTGCGACTGATGCTGAATGCAAACGTCTGCAGTCCAATATCTTCACTGTCTGAAGCATGGGGTCTTGAAATGAGCCAACCCCATGTGCCTGCAGATCTGGGCAATTCAAACTCGAATCGGAGACGACCCCGTAGATTTCAACCCGATTTGCTGGTACATATACTCTGTACTCTTTCGGAAAAAGTCCGTAGCAATGTCAAACTGTTTACTATCACCCGAAGCAAGACCTTAATACAAATGTTATTTTCAACAACCAAGTCGTACACAAAAACAATAGTCATAAAGTAATTAAAACAAAAAGGGTCAAATGTTGTTTAACAAATTGATTCAAAAGTCTGGTAAAAAGTATACGCAGAGTTTGTCAAGACACGATGAGTGATGAAGCGACCCGATTAAAAATTCTTTGTAGATTGATGGCTCCACACTTACTATAATTAGTGTATCGGAATACGCCCGCCCGAGGTGCGACGCCCGCCCGAGGTGCGACGTTTATGTTGATTTGTTCTAAAATAGCTGGCACTCCTGTACGACCTTGCAAAGTGTCAGCGATGAGCGGTATTCCTTGGAACATGCAGGGGCTCCAGTTGAATTAGCTGACACCGGTTTTCATAGCTAGGTAGTCAGACGAGATCTCTCCACGGCAAGCTACGGAGCGCGAAACGTAAAAAGTGACGCTGTCCATTCTCTATTCTATCAACACCGTTATTGTAATTTGGGCTCCACACTTCAGAGCAATAATTGAATACATATCCGTAAATTTTTTTAGCTATCCTGACGATGCATCCCAGTGCTCGAGACGCTTTTCCAGTTGTATAGGAGGCGTGTTGTTTAAACGTAAATTGAGAATCAAGAATCACACCCCGATCCTTCAAGTGCCTGACGCGTTTGATTTCTGTTTCTAGCAGCCGGTAAGTAAAATAAACCAAAGCCTTCTTCCGTGAAAATGGTATTACCGAACACTTCTTCAGGTTCACACACATACGGTTCGCGTTAAACCTATCAGCAAAAACATGAAGCTGCTGTTGGACAAATCTGCAATTTTCAATTGAACGAATTGGGTGAAAAATCTTAACATCATCCGCGAAGGACAATCGAGGAGTCTTCAGAATTTGATGTATACTATTGAAGTATAGCAGAAACATCAACGGTCCCAAGTGCTTTCCATGAGGTATTCTTGACGTAGTAAGTAAAAGAGCCTATCAATCTCCTATGACAATCGCTAGCTCTCGGTCTATTAGGAAGGATCGAAACCACTGCAAAACACTATCATTTATTCCATTTTTGCTATTGTGGTATCGTGGTTTACAGTAAGCCTGAAGAGATTCCATGATCACTCGCTCGAACAACTTCCAGGCAGCACTTCATGAATTAATCCCACGGTAATTATTGACGTCTCGCTTATTACCCTTTTATGGACTGGGGACATGTTCGCGTATTTCCAGTAAGATGGGAAATCTCCTCTAGCAATAGATGCTCGAAAGATGTGAAGAAGCAGAGCAAACATAACTTCCATATACCTTTTTAGGATAACGAAAGGGAACCCGTCGGATCCCGTATTGAAAGATGACATAAACCGAGAAGAAGCTCTGGCAATCCGGGTTGCATCGACATGGATGGTACCCAAAGCTTAGCATATAAGTAGAGCTCTGCTAGCAACGAGTTCAATTTGCTCAATGATTAGTGCCTCATCCAATACATTCGCAAATTTTGCCGAAAAACCTGCACATATGTCTTGTGATGTGATAGCTGTTACAGACGACGGCAGTTCAGATTCCTCAAATCTAATCGCTGACAAAATAAAGGTCGAGGTGACGATTAATCTGTTCAAGGCAAACCCAAGAAATATTCTCGACAGCTTTTACCTTAAAGCTGCAATTAACTGTTACTAATACGCCACCTCTGGTGGATTTCGGGCTCCGGTCACAACGAAACATCTCATAGCCTATGCTATATTTCACCCTAAGGAGGAAAATTTGGTAAAAACCAAAATTTCTTACTAGGGTGAAAATTTGTTGGTATAAACCAGTCTTTGTACAGGAGGGCACAAATCCTTATTTCATACTATGTTGCGTTTCGGCTTCGCCTCATCAGAAACCGACACTAACGTATTGTCGGAATAGATTAGCGCCGGCTTGACGCAAATCCCTTAAAACTAAAACACACTATGTGTTTCAATCAAACGACTGATCAAACGTGATGTCCCGTTAGAGCAGAAGTTCTGTTTATGCCGATGAGACACAAGTGAAGCCGAAACTTGTCTTGGCTTAGCAGGCCTATGCGAAAGCACTATGCTATGTTTCACCCTAAGGAGGAAAATTTGGTAAAAACCAAAATTTCTTACTAGGGTGAAAATTTGTTGGTATAAACCAGTCTTTGTACAGGAGGGCACAAATCCTTATTTCATACTATGTTGCGTTTCGGCTTCGCCTCATCAGAAACCGACACTAACGTATTGTCGGAATAGATTAGCGCCGGCTTGACGCAAATCCCTTAAAACTAAAACACACTATGTGTTTCAATCAAACGACTGATCAAACGTGATGTCCCGTTAGAGCAGAAGTTCTGTTTATGCCGATGAGACACAAGTGAAGCCGAAACTTGTCTTGGCTTAGCAGGCCTATGCGAAAGCACTATGCTATGTTTCACCCTAAGGAGGAAAATTTGGTAAAAACCAAAATTTCTTACTAGGGTGAAAATTTGTTGGTATAAACCAGTCTTTGTACAGGAGGGCACAAATCCTTATTTCATACTATGTTGCGTTTCGGCTTCGCCTCATCAGAAACCGACACTAACGTATTGTCGGAATAGATTAGCGCCGGCTTGACGCAAATCCCTTAAAACTAAAACACACTATGTGTTTCAATCAAACGACTGATCAAACGTGATGTCCCGTTAGAGCAGAAGTTCTGTTTATGCCGATGAGACACAAGTGAAGCCGAAACTTGTCTTGGCTTAGCAGGCCTATGCGAAAGCACTATGCTATATTTCACCCTAAGGAGGAAAATTTGGTAAAAACCAAAATTTCTTACTAGGGTGAAAATTTGTTGGTATAATTTGTTGGTATGGCATAAACAGAACTTCTGCTCTAACGGGACATCACGTTTGATCAGTCGTTTGATTGAAACACATAGTGTGTTTTAGTTTTAAGGGATTTGCGTCAAGCCGGCGCTAATCTATTCCGACAATACGTTAGTGTCGGTTTCTGATGAGGCGAAGCCGAAACGCAACATAGTATGAAATAAGGATTTGTGCCCTCCTGTACAAAGACTGGTTTATACCAACAAATTTTCACCCTAGTAAGAAATTTTGGTTTTTACCAAATTTTCCTCCTTAGGGTGAAATATAGCATAGTGCTTTCGCATAGGCCTGCTAAGCCAAGACAAGTTTCGGCTTCACTTGTGTCTCATCGGCATAAACAGAACTTCTGCTCTAACGGGACATCACGTTTGATCAGTCGTTTGATTGAAACACATAGTGTGTTTTAGTTTTAAGGGATTTGCGTCAAGCCGGCGCTAATCTATTCCGACAATACGTTAGTGTCGGTTTCTGATGAAGCGAAGCCGAAACGCAACATAGTATGAAATAAGGATTTGTGCCCTCCTGTACAAAGACTGGTTTATACCAACAAATTTTCACCCTAGTAAGAAATTTTGGTTTTTACCAAATTTTCCTCCTTAGGGTGAAATATAGCATAGTGCTTTCGCATAGGCCTGCTAAGCCAAGACAAGTTTCGGCTTCACTTGTGTCTCATCGGCATAAACAGAACTTCTGCTCTAACGGGACATCACGTTTGATCAGTCGTTTGATTGAAACACATAGTGTGTTTTAGTTTTAAGGGATTTGCGTCAAGCCGGCGCTAATCTATTCCGACAATACGTTAGTGTCGGTTTGTACAGGAGTCTTTGCCAGTCTTTGTACAGGAGGGCACAAATCCTTATTTCATACTATGTTGCGTTTCGGCTTCGCCTCATCAGAAACCGACACTAACGTATTGTCGGAATAGATTAGCGCCGGCTTGACGCAAATCCCTTAAAACTAAAACACACTATGTGTTTCAATCAAACGACTGATCAAACGTGATGTCCCGTTAGAGCAGAAGTTCTGTTTATGCCGATGAGACACAAGTGAAGCCGAAACTTGTCTTGGCTTAGCAGGCCTATGCGAAAGCACTATGCTATATTTCACCCTAAGGAGGAAAATTTGGTAAAAACCAAAATTTCTTACTAGGGTGAAAATTTGTTGGTATAATTTGTTGGTATGGCATAAACAGAACTTCTGCTCTAACGGGACATCACGTTTGATCAGTCGTTTGATTGAAACACATAGTGTGTTTTAGTTTTAAGGGATTTGCGTCAAGCCGGCGCTAATCTATTCCGACAATACGTTAGTGTCGGTTTCTGATGAGGCGAAGCCGAAACGCAACATAGTATGAAATAAGGATTTGTGCCCTCCTGTACAAAGACTGGTTTATACCAACAAATTTTCACCCTAGTAAGAAATTTTGGTTTTTACCAAATTTTCCTCCTTAGGGTGAAATATAGCATAGTGCTTTCGCATAGGCCTGCTAAGCCAAGACAAGTTTCGGCTTCACTTGTGTCTCATCGGCATAAACAGAACTTCTGCTCTAACGGGACATCACGTTTGATCAGTCGTTTGATTGAA